>NW_026057576.1:19812296-20147367 GCF_023721935.1 Panthera uncia | reverse complement strand
TTTTAAGAAATCCTAACTTTAGTATCCATTTAGTACTTTAGTAACCAAGTATCCATTGATAGATGAGTGGGTAAAGATGTAGTACACACACACACACACACACACACGCACACGCACACGCATGCGCGCGCACACAAACACTGGAATATTATCCAGCAATTAAAAAGAATGAAATCTTGCCATTTGTAACAACATGTATGGAGTTAGAGAGTATGATGCTAAGTGAAATAATTCTGTCAGAGAAAGGTAAATAGCGTAGGATTTCACTCATATGTGGAATTCAAGAAACAAAACAAACAAGCGAAGGGGAAAAAAAATAAGAGAGAGAGAACTCAAGAAACAGACTCTTAACTCCAGAGAACAAACTGATAGTTACCAGAGGGGAGGTGGGTGGAGGGATAGGTTAAATAGGTGATGGGGATTAAGGAGGGCACTTGTGATGAACACAAGCTGATGTATGGAAGTGTTGAATTACTACATGGTACACCTGAAAGTAATATAACAGTGTATGTTAACTGACTGGAATTAAAATAAAAAACTTAAAGAAAAAAACCTCCAAGCTTTTATTAAAAAAAAATCTTCTGTATCCTAAAAAGAAAAAAAAAATGCTAAAGTAAGTTCTTCAAGCTGAGGAAGAAGATACCAGAGAGAAGTTTGGCTCTTCAGGAATGAAGGAAGAGCAACAGGAGTGGTGAACCTTTTTCCCTCTGTATTTATGTGTGACCACCGAAAACAAAAATGATAACATTTCTGAGGGATGTATGTGTACATATGTAGACACCGTACATACGACGGCTGTATCATAAAAGTCAGGGAAGGTAGTAAAGGGGCATCCGTAGGTGGTAAGACTTCTACATTTTATGTAAGTGGTGGCATAACGATTTCAGGTGGAATGTGAAGATCAAGTGTGTTTACTGTAATTACTAGATAAATCATCAGGAACAAAAAATATAATTAAAAATTCCAAACAAATGAATAAGACAGAGATACAGCCAAAAAGCCAAACACATTAAAATGGAACACTAAAAAAAAATGTTCAAATAATCCACATTGTATGTCAACTATAGTGCAATAAAAAAAAAATTCAAATAATTTAAAAGAAGGGAAAAAAAGGAACAGAGGTAAGAGACCTACCTAGAACAACAACAATAACAATAGACAAACAGAAAACAAATTTAAAAAAGTGACAGCTCTAAATTCAACAGAGTGAAATTACGTTAAGTGGTAATGGTCTTAACACTCTATTAAAAGACAGAGATTGACAGACTGAAATAAAAGAGCAAGGCTGTACCATATGCTGCCTCTGACAAATACTTTTAATTATAAAGATAGAAAAAAGGTTGAAATTAAATGGAAAGAGATATATCATGTAAGCATGAAGCATTAGAAGATTGGAGTGACTATTTCAGTATCAGATAAAATAAACTTCAAGACAGAGTGTTCTAGAGATAAAGCGGGGGCGGGGGTGGTATAGCATAATGACGAAAGGTTCGTTTCATCAGGAAGACTTTTAAATTTTATGTGTATGTGCACTTAATAAGAGAGCCTCAAAAATACATGTGGTAAGATTGGCCAAATTATAGGGAGAAATACAAATTCTACAATTGTGATAAAGATTTTAATATTCTTTCTCAGCATTTGAGAGAACAACTTCACAAAAAAATCAGTAAAGATACAGTTAATTTAAACAACAGTATCAACTGTCTTGATTTAATTGAGATTTATGAAACACTACATCAAACAACTTCAGAATATACACTCCTTTCAAGTGCCCATAGCATTCACTAAGAAGCAGCAATTGTGGCCAAAAACTAGGTGATGGACCATAAAATAGGTCTCAGAAGCTTAAAGGGAGCAAAATCATACCATGTATATTCCCTGACCACAGCAGAAATAAGTTAGAAATCAATAACAAATTATCTCAAGTATTTTGACTTGAAAGGGATGCTTCTAAATATTTCATAGGTCGAAGACAACATGATGAGAGAAATTAGAAAATATGTTAACTGAATGATGATGCAATCCACAAATTTTGTGACATGGAGCTAACACACTAGAGTGAAAAGCATAGCTTTAAATGCTTATGTTAAGAAAGATTTAAAATCAATGACTAAAGTTTTGCTTTAGAAAACTGAAAAAAAAAAGAGTAAAGCAAACCCAAAGTAGAAGGAAGTGAATAATAAAAATAAGAACAGAAAAAAATAAATAACAGGCAATAGAGAAAATCAACAAATCCAAAAGTTGTTGCCTTTTATTTTTTTTTTTTAAAGATGAACAAAACTGACACATCTCTAGCTGGAGTGGACAAGGGAATAAGAGAGACAAAAATGTCACCAATATCAGAAATAAAAGGGTTTTGGGGTGCCTGAGTGGCTCAATTAAGCATCCGACTTCTGCTCAGGTCATGATCTCACAGCTGGTGAATTCAAACCCTGCGTTGGGCTCTGTGCAGACAGCTGAGAGTCTGGAGCCTGCTTCAGATTCTGTGTCTCCCTCTCTCTCTGCCCCTCCCACCTACTCTCAAAACTAAATATTTAAAAAAAAAAAGGGTTCTACCCACAGATTCTATAGACAATCATAGGATAATTACAGAATATTATGAACAACTTTATGGCATCAGATTTGACAACTTACAGGAAATGGACAAATTTCTTGAAAAATACAACTTAAATAAGTTGATTTTGGTATAAAAAAAATTTCTCCAAAAGAAAATGTAGAGGCCTTGAGGGGCGCCTGGCTGGCTCAGTCGGTTGAGTGGCTGACTTCCGCCTGGGTCATGTTCTTGCTGCTCCTGAGTTGGAGCCCGGGCGTCAGGCTCTGTGCTGACAGCTTGGAGCCTGGAGCCTGTTTCAGATTCTGTCTGTCTGTCTCTCTCTCTCTCTCTCTCTCTCTCTCTCTCCCTCTGCCCCTCCCCCACTCGTGCTCTGTCTTGCTCAAAGATAAATAAACATTAAAAAAAATGAAAATGTAGAGATCTTGGACACCTTTTGTAAGACTTAATCCTAGACATTTTTGGGCATGGTATTACTGTGAATAGAGTATTTATTTATTTATTTATTTATCTATCCAAATAAAAATCTTAAAATTTTTATTTTTCCAATTTTATTGAGATATAGTTAATATTTAAGATTGTGTAAGTTTAAGGTGTACAATGTAATTATTTGAGACATATAGTGAATGATTACCACAACAAGGTTAGTTAAAACATCCATCACATAACATAGTTACAGGTATTGTGTGTGGTGAGAACTTTATTTTTTAAAAAATATTTATTAATTTAAATTTACTTTTATTTTAAATTTCAGTATAGATAAAATACAGTGCTATATTAGTTTCAGGTGTACAATATAGTGATTGAACAATTTCATATATCACCTAGTACTCATCACTACAAGGACATTCCCTTAATCCCCATCACATATTTAACCCATCCCCCTCCACCTCCCCTTTGGTAAGCATCAGTTTGTTCTCTATAGTTAAGTATCTGTTTCTTGGTTTGCCTCTCTCTCTCTTTTCCCTTTGCTTGTTTGTTTTGTTTCTTAACTTCCACATACAAGTGGAATCATACGGTATTTGTCTTTCTCTTAGCATAATACACTCTAGCTTCATCTATGTCTTTGAAAATGGTAAGATTTCATTATTTTTTATGATTGAGCAATATTCCTGTTGTGTATATGTAATACATTTTCTTCATCCATTCATCAATTGATGGACATTTGGACTGCTTCCATAATATGGCTATTGTAAATGATGCTGCTATAAACATAGGAGTGTATGTAGCCCTTTGAATTAGTGTTTTTGTGTTTTTTGGGTAAGTACCCAGTAGTGAGTTACTGGATCATAGGGTAGTTCTATTTTTAACTTTTTGAGGAAACTCCGTACTGCTTTCCACAGTAGCTGCCCCAGTTAGCATTCCCAGCAACAGTACATGAGGGTTTCTTTTCTCCACCCTCACCAACACTTGTTTCTTATGTTCTTGATTTTAGCCACTCTGACAAGCCGACTCTCTTAGAAACTTTCAAATATACAGTGGAGTTACTGTTAACTATATTCATCATGTACATTATATCCACAGACTTTACTCATCTTAAAATGGGAAGTTTGTAAGTTTTGACCATCTTCACTCAACCCATGACAACCACCAATCTATTCTCTGCTTCTGAGTTTAGTTTTTTAGATCCCACATATAAGTGAAATCACCCAGAATTTGCCCTTCTCTGTCTGACATTTCATTTAGCATAATACCTTTAAGATTTATCCATGTTGCCTTGAATGGCGGGATTTCCCTCTTTATTATGGCTGCATAATATTCCAGTGTGTGTGTGTGTGTGTGTGTGTGTGTGTGTGTGTTCTTTATCCATTCATCTGTCAGCGTATACTTAGGTTGTTTCCATGTCTTGGCTATTGTAAATAATGCTGTAGTGTACAAGGGGTGGTGGGGAGGTGCAGATATCTATTTGAGACAGTGATTTCATTCCCACAGAAGTGGAATTGCTGGACCACATGGTAGTTCTATTTTTAATGTTTTGAGGAACATCCATACTGTTTTTCACAGTGGCTGCCCCAGTTTGCATTCTCACCAACAGCGCTCAAGTGTTCTCTCTCCTCTACATCCTTAGCAGCACTTGCTGTTTCTTGGCCTTTTGGTAATAGCCATTCTAACAGGTGTGAGCTAATATCTCACTGTGGTTTTGATTTGCATTTGCCTCATGGTAGTGATGTTGAGCATCTTTATATGTACCTGTTGGCCTTTTGAATATATTCTTTGGGAAAAAATGCCTATTTAGGCCTATTTGTCCATTTTAAATCAGATTTTTTTGTTTGTTTGTTTTGTTTTGTTTTTGTATTGAGTGAATTCTGAGTTCCTTACATATTTTTGGGTATTAACTCCTTAGCTGATATGTGGATTGCAAATATTTTTTCCTATTCAGTAGGTTACCTTTTCATTTTGTCAATTGATTCCTTTGCTGTGCAGAAGCTTTTTAGTTTGATGTAGTCTCATTTGTTTATTTTTGCTTTTGTTGCTTGTGTTTTGGGCGTTATATCCAAAAATTATTATAATCATTGCCAAGACCAATGTCAAGGAGCTTTCACCTACATTTTCTTCCAGGAGTTTTATGGCTCCAGGTCTTACATTTAAGTCTTTAATCCATCTTGAGTTAATTTTTGAGTAGGGGTCCAGTTTCATTCTTTTGTATGTGAATGTTCAATTTTCCCTGCACCATTTTTTGAAGACACTATCTTTTCTCCATTGAGAATTCTTGGCTCCCTTGTCAAATATTAGTTGACCATATATGCATAGGTTATCTCTGAGTTCTTGATTCTGTTTCATTAGTCTATGTGTCTGTTTTTATGCCAGTATCATAGTGTTTGATTATTATAGCTTTGTAAATAGTTTGAAATCAAGAAGTGTGATGCCTCCACCTTTGTTCTTTTCAGGCTTGTGTTGTCTTTGGGGTCTTTTGTGATTCCATATAAATTTTAAGATTGTTCTATTTCTGTGAAAAATGCCATTGGAATTTTGATAGGGATTGCATTGAATCTATAGATTGCTTTGGGTAGTATGGACATCTTAGCAATATTAATTCTTCTAATTCATAAATATGGAATACCTTTCTATTTATTTGTGTCTTCAATTTCTTTCATAAATGTCTTATAGATTTCAGTGTACAGGTATTTTACCTCGTTGGTTAAATTTATTCCTAGGTATTTTATTCATTTAGATGCAATTGTAAATGGGGGTGTTTTCTTAATTTCTCTTTCTGATAGTTCCTTATTAGTGCATAGAAACACAGCTGATTTTTGCATGTTGATTTTGTTTTTGTTTTTAAATATTTACTTATTTTGACAGAGAGACAGAGAGAGAGAGAATGGGGACGGGGCAGAGAGAAAGGGAGAGAGAGAATCCCAAGACCACAGAGCCTGATGTGGGGCTTGATCCCACAAACCATGAGATCATGACCTGAGCCGGAATCAAGAGTCAGATGTTTAACTGACTAAGCCACCCAGGTGCCCCTGTTATTAATTCCTTAAATGTTTGTTAGAATTCACCAGTGAGGCCATTTGGTCCTGGGCTTTTGTTTGTTGGGAAGTTTTTGATTCCTGGATTCAATCTCCTTACTTGTAATTGGTTTGTTGAGATCTTCTGTTTCTTCATATTTCAGTCTTGGTTGTATGTTTCTAGGAACTTGTCTATTTCTTTTATGTTCTCCAGTTTGTTGGTGTGTAGTTGTTTATAATAGTCTCTTATGATTCTTTGTATTTCTGTGGTTTCAGTTGTAACTTATTTTTTTTAATTTGTGATTTTATTTGAGCCTTCTCTTTTTCTTGGTGAGTCTACCTAAAGATTTGCTTTTTCTTTTCAAAGAACCAACTCTTGATTGTATTAATCTTTTTTATTGTTTTCCTATGCTCTATTTCATTTATTTTTGCTCTAATCTTTATTTCCTTTCTTCTTTTAACTTTGGGCTTAATTTGTTCTTTTCCTTAGCTCCTTGAGCTATAAAGTTAGTTGTTTATTTGAGATTTCTTTTTCTTGATATGTTATCACTATAAACTTCCTTTTAGAACACCTTTTGCTGCATTCCTAATTTTCGTACGTTGTGTTTTCATTTTCATTTGTCTCAAGACAGTTTTTTTATTTCCTTTTTATATTCTACTTTGATCCTTTGTTGCTTATAAATATGCTGTTTAAGTTCCATGTATTTGTGAGTTTTCCAGATTTCATCCTATAATTGATTTCTAGTTTAATTTTATTGTGGTCATAAAAGATACTTGATATAATTTCTATTTTATAAATTTTATATACATTTGTCTATTAATAATTAAGTTTTCTATTTTCTCTAATTTGTTGCTCCTTTCTTTGTGTCTTAACATATCTGTTCTGGATAATGTTTCATGTGTACTTCAGAAAAATGTGTATTCTGCTGCTTTTGTATGTATGTATATTCTGTATGTATCTGTTAAGTCTGTCTATTCTAACATGTCATTTAAGTCCAATATTTCCTTATTGATTTTCTGCTTGGATATCTACCCATTGATGAAAGTGGGATATGGAAGTCCCCTACCATTACTATATTGCTATCTATTTCTCCCTATAGGTCTGTTAACACTTGCTTTATGTATTTAGGTGCTTTCATGTTGGGTGCATAAATATTTACAATGTTATATCCTCTTGTTGGATTGATCCCCTTATCATTATATAATGACATTCTTGCTCTCTCATTACAGTCTTGGTCTTAAAGTACATTTTATCTAAGTATAGCTACCTCAGCTTTCTTTTGGCTTCTTTTTCAGAGACACTGGTAACTTGGAGTGGGTCAGAAGAAACGCACAAGATGGCACCCAATGGCCTCCCCAGTCTCTGGAGAGGACTGTAGTTTGCCCGTAGACATGTGTTAAATTAGAAGCCTGCCTTCAGGCCACAGGTTTTAAGATAAGCAAATTGTCCTATTTCAGGGAAAGGCTGGGTGTTTCTGTTTTCTGCCTCTGCACTGTGCCCTGGAGGGAAAGCCAGTAAGAACTTTCTGTTTATTATGGTCCGTTGGGACCTGCAAATGTAATAAGCCTCATTGACCACCAGAGCCACGAGATCACTATAAGTCCTCTGGGTAGCAGCCATAAAAATTGGGGTGCCAGAAATGTGCATAAGCTCCCTTCTGGACTATCCCAGTGACCTGAAGCAAGGCAGAGAGTGGGAAGATAGTGCCTCCTGATCTCTTTGGTCTCTGGAGATTATTGCGCTTGGCCCCTAGATATGTTTTAAATTAGAAGCCTGCTCTTCAGGCTGCAGCTTTTAAGATAAGCAAATAGGCATCTTTCACAAAAGACACCAAGTTTAGTCTGCTGCCTCTGTGCTGAGGCTTGTAGGGACAGCCATAGTGAGTCCACCTGAGCTCTTGGAAAACTGTCTCTGAGTTTGCCATAGGCTTTGTGGATGTTGTGGGTACAAGCCTTTACGTCATTCAAAACTAGGTGTTTTGGAGGCACATCTTTCAGGAAGAAGTCTTAAAAGCTGGGGCTGTAGATCTAAGGCTGTAGATGTCTAAACCTTTTAGGTCCATGCTCCTCAGGGAGAAGGTGGTAGTTCTGTGTCTCCTCTCAGTTGTGTGCCACCATGCCAGGATTGGGATTTGTGGTGAGATTGTGTCTCAGCCTCTTGTACTCATTTTGATGTGGGTTTTTACTTGTTTGCCCAATATGTAGGAGTCACTCAGCTAGTTTCTGGATTTTTTTTTCAGAGCTAATTGTTGTAACTATAGATTCATTGTGTTCATGGGAGGAGATGAGATCAGGAGTCTCCCCTATGTTACCATCTTGACCAGAATCAGCAGTTTCTTAAAGATTTAAAGTAGAGTACTCTGTGATCCAGCTATTCCACTCCTGGGTATTTACCCAAGAGAAATAAAAGAGCATAAGTCCATATAAAGACATGTATACAAATGATCAGCTTTATATGTAATAGCCTCAAACTAGAAACAACCCGAGTGAACATAACAGGAAAATGGACAAACAAATTGTGGTATAACCATACAATGGAATACTACCCATCAACACCAAGAATGAACTGTGGATACACAGACCAACATCATGGAGGAATCTCAAGTCATGGCGAATGAAAGAATCCAGGCACAAAAGAATATATAGTATACTATTTGAATCCATTTATATAGAATTCCAGAAAATGCAAACTAATCTCTAGTGACAGAAAGTTGATCAATGTTTGCCTGGAAATAGGGGTGGAGGGAGGGAGGAATTATGAAAGGACATGGAAAAACTTTTAGGGTGATGAAATATTGGCTATCTTTGTGATGCTTGTTTCACAAATATGTATATGTGTCAAAATGAATCAAATTATACGCTTAAAATATTTGCAATTTACTACATTTCAGTGATACCTCAATAACATTTAAAAATATTATCGGGGAGATGCTTCCCTAGGTTCTTTATTCTTTAAACACTTGAATTTTAATGCCATGTGTATCTTTCCTGTTAGGTTTAAGCTCCTTGTAACACATCCAAGTATAGAACTTAAAGAAGTCCAAGCCAAAGATACAGTATCAGATTTTGAGTAGGAAATAGCCCTTAAAATCTCAGGAGTGGATGTATTTACCGGCATAGAGTGTGAGAAAAAGAGAGAGAAAGTCTAGGACTGAGCCCTGATAAACACCGACAATGTGAAGGTAGGAAAACAAGGTGGAGCCAGAGAAGGAGTCCAGGAAAGAGCAGCTGACAGGGCTGAAGGAAATCCAGGAAGCCAAGATCAGGGAAGCCAAGAGAGAAAAGTGCTTCAGGAAGAAGGAGGGGTCACCTATGCCCAGTCCTACTGAATGCCAAGTAAACTGAGGATATAATAGTGTTCAAGAACTATCAGATTTTGAATTTGAAATGAGAAAAAATAACACAAGTAGAGCTATGCAAAAGCTTTCCAACATGTAGTGAATTTTTGACTGATTTATTTTTGAGTTAATGGGTTTCTCACTTTGAGGAGTACAGAATGGAAAAAAAAGCCATTAACATCAAACATAAATGAAAAATATATAAAAAGGCTAGTTTATGATAGACCATTTTGATGTATCATTTGGTCTAAGTCTGATAGTTTCCATTTTACTGGTCCTGAAATTTTAATTGTAAATCATTATTCATCTTGTTACTACAGTCTTTAATGTTCACAGCTATATGATTTCTGAGATTTGCAGCTGACCCATAAGAAGAAGGTGTGAAACATACTTATACCACCAAAATAGAAACACCAAGGTAAAAAAACCATTGTGACAATTGAGTTACATGAATTGGTTACAAATGATTTACAGTGTTGGGTGTTCACCTGAAGTACCAGCCATAAGCCCTTCCTGGGAAATATTAAATTAAAATAGTATAATTCCATATTTATTTGTATGGAGAAGGATTTAAATAGCAATGCAGTGTAAACAACCTTGACAGTAATCTTGATTTATAAGTTCTTGAGGTCTTCAACTAGGACTTTAGGGCATGAAGGGCATAAAGAGAACTTGGCAAGAGCTTGAGCTGAGGAAGGCAAAAATACTAGCCAGCAGGGTATATTTTCCCCTCTTCCCTCACAGGAGGAGGACATCCATGTGAGGAAAACAATCACGGAGGCAAAAGTTGCCAAAGAAAGTTGCTAAAGCTAAAATTATAGAGGAGTTTGAGGCAATGACAGCTAATCATTTAGAAAGATGGACTCTAACTGGATGAATATACAATGCTATCCTTTCTGAGAAGTAGGATATATCTGCTGAGAAACAGCTGGGAATGAACTAAGCTTTGGCCTATAATCTTTCTGCTGACATTTTGCCATATTTTCAGTGATGCAAAAGAAATGCTATACTAGAATCATATGGTTGCACAGCTATAGTATCCATCCAAAGTACAAGAGTGCCTAATTCTGCTCCCTGCCCCGCACCCCCCCCCCCACCAGGAATTTAACACCTCCTGAGTAAGCAGGCCCATTTTGGCCACAACAGGGAAAATTGGCAGCATAGTCATCCCTAGGGTCCAGCACTGTCCATGATGGGGATCCATCAGTAACTCATGCTGGAGGAAGTTAGGGTGAAGGAAAGGACCCTGCCAGCAAGTGCTTACAGGCTCTGGCTGATATGCATAGAAGCTACTCTGTTTTTACCTTCTCAAGGCCAAGAAGGACTGCGTGGCTTCTCTCATGTGTGGACCCTCCTTGTCCTTTGTGGTTTCCTTTTCTCTGTGCAGTTGCCTTCAATCAAGCATATTTTAATTGGTTTCACACTCATTGAACAAGGGAAATGCAGGGTGTTGGTAAGGCTGAAGTCTGGGGAAGTAGGGGCAGAAAGGGGGCTGAGGAAAGGGAAGGGAGCAATTTGTTCCATCCTGCCCTGGATCCAGATGTCTTTTAAAACAGAATCTCTCCTGGATGGTCTGGGCACCCTTGATGTCTGTCCACTTTGGGCCACAATTAGTGAGTGGAGGACCTCAGCCCCTGGAGACATAAAGGTAACAGCCAGTCTATACTGCCACTTCCTGTTTTTTGTTGGGAGCCTATTAGGAGATGAGTACCTAACTTCAAGTAGGTAAGAGAACAGCACTGGCTTATGAGTAAGGGGATTTGTGCTCACTGTTTGCCAGTGGAAAAATGCCAGTTACTCTAGTCTCTCTATATAGGCTTGACATGTAAAATGGGAAAAATAACATTCACTGACTCTTCAAAGGATCATCCTAAGGATCTGAAGGTGACGTACGGCAACTTCCCCATAGGACTGTAAAGGTTTATTTAAAAGTAAAGTATAAAGTTTCTGAAAAAGTTGCATTTAATTCAGAATATTTTAAATTAGAGATTTGACATCCATTAGGGAGTTTTATTTTGAAATCCGTTGGTGATTCTTGTGTGGTATGAAGCAGAATCTAAATAGGCACTCTGTACAGAGAACTCAGTGAAACAGAGGCATCCAGGTAGTGGAAGGTTAAGGGATGATACTATATAGGTAACTGGAGAAAGGTTGTTTTGATTGCATGAACCAGAATGTGTATAGTGAACGAAAACCAGAGACTGGACTTTGGAAAGAGGTCTTTGCAGGTTTGCGATCTTTATTTATTTATTTTTAAAGTTTAAAAAAAAATGTTTATTTATTTATTTTGAGAGAGAGAGAGAGAGAGAGAGAGCAGGGGAGGGGCAGAGAGAGGGGGAGAAAGAATCCCAAGCCAGCTCTGCACTGTCAGCACAGGGCCTGATGTGGGGCTTGATCTCATGAATCATGGAATCATGACCTGAGCCGAAATCAACAGTCAGATGCTCAACCGACTGAGCCACCCAGGCGGCCCTGTGATTTTTATCTAGAGCAGAGTGTGCCGTGAATGGATTCAAGGCGTAAAATATTCATCTGGAATAGTGTCCTTGGTGGAAGACACAGCTCTAGGTAGCCACTCCAAACCTCTGCCTTCACATACTGATAGATCTGTTCACATGCAATTAATAGGCCATTACAGTGGCATCCGTGTTATCTTCAGAAGAACTAAACCAACAACTCGTGTGAATTCTGCAAATTAAAATGTCATCATTATTTTGAAATTCTTGTTATGAACAAATTTTGTTGGTTTTAAAACACATTTATGTTATCAGCAGACACCCCAATTTAAAATAAGGGGAAGAGGTTAGATTTGCTCAATATAGCTTTAGTGGCTGTGACTTTTTGAAACAATTATATAAAATTTTTAAAATTTTTAAATCACTTGCAAGTTTCTCATTGGTGGTGACCAAGAATTATAAAGAGATCGTGATTTAAAAAGGCTGTGTCAGAAAGTACATGTAGCTAATTTTTACATAAAACCTTACAAGACAAAGTTTTGTTCAAAGGAGTAAGCTTAGAGTTCTTATTAAAAATGTGAAAGATCTTATTTGGAAGTTTAAAATGTTCAACACTTAATATTTTCCCCAGTACTTTTACTTGATTTTTCAATCATAAATCTATAATATGAGGAGACCATAATGGTTTCCCCCAGCTCCCCTCCAGTTTACCCCACTGTGCCATGGAGGTGTTAGCATTTTCTCTGAGTGCCATGACATGGCAACGTTGGGAAGCAGTGTTCTACAGAAGAGCACACTGCACAGTCATTGGCTACCTGTCTTGTCACTGGGTTTCCAGTGAGCTGGCTAGTACCTTGCCTTCATCAGTCTTCATCACTGCCAAGAGTTCTTTGTATCTCTTCTTTGTATTGTAAGCCAATTTTGCTCTAAAGCTCTTAAGTACTTGTAAATTCAAGTAGGTGTTAGGACATAAGGATACAGAGATTATGGGCAGCAAATGTGCATTTCTTAGTTCACTCCAACCTCGATTTTATGCCTGGGAAAACAGCCCAAGGCACACGGTCCTTCATGGTGAAAGATCACTATTGATCAAAACCAAAAGTTTCTCCACTAGCTGGTGTTTTAGGGGCTTCTCCGGATTCTGTAGAACATGGGGTGTGGTTGCCTTGTCACCAGAACTCAGGGCCCTGAAAGAGATGGCAGTTGGCTAGTGGGCATCTACTTCCTTTCCAAAGTTATTGGAGTATGGCGTTCTTTTTTTTTTTTTTAATTTTTTTTTTAACGTTTATTTATTTTTGAGACAGAGAGAGACAAAGCATGAACAGGGGAGGGGCAGAGAGAGAGGGAGACACAGAATCTGAAACAGGCTCCAGGCTCTGAGCTGTCACCACAGAGCCTGATGCGGGGCTCGAACTCACGGACGGCGAGATCACAACCTGAGCCGTAGTAGTACGCTTAACCGACCAAGCCACCCAGGCGCCCCTGGAGTATGGCATTCTTGCAGTGAGGAAACCCTTCCTTGAGGCTGGAGAGGTTGTATGCTGGAAATTCTTGCCAGAAGTATATTCATATTTGACTCTAAGTTCTTAGGTCTAGCTTTTTAGGTTCTAAAGTTGGTAGTGGCAAATTGAGTATCTTACTATTTTCTTACAAACTGTAAGCTCGCCAATGCTGGATGGCACAGTTTTATGATGACTTCAGCTATGGCAGTATGGTGTAGCAAAAGGAACACAGCCTTTGGAATCAGACAGGCCTATCTATGTTCAGATCCTAATTCTGTCACTTAGTAGCTGGACGTAACCTCTGAGTCTCCATTTCCCCAGTGGGTAATGGAAAAAGCACTCCATAATTCATGGAATTGTGACAAGAATTCAAATAGGAAAACATATGGCAAGCATCCAATTTAATGGTTGGCACATAGTTACTATTGAGCAAATGATGGGCATTTTTACTCTTACTGTTATCCCACGATTACATTAAAAAGGACATATTCAAACAAAGATTGCTAGAAGCTTGAGTGAGGGATAGCTCATTTGTAATTTATCGTTTGTGCTCATTTCAGACTTACAGATTAGTTACGTTATCTCAGAACTCAGTTGTAACTATTTTTTTCTCCCTTGCCTTTCACCCTGGGCCCCGGGTGGGGGTGGCTCACTGACCTGTGAGTGAAAAACACACTGAGGATCTTTAAAAGTGAAAATGCTAACAGTGGTTCTCTCTGCTAGTGCAATTTCAGGTGCTTTTTCCTTTCTTCTTTTCACTTTTTTTTTTTTGGTATTACTCTGAATTCTAAAAAAATTAAGCTATTTTCATTTTGGAAACACAATCCAGAACAACTGGAGTAAATGAGTTTTACAACATTAAAATTTCTTTCATTTCACTGGAAACGCTCTCTGGCAGCCGGAGACACCACACCTTGCCCCGCTCCCTCCCCCTCCCCGCCCCACGAAGAGTTGTGCGCTGCACAGGTCTCTATCATCCCTCTGCCCTTGCTCCTACCAGGCAGGGGCTGAAGCAATCCTGATGATGGGGCTGGAAGGTTTTCCTTCTTCCCTCAGGCAGGAGGGAACATGATACGCTTGGCAGGCAATCAGTGAAAAGCAGCAGCAAAGTAGTGAGGTTAATGTTAAAACTCAAAACAAAACTCGTGCAGGTTTGAGAACCTGGGAAACCACCTAGAAAAGAGGAAAGGAAGGGGGGAAGCAGGATGAATAAAAATGCACGTAGGACAAGAAGGAAATGGAAAATAAATAAAGGAAATTACTTAACCCACACTAAGCCCCTTGAGGGAGTTTTGTTAGAGTAGATGGTGGGGGGACGGGTAAGATGTATAATTTGCGGGCGATTCCACTAAAATCATTTTTGAAAGGACTGCCTAGCAGAATTCAGATCGGACCCATTTGGGTTTCCTACCCTCCCCGGCAGTCTACACTTTCTGAATGTGTGGATTTATGAGTTTTACATCATTTGTTTCCAGTCCCACTGAGGTAAACAGCCCAGCGCAGTGGGTGAGTTTATGACTGTTGTGCAGAGGAATGCGGCTGATGAATTACTTCCTTTCATTTGTCTTTTGACCAGAAAATATGTGGTTTTCTAGCAACTTGACTTTTAATCGGTAACATTTTTCTTTTCACTTTTGTCACAGGTGTAGTATAGCTGGTTTGAATTCAGAGATGTACAACAGTCCGCTAGGGTGACCCAGAGGGTAGGGCTCTTGTGCACTTGACATGTGGCGAGTCCAAATTGAGATGTGCTGAAAGAGCACGCTGGATTTTGGAGACTTAGGAGAAAAGGAATGCAAACTATCTCGCTAGTAAATTTTTATATTGATTTACATGCCAAAATTACATCTTGGGTATATTGGGATAAATAGAATATGTTATTAAAATTAATTTCATCTGTTTCATCTTCATGCTTTTTTTATGTGGCTACAAGAAAACTTAAAATTACAAGTGTGGCTCACTTTGGGGACTTACGTTGTATTTCTATCGGACGGTGTTGAATTTAGAGCCAGAGCTTAGGAAGTTCAAGTCTTGGCACCGCCATTTCCTGCTTCACGGTCTTGGATAAAGTATTAAAACTTTTAAGCTTCAATTTTCAATCCCCAGTTAAACGGCGATAATAGTATCTACCTCGCAGGATTGTTAGGAGTCTTAACTGAAATAATTCGTGCAGTACCTGGCACATAATATGTACTTGGCAAATACGATTTCTCATCCTTGTGCATTTTAGTTACTGCTAGTAAATGGGGTCACTTGGTTTGTAAAGAAGTACTCCGGATCAGGATAAAGTAGCCCGTCCCCGCGTGGTACTTTTCATCCAAAAGGTTGAAGTAGTTAACTAAATATGCAGCCATACAAGGTCTGAAAAGGGAAGATGCCAGTTTTGGCTAGATGGAGAATGAGTCTGTGGCTATTGCCGTATCACTCAAGCTGGCTGCTGTGACTGTTAGATACACTTGGAGGCACTGGTTGATGTTCTGTTAAGCTGCTGAAGTGTCTGAGATTCTGTTTTAAAAGCCCCAAATAAGACTCTGATCTTGCTGAAGGGATGCACCTTTAGCTTCAGGTGCTAACAAGTAGAGTTTTCCTGCAGACATTTTAAAGCACACAATTAAGAAACAGGGCTGATCTCTTTACAACCCCTACTCTTCCCCTTCCTTCTTCATTTTCAGCCTTTGAAGAGCATAAATGTACAAGATGGAGTTAGCTTGCCTTTTCAGGTACCATAATCCTTGGTTATAGTTTATCTCCAGGGACGGCACTTGGTTGACAATCAAACCTCCACCAAGTACTTCTGAGAATGCATCCTTTTAATTCAAAAAAATCTTTTTTTTAATGTTTATTCATTTTTTTGAGAGACAGAGAGAGACAGAGCATGAGCGGGGAAGGGGCAGAGAGAGAGGGAGACACAGAATCCGAAGCAGGCTCCAGGCTCTGAGCTGTCAGCACAGAGCCCGATGTGGGGCTCGAACTCACGAACTGTGAGATCATGACCTGAGCCAGAGTCAGACGCTCAACCGACTGAGCCACCCAGGTGCCCCTGAGGGTGCATCCTTTTGTACAGAAGGATAGGTATGGAGCAGAAAAGAGAACTTAAGAGATAGACCCACATAAATATAGTCAACTGGTCTTTGACAAAGGCAAGTCAGAGGATAAAGGATAGTCCTTAGCTTTTCAACAAATGGTGTTGGAGCAATTGAAAGTTAATATGTAAAAAAAAGTGAACCAAGACACAGATCTTACATTTTTGAATTCGAGCTGTGATTTTTTTTACTTGAAATTCTATTTGTTTATATATAGTATTGGAACATTTAAGAGAAATTAACTTCTACCACATTTATAAATTTGTCAGATACATAGAATTACTTAAAGTTCACAGGCAAATGTGTTGGTTAGATGCAATTGAAGTACTTTAAAAAGGTAAGTTGAATATATTAAATTTATAAACTTAGTGCTGAGGTACCTGTTAGCTCAGTTGGTTAAGCGTCCGACTCTTGATCTTGGCTCAGGTCATGGTTCATGAGTTTGAGCCCCACATTGGGCTCTGTGCTGACAGTGCAGAGCCTGCCTGGAATCTCTCCCTACTCTCTTTCTCCCCCTATTCCGCTTGCACTCTCTCTCTCGAAATAAATAAATAAACTTAAAAAAAAAAAGTAAAACCTTTAAAAATGTAAGTTTAGTCTTAAATATTTGAACGTTGGAATCAATATTATCCAAAAGTTCTTAAAAGTTGTTGTTAAAATTTGCTACAGTTACAAAAAACAATATTTCTTGGTTGAACTTAAAAGTTTAAGGAATAATGAGGCTTATGTATTCTTTATCAAATGGATATCAGGTGCTCAGAACTGGATAAATCGGAATCCTTGGTTCATGACACATTTCCATCATTGGTCCATGTGTTTATTTGGTTGGTAACTTTGTTTATTTGAGAGAGAGCGAGAGTACAAATGGGGGAGGGCAGAAGGAAAGGGAGAAAGAGAATCTTAGCAGGTTCCATGCCCAGCATGGAGTCCAATGAGGGGCTTGATCTCATGACCCTGAGATCATGACCTGAGTGGAAATTAAGAGCTGGACACTCAATGGACTGAACCACCCAGGCGCCCCTGTTCTTCTTTTCCAAAGTTGCTTTAGTTATTCTAAATCTTTTGCATTTTCCATATGAATTTCAGAATCAGATTCTCAGGTTTTGCAGAAAAGTTTGCTTTCAGCTATTAAAAAAAATGGATTTTGATTGGAATTGCAGTGAATCTGGAGGTCAGTTAGGAGAGAATTGATATCTTACCAAAATTGCACCATCTGAGGTTGCTTACAAATCTGCTTAATTAGACACAATGCCAGCCAACCCCTCTGTGTTGTGGAATCCCCGCTCTTCCCTTGGGATGACATATGGAAGCTGATGTTCAAACTGAATAAGATGTTAGTACTGATTCATATCATAAATCCAACACCGGGAAAGCTTAATTCTTTGTCTTTTAAAAAATGAAAATAAACTGAAAATCAAATTCTGATATTTTCTTCCCATACCTCAATGTATCAATATTTTCTACCCAGTATCTCAATGGAATGATGTGTCCTGCTTAGGAGACCACTGGTACAATGCCTTTCTGTCTCTAAATTGCTCCAAAAGAATGGAGCACATTGCACTCTGCTCATCGCAGTGACCAGAATTGCATTGTGTCTGTGATTACTGCATTGGGTCGGTCTCCAAGGCAGCAGCCACGGTGTCTTACCTTCTACCCTCTGTGACTCGGGGGAGAGAAGAGATTAGACAGCAGTTGGCAGCCTAGCTTGGCATAATGTTAGAAATAAGACACAGCTATTACTTCTTAGCCATATTTCTCTGATTGCTATTTGTTGATGAAAGCTGTGGGAAGAAATGGCAATGCATATAAACAGGAGAAATTTAGTCATAATTTATACTTCTTTAGAAAATGCGAGCAGCAAAAATCACTTCCAAAGTATTCAAACCACCTATGACTAATACCAGGGTGACCCGTGTTACCCTTGTGGAGTGGTAATCAAGCCCATTAGAGACATCCCCCCACCCCACTAATTTTGAGCATTTTAGAAGAAACATGATGCCATGATTCAGATTTTCCTAGTGCAGGTGTCCACAGTGTTTCCAAGTTTACGAGATTTTGGAGCCTGTACGTTTTTCCTTATAGGCATTGATGGTATACAGTAAGTAAAATTCGCAAAGTGGAACCTTGTTGCTAAGCAATTCTTAGAGTTGTCTTGAGCTGGATCCCTTTTGGGCTTGTCATGGCAGCTATTCCAAACTTCTGCATTCATTAACATCCAATAAATATTGACTACAGCCTTTTCTGGAGGAGGTACTGTGCCCCCACCTTCTATCCATGTTTTCTTCATCCTTAGCAGATGAATAAAAGTTTCACCTTTTCAACTAAACATCCTCCTTACTTCTAAATACATCCATATCCTCACACGTTTACCTCTGTCCTTCCAATCCCTCAGGAAGAGGCATCCTTTTGAATTTATTCTTGCTCCCTGCCCTTATTCCAGCTGGTCATCTGGTGTCACTTGAACTAGGAAGTTTGTCCAGATATCCTGCTTTCCTCAGACCTTAAATCACTCCACTGGGCCCTTCTTTCCAGAATGCAAATCTGATATCTCCCTGCCTGCCTCCCCATCGCCAAACACTTAGCACTTGAAGGGCACCACTCTGGAGATATCCCAAGAATTCTTCAGTGTGACCTACAAAGCCCTACCTAGTCTGTCTTCTGCCTGCCTCTCCATTCTTGCGTTTCACTTGTGCCTCCTCTCTCTGCTCTACACATGCTGGTTTTTTCAATGCCTCAGACACATCCTGGGCTTTCTTCTACCATAAGTCCTTCTTGGCTTAAGCTCCACTCATCTTGGCCGTTTTAGTTCACGCATCATTTCCGTAGGGAAACCTTCCCTGACAAGGTCTAATTCTTCTACCTTCAATTTTCATGGCCTGCCCTGTGTCTTTTTCTTATTCCTTATCATAATTGACATTTTATATTTCGTTTGTATGATTATTTGATTAGTATCTGTCTCCCTCACCAAGCTACAAACTCCATAAAGGCAGACTCCTGTTTTGCACTTAGCATTTAATGCCAGAGACTCGCCCAGCGTCTGATACTTCGGCAATGCTCAGAAAATAATCGTTGATCGGAGAAGCTGCAGTTTCTGTCTCAGAGGTCACCTGTGACCTTCAAATTGTCACATTTTATACTTTCCTTTCCCTGATCTTGTCCTATTTGAACTCTGCCATATTTGACACTGCTAACTACCCCATCCTTGAAATTCGTTCTTCTCTTCTTTGTGATTGAACTTACTTTCAAACTTTATTACTCTTCTTTCTTCCTTCATTTGCTTTTCTTTCTTTCTATTTATAGTGTCATTGTAGATAATAAAAAAATATTGGATGAATGAATGAAATGTTAGTTTTCCCTAGGGTTCTGTCATTGATCTTCTTTCTCTTTTTTCCTGCCTTCTTTTCTTTGGTGATCTTATCCAATACTATGACTTCACCATTGTCCATAAGCTGCTCCAGACCTGTATTTCCAACTACTTATCTTCATGGAGTTAGCCTACAAGTATGATAAACTCAACACAATTCAAGTTCAAACCAAAGCAATTTTCTTCTCTAAATGTTTTCCTCCTCCTGTATCCTGCTCTGCTGTCAGTAAAGATCCCCCCTACCCAATTTGGAGAGTCTAAGCCCAAGAGCATTTTCAACTCCTTTCCTCTTTTTCCAAGAATACCAAATTCTGTTGTTGTGAGTGAGATGTTCCATCCCACTATACCCATTTATATGTTCTTAACCACAAGTGCCTAGGTCTGTAGTTCTCAAACTTTTTTTAAGAGAATGCTTTTATTTTATTATTTATTATTTTATTATTTTTTTTTTTAGAGAGAGAGAGAGTGCAAATGGTGGACAGAGGCAGAGGGGGAGAGAGGGAATCTTAAGCAAGCTCCACATTCAGTGCAGAGCCCAATGTGGGGCTCAATCCCATGACCCTGGGATCATGACCCGAGCTGAAATCAAGAGTCGGACGCTCAACAGATTGAGCCACCCAGGTGCCCTGAGAATGCTTTTAAAAGATGAACCTTACATAAAGCATTATTATATAAGGCAGAGGAAGGAAAGGTAGCTGCTCTATTTGAAGGTGGGAGAAGAGATCTTAGAGCGCCCCCCACCTTGCTTCCATGAGGTGGTATCAGAAGATTCTGTGGTTTGAGAATCATTAGCCTATGTGATTACAACAGCCTTTTAGGGGCGCCTGGGTGGCTCAGTCAGTTGGGCATCCGGCTTCGGCTCAGGTCATGATCTCACGGTCTGTGAGTTCGAGCCCCGTGTCGGGCTCTGTGCTGACAGCTCAGCCTGGCACCTGTTTCAGATTCTGTGTCTTCCTCTCTCTCTGCCCCTCCCCTGCTCACGCTCTTGTCTGTCTGCCTGAAATACATAAACATTAAAAAAATGCTTTAAAATTATTTTCACATGTAAAACACAGAAATAATATATACTCAAGAGAGTAAGAAAAGAGAGTTATGAAAATTAAATATAAGGCCCTTGGCATGTGGTATATACGCAGTAAGTGATAGGTGTAATCATTGCCGTTCATTATAATCTTTCTTTAAACTACCTTCTTTATTAGACCTTGCTATTTTTCTTAGACATAACCAATTAATCACTTAGTCTGGACACTTAATATTTTTTCTCTTTTCTTTTTTGTCCTCACCTTTTCTGTTTAGACTTCCATGGCCTCATTGGCTTATTATTAAACCATCTCCTACCTGGCCCTCATGTCTCCCATCTGTTCTCCCACCATTCATCTGCACATTTTATTCCCAGGCCCCAAATCCTTCTTGGCCCTGTACTGAGCACAGGATAAATTTCAAACACTTTAGTGCGGTAACTACCATGCTCTGTGACTGGTCTTTACTTTCCCACTAGCATTTTCCTCTTATACTCCCTCACACAGACCCTCTGTCAAAGGCAAGCTATGTTCTTCATTGCTCGGAAACACATCAGACATATTCCTGCTGCCTCTCTGTGTTTTTTCCTCATTCATAGAGGGAGAAGCGCTCTGCTTCTTTAAGCCCTGAGTATCATTTAAGGCCTATCATCCGTACAGTCCCGTTTGCCTCACCAGTTCCTGGAAGACTCCAACTGGGTTCATTTTTGCCTGTTTGGGGGTTTCTTAGATGCACCGTGCCCCCTAGCAGAAGTAGAGCCAATTTATTCATTGGTTCATCCATATATTTAACAGGTATTTATGAAGCACATACTATGGGAATACAGCCCCTACCCTCAAGGAGGTTATGTCTAACAGGGATGGTGGAGAAAAAGGCAATTATAACAAAATAAAGTAAGTGCTCTGGTGGGGGGTGCAAGGAGTTGTCAGTGTATATAGGAGAAGACCGAATATAATGCAGGGGGAGGGTACGCCAAAGACAGCTACCTACCTACAGGAGCCCGTTAGGCTGAGATGTGAAGAGTGTGTGGAGTTAAGCAGTGAGGAAGAGGGACAATATTCCAGACAGAGAAAACACTGCTGTTGGCTGTCTCAGGGCAGGTCAGTTACTGGGAGGTAGAGGAGCAAGAAATGTTCCTGGCAGGCCTCATCTTTAGCTTAAAAAGCACCAGAGAAACTCTGGAAAGTCTGGTTCAGGATGTAATGCTTTCTCCATCTTTTCCTTGGCCCTTCCCTTCTTCCCCCCCCTCCAGCCCTGCCTCCCCCACCCCCAATGCACATGTACCTCTTCTTTCAATTTTGGTACTTTTTGGGATTAGTTCCTCACTTCTAAGCTTCAAGCCAATAATTTGATCTGAAGCAGATGACGTTCAGCAAACTACTGGGAGCCTGCCCCTTCCCCACGTCCATGTGACGATCCAAAGTGATTCAGAGCTACACAAGCCTTGAAACCACCTAAGCCCCACCCAGAGGTCTCATAACTCTTTTTGAATAATCTCCCTCAAACAGAAAATTTTGTGGGTCTGTTTGATCTTTTTATGTTGCTGTTTTCAGGACGTAACGTTTCTCTTTTTCTCTCAAGCCTAGGCTCTAGGCAGTTATCCAAAAGAGGAGAGGTCTGGGGTCCTTGGCCAGTCCCAGGGCACACATCAAGGCAGAGATGAAAATATAGGCAAATGGTCTGGGATGTCTTTATGAACAGCGCTCAGAGGACTTGGCTGAAATCTTCTTCTTACATCACAACTCAATGGTTTTAACGACACAGTTTGATAAAAACATTTTCTTTAGCAGTCATGTTACAGTCATTAAGAAGTAACCTTAGGAACTCTATACATGATTTAATTCCTCTTTGAACTAATTTCACCTAGTTTTATAGACATTTACTGGGTTCCCTTCCAGGTACAAAAGGAGTTTTAAAAATGACTGTCATATGGATTCTCTGCTTAGCAGAATTCTTTAGTAATGTTTGAGTATCCTTACCTAAAAGTTAGTTTTAGGCACAAAACAACATAAAAATTAGTTTGAGACTGAGGCACTTTCCAGTTTTAAAATGGAGATAATAATACGGGTCTGCAAGTTCTTACCTGAAACTTTTGGAGCAAGGTAGATTTTAGAATTAAATGTTTTGCAAATATTAGAGCAATAATATGGTGGCTGTATTACAAAGTATCCCAGGAAGGGTCAGAGGCAGCATCCTCTAATCAAGCATAATATTTCTAATGTGGAACATCTGAATATTCAAATACATGGGATAACCTGATGTTGGTTAACCAAATGAGTTTATGATGCCAAACTTAGGAAAGGCTCTTGGTTTTCAGAACATTTTAGATTTTGGAATTGCTAATAAGGAATTATGGACCTGGCCTCATCTTGCTTCACTGAAATATGTTGTTAATCATAAAAATGTTATTTCAACATAAAATGTTATTTTATAACCTAGCTCAACAGCATTGGAATATTTTTGTCCTTTTTTTGGCATGTATATGCTAACAAAATCCTTTATGGTTGTAAATAAAGTAATTCCTCTATCTAGAAGTTCCATATACTACTCTCTAATCTTACTATCTTACTATTAGCTGCTCTTTGCTTTCCAATATATATATTTCCTTTACTACACATTGTAGAGTTTCTCTTTCTAGATGACCTATTACATCCACAGACCCTTACATCTCTATCATCTTTTTTGATAAACTTTTAAAAGGTAGGTATCTAGTTGACTTGGTCAGTCTGATGGCAGTGGAATGGAAGAACCCTAGGCTCACTTCATGCCATGACTTTGATAGTTACTTGGTAACTATCAAATCATCCTAAATACCCCAGAAATTAACCTGAAGATTGGCAGAACAATCCACAATAAAGGTAGCGAAGAAGTCACACTGAAGAAGGTAGGAGATGTGGAGACATGGTTTAGAGGAGAAATGGATTATGGCCACTGTGGTGGGGAGGGAGCCATTGTTGCAGAGAAGGGTGAGAGAGAGGCTAGCACACAGGGGAGCACATGGAGAAAATGAATCCCTGTAGCAGTTGACTTGGAAAGTGAGAAGGGACAATTTTCATGCCCCCCCGGCACCTACCCCTCAGTGTAAGCACAGGGCCACCTGTGGGAGTCAGTGTAGCATCAGCACT
Organism: Panthera uncia; assembly: GCF_023721935.1. Taxonomy (NCBI): domain Eukaryota; kingdom Metazoa; phylum Chordata; class Mammalia; order Carnivora; family Felidae; genus Panthera; species Panthera uncia. The sequence goes on along the minus strand of NW_026057576.1, from coordinate 20,123,479 downwards.
GGCTACCTAACTTGCTTATACCAAGCCCTGAAGCCCCCATGCTTCAGTGGAACTGCCCTTCCAAGCCTCCCTTGCCTAAGTCTCAGTGCAGCAAGCTGCCTATCCCAGCAGATGGGCCCAAATCCCTGCTCACATCACATCTCCCAACTGGGGAGTTTTGCAGAGCCTCAGTTCAAGAAACAAAATGAGTAACATGCTTGATGGAATGAACAGCAGGCTGGAGAAAGCAGAGAAAGGAATTAGTGACCTGGAAGACAAAGTATGGAAGGTAATCAAAATGAACGAAAGAGAGAAATAAGAATTATGCAAAACAAGAATAGACTTAGGGAACTCAGTGACTCCATCCAAAATAATAACATTTGTATTATAGGAGTCCCAGAAGAAGAAGAGAGAGAAAAGGGAGCAAAAATTAATTTGAAGAAATAATAGCTGAAAACTTCCCTGATATGTGGAAGGAAACAGATATCCAGACCCAGGGGGCACAGAGAACCCCCAACAAAATTTAAAAAAGCGGATCCACACCAAGACATATTGTAATTAAATTTGCAAAATACAGTGATAAAGAAAGGTCTTAAAAGCAGCAAGACCAAAGAAGACAGTAACTTACAAGGGAAACCCCATAAGGCTAGCAGGGGACTTTTCAGCAGAAACATTCCAAGACAGATGGGAGTAGCATGATATATTCAAAAAAGTTCTGAAAGGAAAAAAAAATCTGCAGCCAAGAATACTCTATACAGCAAGGCTTATCATTCAGAATAGAAGGAGAGCTAAAGAGTTTCGTAGACAGACAAAAACTTAATGGAATTCATGACCACTAAACCAGCCTTGCAAGAAATTTTAAAGGGGACTGTGAATGGAAAGGAGAGACCAAAAGAGACAGTATGAAGATAGGAAACACAAAAGTAGTAAAAATGAATATTTCTTAAAAAATAAATCAAAGAACTCACAAAATAAAAGAATGTAAAATATGACAACATATACCTAAAACATGGGGAGGAGAAGAGTAAAGACTGAATTCAAACTTAAACAACCATCAACTTAATATAGACTGCCATATGCAGAAGACGTTATATACAAACCTAATGGTAACCATACATTAAAAACCACTGATGAATATGCAAAGAATAAAGAGAAAGAAATCTAAATGTATCACTAAAGAAGATCAGCAAACCATGAAATAAAGACAAGAAAGGATCAGAGAAAATCCCCAGAAACAACCACAAAACAAATAACAAAATGACAATAAATACTTATATATCAATAATTACTATGAATGTAAATGGACTAAATGCTCCAATCAAAAGACATAGGGTGATAGAATGGATTAAAAAAAAAACAAGACACATCTATATGATGTCTGCAAGAGACTCATTTTAGACCTAAAGACATCTGCAGGTTGAAAGCAAGAGGATGGAGAAATATCTATCATGCAAATGGATGTCAAAAGAAAGCCAGAGTAGCAATACTTATATAGGACAAAATAGACTTTACCAGAAAGACTATAACAAGAGGCAGAACAAGGGCACTATATAATAATAAAGGGGAAATCCAACAAGAAGATGTAACAATTGTAAATATGCAATCAACATGAAAGCACACAAATACATAAAACAGTTAATAATAAAAATACGATAACTAATTGATAGTAATATAATAATAGTAGGGGACTTTAACACTCCATTTACATCAGTGGACAGATTGTCTAAACAGAAAATCAACAAGGAAACCATGGTTTTGAATGATACATTGGCACAGATGAATTTAACAGATATATTCAGAACATTCCATCCCAAAACAGTGGAATATACATTCTTTTCAAGTGCACACAGAACATTCTCCAGACTGGATGACATATTAGGTCACAAAACAAGCCTCAACAAATTTAAAAAGGTTGAAGTCATACCATGCATCTTTTCTGACTGCAATACTAGAAAACTAGAAATCAGCCACAAGAAAAAATCTGGAAAGAGCACACATACATGGAGGTTAAAGAACATGCTACTAAACAATGAATAGGTCAACCCAGGAAATAAAAGAAGAAATAAAAAAGTACATAGAAACAAATGAAAATGAAAACACAATGGTCCAAAACTTCTGGGATGCAGCAAAAGCAGTCGTAAGAGGGGAGTTTATAGCTGTACAGGCCTATGTCATGAAGCAAGAAAAATGTTAAATAACCTTACCTTATACTTACAGGAGCTAGAAAAAGAACAACAAACAAAATCTAAAGGCAGCAGAAGGTAGGAAATATTAAAGATTAGAGTAGAAATAAATTATTTAGAAACTAAAAGAACAATAGAACAGCTTGATGAAACCAGGAGATAGTTCTTTGAAAAACTCAACAAAATCTATAAATCTCTAGCCAGACTTATCAAGGGAAAAGGAGAAAGGACTCAAATAAATAAAATCACAAATAGAGAGGAGAAATAACAACTAACACCACAGAAATACAAACAATTAGAATATTTTGAAAATTGTATGCCATATAAGTTTATGGTTTATGGTTTTGTACTTAAGTCTTTAATCCATTTTGAATTTGTTTTTGTGTACGGTGTATGAAAGTGTCCAGTTTCATTTTTTTGCACGTAGCTGACCAGTTTTCCCAAAACCATTTGTTGAAGGGACTATCCTTTTCCCATTGGATATCCTTTCCAGCTTTGTCAAGGATTAATTGACCATATAGTTGTAGGTTTATTTCTGGGTTTTCTATTCTGTTACATTGATCTGTGTGTCTATTTTTGTGCTCGTACCATACTGTTTTGACTACTACAGCTTTGTAACACAACTTGAAGTCCAGAATTGTGATGCCTCCAGCTTTGTTTTTCTTTTTCAAGATTGCTTTAGTTATTTGGGGTCATTTAGGAGTTTAGGATTGTTTGTTCTAGTTTTGTGAAAAATGCTGTTTTTATTTTTATAGGGATTTCATTAAATGTGTAGCTTGCTTTGGGAAGTATAGACATTTTAACAATGTTTGTTCTTCCAATCTATGAGCATAGAATGTCTTTCCATTTTTTTGTGTCATCAATTTCTTTCGTCAGTGTTTTATAGTTTCCAGACTATAGGCCTTTCACCTCTTTGGTTAGGTTTATTCCTAGGTATCTTATGATTTTGTATGCAATTGTAAATGGGACTATTTTCTTAATATTTACTTCTGCTGCTTCATTATTGGTGTATAGAAATGCAACAGTTTTCTGTACATTGATTTTGTATCCTATGACTTTACTGAATTTGTTGATCAGTTCTAGCAGTTTTTTGGATGAGTCTTTTGGGTTTTCTATATATAATATCATGTCATCTGCAAATAGTGATAGTTTAAGACCAAATGTGAGTCCTGAAACCACAAACGTCCTAGAAGTGAACACAGGCAGTAACTTCTTTGAGATTTGCCATAGAAACTTTTTTCTATGTGTTATGAAACAAGGGAAACAAAAGCAAAAATAAACTATTGGGACTACATCAAAATGGAAAGCTTCTGCACAGTGAAGGAAATAACCAACAAAACTAAAAGGCAACCTATTGAATGGGAGAAGATATTTGCAAATGACATATCCAGTAAAGGGTTAGTATCCAAAATATATAAAGAACTTAAAAACCTCAACACCTAAAAATAAATAATCCAGTTAAAAGTGGGCAGAAGACGTGAGCTGATATTTCTCCATATAAGACATACAGATGGCCAACAGACCCATGAAAAGATGCTCATCATCACTTACCATCAAGGAAATTCAAATAAAAACACAGTATCACTTCACACCAGTCAGAATGGCTAAAATCAACAACGCAAGAAACAACAGTTTTGAGGATGTGGGGAAAAGGAAACACTTGTGCACTGTTGGTGGGACTGCAAGCCAGTGCAGCCACTGTGGAAAACAGTATGGAGGTTCCTCAAAAAGTTAAACATAGAACTACTTTATGATCTAGAAGTCACAGTACTGGTTATTTACCTAAAGAATATAAGAACACTAATTCAAAGGGATACATGCACCCCGATGTTTATAGCAGCATTATTTACAATAGCCAAGATATGGAAGCAGCCCAAGTATCCACTGATTGCTGAATGGATAAAGAAAATGTGGTATGTATATACAGTGGAATATTATTCAGCCATAAAAAGAACAAAATTTTCCCCTTTGTGACAACATGGACGGAGCCAGGGAGTATAAAGCTAAGTGAAATAAGTCAGTCAGAGAAAGACAAATACCATATGATTTTACTCATATGTGAAATTTGAGAAACAAAACAAATGAGCAAAGGGAAAAAAAGAGAGAGACAAACCAAGACATAGATTCTTAACTATAGAGAATAAACTGATGTAACTGGGGGTGGGAGGTAGGGAGGTGGGAATGGGTTAAATAGGTGATGGGGATTAAGGAGTGAAGTTGTCATGATGAACACTGGTGAAGTATGGAATTGTCAAATCACCATATTGTACACCTGTTACAAATATAACACTGTGTGTTAACTAACATAAATAAAAATATTTTAAAAAGGTAAAGTACTTAGAATACTCAGAATCTGGAATTTTCACTTTCTTTGGCTTCTTAGCAGGGTAACGGGTATACACCAATTCATGGAACTTGTGTGAGGTTTAATTTCTCAACTTCAAAATGGGGATAATTGTAAGTGCCTTGGCTATTTCTCAGGCAAAGTTCAAGTGAAATGAGATGTTGGTGCAAGCAAGAATATCCACTGGAAATTCACACTCAAGAAAAGGGTACTATCTAAATTCAAGGCACTTAAGGGAGTATCTGTTGATAAATGTTGGGCTAAATGACTTTATTTTTACTCAGATCTGGATATGGACCCTTTATTAGGAACTGCAGGAGACATTCTTGATTAATCCTAACAACATTCCTTTGAGGTGGCTGCCATCATTCTCCATTGGAGAGATGATAGAGACTTGGCCAAGGTCACATTGCTATCTAATGCCTGAGCCAAATTGAAAACCAGATTTGTTTAATGGTTAAGTTAGCACCCCTTCTAGTAAAAAGACTATTTTGCAACAGTGGTGTTTTGTGTTTGTTGTTTTGTCTTTTGGAAATTGAGAACAATATGGGATTCATAAAAATTTAGATAATTTACTTCTCATGAATGTAAATTCCAGACAGTATCAATTAATCACACCCTTTGGAAGCTTAGGGAAGTTAGGCATGATCAGATGCCTTGGAAAATCTTTATTCATTCCTCTTTGTGGTAAAATTTATTCTTATCATGTAATCCTTAGAAACAAGAAAAAGTGTTTTACTAGTTAAAAAGATGTTTATCATTCCATTCTTCCCTCATAAGTCTCAGAGACAGTAAAGCAACATCATTTTTCTTCATTATCCTTTTGGCTTATTTGCTTGCCCTGAATGAATTGTTGAGTTGAGAAACCCAAGCAAGGCTTCTAAAGCATTCTTCTTTCTTATTCCTAGTATATGGTCCAATCCTTAATGCTCTTATAATCATCAGTGACTGCATTTACTGGGACCCTGCCTATCCTCTCTCATAGGTGAGGAAGCCTGGGGGAGGGTCTGGGTTGGGGGCCAGAGACTGAGTAGTAAGCACTGTGGAGACTATTTTAGTCTCTGACAGTCTGTCTCTCATTTAAGAAGATCAGAGCTGGTCTTGCTGGCTGTGAGGAAAAAAAAAAAGGGGATGCTAGAAGGCCGACAAAGACCCTACCTGACTTATCATTTTGCCAGTTGGAGTTTTGTTCTGAAGAGTAAGAGACTCTTTATGGATTCAGACACCTCCTGGCTGTGTTCGGCCAAGTGTTAATTAATGTCTGAGTATTAGTGGCTCTAGTTAGGTAACATACATAGAAGGAATAAGTGTAAAGGTCTTGAAGTGGGAATGAATTTGAAGAAAAGAGAAGAAAAGTTGGATTCCTTCTAAGGGTGGCAGTAGAGGACAGGGCAGTCAGATGTGAGATAGCTGAGGGTATTCCCGGCAAATGTCTCACTGTTGTAGAGGCCCCCATGACCTGAGATAGCCTTGATTTGGTGTCTCTTCTTGTAATCAATTAAAATTTATTGAGTACCTCATATGTGTCCAGGCATACTTTGCCCTGGATCATGCTGTAGTTATCAAACATGTAGGTAGCCCTTGCTCTCCTGGAACTCTTAATCTAGTGGAGGATGTTAATGAAATAACTGCATAAGACATTATAAAATTGTAAGTGAAGAAGAGGTTTATGGTGCTGTTAGAGAAGACTTTCTTTTCATGTGATGGATTCACCAACGGTGGCGTTGCTATACCCCACGTCTTGTGAACATCAGGATCCTTAGATACTTTCATTAGGTATTAAAAGGAATAGCCTAGTAAGAAAAAGATTAATCATATAGTTTATAAGTGGATTATGCTAATTTTTAAACACACACACATAAAATAAAATAGAGACATCTTTATATGTATGTATACATATTAATATATATAAATTTGTATATATATGTATATATATGCATATAATTTGTTTTTTTAAACCAGCATCTTTGCCTGATTATAAAAGCAATGTGAAGTTATCACAGAGAATTTGTAAAACCATGGAAAGTACAAGGAAAAAATCAAAATTCCCCAGAAATAATCAATGTTAATGTTTTGATACATATTTCCCAATCTTTTTCTAGACATATACATATTTTAAAATATAATTTGGATCATAACACAAAACAATTTTCATTTTGTTTTTAATTTTTTATTGGATTATAAGCATTTATCATGTTAAAATAATATTAAAAGGAAATTTTATTTCCTGTATTATATTCTATATTTATATCATAATTTATTTAATTATTCCTTTAGTGGACACTAATGATATATACTGTTTTGCTACGTAAATAATATTGTGAGGTAAAAATTTCTACAACTTATGACTATTTTCTTAGGCTAGATTTTGAGAAGGAAAAACATAGTCAAATGGATAAAATTTTAAGGCTTCTGATATGTGCTGCAAAATTGCTTTCCATATAGAAAATATAGATCTAGTTCCCATAAGTGATGTATGAGAGTGATTATCTTACTGATTACTCTTGTCATCACTGAATACAGTATGATCATTGTTCATTAAGTAGTTACAAAATATTATCTTTTAATTTGCTATTTTGGTTCACTAGCGGGATTAAGATTTTAAAGTGTTTATTAGCCATCTGCCTTCTTTCATAAATCTCAGTTTATGTTCTTTGCTCATTTTTTATTGCAGTTTTTAGTGCTTTTCTTATTGTTTGGTAAGACTTTTATTTATTAAGGATACAAATCTTTTGTCATATGCAAAATTTCCCAGATCTTTTTACAAACAACACAAGTTTCTAATTTTTGTGTAGATTTGGATTTTTCTTCTTCATTTCTATTACTTTTATGCTCAGAAAGTCGTTCCCTATCATACTAGTCAGATAACATTTTGTCTATGTGGCTTAAATCTGGATGAATTTTTATCGTGGTGCTCATGCTTCAGCAAAACTGGGGCAGTGGCTGATACGGCATTTCTGAACATGTTGTGTGGGTACTTTGTGTTTGCCTAATAGTTTGATCTCAGTAGATATTTGTCATGGGGGTAAGTATTCTTCAAACCAGGTTTTGAAAGAGGAGGAAGTAGAACTCAGTCAAAAAAAGGGAGAAGGTCCTCTAGGTGAGGGGACCAGCACACAACAGGTGAGAAACAGAAACCTTGATACACAAGGAGCGCCTTCAGCGGGAGCTCAGTGTGCATGCTGGGGACGGTGGAGCGTTACACACGGTCAGATCATAAAAGGCCTTTCCGGCCATGCAGGAAAATTTAAACTTATAAAATATGGGAAGTCATCACATTAGGAAATGTAGGTTAATTATTATAATTTACTCTAAATAGCAGAGAAGAGGACTGGAGACGATGAGATTTCCATCGGGGCAATCCGTCCGGAAAGAAAATGTTACTTTTCTTGGCAATATTTAAGAAATGTGGGAGGTAGTATGATGTGGGCTAGAAAGAAAAGATTCAAGAAATATGCAGATGGGAGAATTTGTCCACTCCAACTTTAGCCTCTTGTTGACCTTAAATACGCACAAAGAAGGCAGCACAGCATAAAAGAAAAAAAGCCCCAGATTGGGAACCAAGGGTCCCCACCGGCTCATTGATCTTCACTAGTCACTTCTCCTCTGAGGGCTTCTACTTCTTTATTGTTATGAGTAATTTCTAGACTAGATGATTTCTAGTCTCTCACAGCTTTAAAATTTCTCTGTTCTCACTGTTTTAGGCACCAGCTTGGTGTTTTGAAACTGCAGAGTAGCTTGAGAAATCTCGTGAAAATAGGAACTTGGTACTTTTCTAGGATTTTTACTTCCTGTTTTTTATAAAATTTGAGCCAAAAGGACTCTAAGAAATACAAGGTTGGCCCCAACCTGCTGCTGGGCAAGCTTATCAGAGGAGGTTTCTGATGTCTAGAGGGGAGACAGTCTAGTCTGTTCAAGGGGAGTTGAACTTGCCCGTAGCCCTCTTCCCTGTCCAGTGTGTGTTAGTTGCCATCATTATATCCTGTTGTCTTGTGATGAAAAACCAAAATGAAGACACGCGCAGAAATGACAGCCATGTAGGAAGCTACGTACAACTACTGGAAACTCAAAAACTGTGGTTCAAATTCATTGGCAATTTAGGTAAAATCTGGGGTTTGGTTCATTCACTTTGTCAATGCTTGCCCCGCTCTGTGGTTAATGACTTACTCAGTGGGTTTAGCTTACTGTCATTTTAGTCTGTAGTGGGGGCAGAAAAACTGAAGGATGTAAAAGACAGATGTCTTCTTTTCAGCAGTTCCTTGCTTTTTTGGTGTTCAGTTTGCTATTTTCTGTCATTTTTGTCTTGAGGCATTAGAATTGGGTCTACATTCTGCTGTCTGCTTTGTTATCTTCTCTAAGGAATCTGTAAGTAGCTTAACTCTGTCAGGGGGCGATGGTGCTAAAAAAGCCTTTTCAGGAAGCACCAGAATCCCATTCCTCAAGCAATGAGCTGTGCCTTGCTTACATGAAGCTTACCATGCTAACCTCAGAAAATTTCCATCTCAACATGGGCTGTATCGTAAATAACGGAAAAAACTGTCTGGGATGGTGAGTGTTCTCTTAGATTATTTGGAATTTTCCAGCTTCGTGTGCTTGACAGAAGACCTCTGACCCCTGGGATGACACCATGAGAACGAGGTATGGCTTCTCCTGGTCAGCCAAGGAGAGGCTGCAGTTACTCCACAGATGTTTTCTATTGTTTTTCTCGTGAAATCTCTGAGTGTAGTCACCAAGTACTTGGGAAATGAACTCACTTTAGGGAAAAAGCTTAGTAGAGAGAACTCCTTGCTCAAGTGGAAAACTTATAGAGGGCTTTATTTATCTGCCTATAATCTTAAAGAAGGAATTTTAAGTTAAATGTTATTAAAAATTTATTAGTGTCTTTAAGAAGCCATTTCAGGGAAGGCTTAGGTTAATATCTAATTCTTTATATACTTAAAATTCATCTATAGGTAAATTTAAAGACAAAATTTATGTCAGTTATTACAAGTTGCCAATGACTTAGAAATGAAATTCTCTCAGTGCTCTTGCTTTTTGTTCTAGAACTCCTTGCAAACATTAACAATAGTTATACATTAAGAAGCCACTGTCTCCATCTTGGCTTTGTGGCGTAAAATAGAAGCAAAGGGGTGGTTAACTCAAAGCCATGCACTTTCATTCCTCTGCTTTGGTCATTCTGTCATTCAACCTGAAATGTCCTTTCTTCTCAGTTTCTGCCTATGAACATTGTGTTTCTCTTTTAAGATTCAGATCACATGTTACCTTCCTCTTTCTCCTAGGACAGATTTCTTAAAGAAAAAAAAAAGTCTAAGACTATTTTGGAAAGGAAGCAGTGATCACCATGGATTGTTGATAAAGACGCCATTCCACTCCAACCTTATCTCTTTTGGGGGAATTATTAACTCATGCAATAAAAAAGAAATGCAACAGACATGGTATCTTTGGCTATCAGCAAGTCTTTGATAAGGTCTCTCTTGATAACATTGTGGTCCATGTGATAGTCAATTAGGTAGATTCATAATTGGCTAGATGGCTGAAGCCAAAAATTACTGACTGATGGCCTTATGCCAGTGCAACTGCTTCCTGTGAAAATGCTGCCAGGGTTTGTCTTTGGCTCTATCTTACAGAAACATTTTATTAATGGTGAAGCAGTCAGGATAGAATATTTGCAGGTGCCTGGACTTATTTCTCTTTACTTATCCATCTGAAGAAAGTCCATATGTGAAAGTCCAATTTTCAAGAACAGACAAGACCTGGGAATTGTCAAGGGGCTTCTTCGGGGCTTGATTAAAAGACTAAAAAGGACACATGTCTGGTGCTGACTTGGCAATTGAGTGGCAGTGCTGTGGGAAGAAGTGGCTGCCATGGTGGGACTTCATTTCATGGAAACTGATCCTGAGTCCCCCTGGCATGGATTCCAGTGGCTCCTGTGAGGAAAGGCTCACTGTTAATCTGTCTGTCAACAAGTAACAGTTTTCTGAACCCTCAAGCAAGCTGGACCAGCTGGGAGCAGACAGGGGCAAAAAGTCTATATGAAGGTAGTTTTCTGCAAGCATTACGGAAAACAAAATGGTCTCAGGACAGTGCAGGAAGTAAGACTCGGCCTAGGGCCTGAAGCACTGAAGTGGAACCAGCACAGATGCTGGCCGCTGGCTGTGGATTAAGGAGGTTTATTTAATTTTGTATTGGAATCTAGAGTTCTATTTCTTTTTTTTTCAAGTTTATTTGTTTATCCAGAGAAAGAGAGAGAGAGACAGAGAATGAGTGTTGGAGGGGCAGGGAGAGAGGGAGGGAGACTCCCAAGCATGCTCTGCACTGTCAACTTAGAGCCCGACATGGGGCTTGATCCCATGAACTGTGGGATCATGACCTGAGCCCAAATCAAGAGTTGGACATTTAATCGACTGAGCCATGCAGGTGCCCCTAGGGTGCTATAATTTCTAAAGTTTTATGTTATTGCATGGGCAGTTTTTCTTATCTCATATTTTCTTTGTTTATGTAGGTGAACAAAGGTTTTTATTTTATTAAAGAATGTTTAAAAAATGTTTATTTTTGAGAGAGAGAGAGAGAGAGAGAGAGTGAGCTCATGAGTGGAGGAGGTGCAGAGAGAGAAAGACACAGAATCTAAAGCAGGCCCCAGGCTCCAAGCTGTCAGCACAGAGCCCAGCACGGGGCTCAAACTCAAGAAGCACAAGATCATGACCTGAGCCGAAGTCAGATGCTCAACCGAGTGAGCCACCCAGGCACCCCTGGACAAAGGTTTCTAGATTGCTCTCCTGTTGCTTAGGAAGAAGCCCCAGTCGTTTCTTTTTCCCAGAGGACAGAGCTCAGAGGATTTGTGTTTAGGAATTTCAGGTACCAGTTGGCAGGGCAATCTGTCAAGTCTTCAATCTGAATTCAGGATGGATCTGCGAAGCCATTTGAAGTTATAACTTTAGGTGAGACCTCTGAGTAAGTTTCTGAGAAGCGATTGAAGCAGATCAACAAAATCTCTGCAGCCATGCCAAGTATTTGCAAAATGCAAGCACCTTGGAGAAACACAAATATACATTATATAGCACACAGAATTGGGATAGGTCTTGTGGAGCTAAGCCATTTAAGAAAATCCCAGGATTCTAACAGCTAGGCACAAACAGCCCCAGGATCCGGGAGCAGCAGCTGCAGCGTTTAAATAAACACCCAGCCTCTGCACGTGTGTGCGTGGCAAGGCCAGTCAGTATCGCTTTTCAACCACACCTGCTCTCCCAGATGGTGACCACTGCCAGCAGCCTCTGCTCCTCAAGGAAGGACAGTCCGGGATTGTTTCACAGGCTTTACTGATGGGAAAATAACAACCCATCACCTCAGGCCAACACTGGGAACATTCTCATGCATTTCCTTTATCAAGCATTAGAAAAGGTCCTACTTTTTTTTCTTTTTTTTCTTTTCTCCCCCCAAAAGACACCAGTTCTGAGAACCTCATGTCTTTCACCGTAAGCCTGGAACACAAGCCCATTCATTGGTACCAAAGTGGATTTGCACAGTTTCTATGAAAGCTGCTAGGGGCTAGGTGGGACCCTGATGACCCAGGGCAGAGCCACGGTACGAGAGCCACGGAATGGCTCTGTGATTTGAAAATACAGCCACTCCCCATGCTGTGTGGGCTCAATCTGAAAGGATAGCTCAACTGCCCATGCTCCTTGATTTCCAGAATCGATTTCCTCCTGGTGTTCCCAGCACAGCCCCGTCTGTGTTACCTTGCTCTGTGTGTTCTTTCTTAGTCTCTGATGCTTTTATCTTCCTTGCTTCTGAAATGTTACTGTCCTCAGAGCCACAACCTTGGCCCTCATCCCTTCTTCCTCTGCATGTTATCTGTGGGTCATCCAGATGCCTGCCTTCAGCCCCTCCATCGGGGGCATCTTCTCTTGGGTGTCTCTGAGTCCCTCAAACTTCCCTTGTCCAAACTGCATTTTCTGTCTCAGTTACCAAGTGCCCCCGTCCCCTTCTGAGATTATCTTTTTTCATACCAGCCTTGTCCTCTCTCTTTGGTTTTTCTGTGTGCAGCACATTGCCTCTTGTTTTCCCATCTGGAAAAATCTTGATTAAAAAAAAAAAAAATTCCTGCTCATAGGCTGAAACCTCCGTGGAACTTTACCCATCTCCCTTCCCCTCTGCTGGAATTAATTGCTGCCTTCATTGGTAAAATAAACATTACCGCAACCTGCTGGGCAGCGAGGCTACAGATACAGGGTAAGTGCTGTGGGAGCAAGAGGCGGGGTGGGGGTGGGGCGCTCACTGACACTCCATTTTTGGAAATCCCCCCAAGGTCGATTAGGGAGCTGGGAGCAGCGTGTGGCCCTGGGGGTTACCTGTGGAGTATTCCCTAAGCCGCCAGCCAAACGCAACAAGGTTTTCTTCTTGTCTGTCCCTGCTAGCCCCCAATCCTGTCTGTCTTCTTCCAAATCCATCTATTGTCTATTTCCCCATTGGGAAGCTCCACAGATACAGTTTCGCTTCTCCTGTTTCCTCTTTCCAGATCTTAGAGTGAACTCATGACTTTAATGTCTTTATCTCCCTCAGCATGACACGGTGATGTTGGCAAAAAAACCCACACCTGGCAAACTAAAAACAAGTATTAAATGGTGCACACTCGTAATGAGCCTCCAGGGTCTGCTCCCCTTAAAAACCTCATCAGAGATGATCCCCCTGCCCTGATGCCTGTGCATTTCTTCCCCGCGGGCTTCATTGTGTGACTCATGCTTTCTGAACACGCTGTCCTTTTTCCTGGCGAAAATGATCCCAGGGGTGCTGTGTGTGTAGCACACATCACTACATCATGCTTTGCGGGTTAACATGTCACATCCAACTGTTAATCCTACAGCTAAGTGGAGAGCCAAGGCCTCATTTGGGAGTTAGCACGCTGAGGGGAAGTAAGCATATTGGTCACTGCCCCATCACATGGAATCTGGCAGACCTAGGAACTGATTTGTAAGATGAACTCATGGACAGTGAATTTGTGGGATAGAAGGGAGTTTAGTGATCATTGAGTCCAACATGCTTATTTTACAGATGTCAGAATGGAAGCCCAGGGAGGTAAAGTGATATGTCCATGGTTCATGGAGAATTAGTGGCCAGTCGGCCTGATGTCCTGTTCAGTGGTGCTCTTTCCACTACTCTGTCATCTCTGGAACTCTGGTTGCTTGTAGCAAAAACCTTAACCTTATTATAACAGCCCTAGAAGGTAGGTTTATCCTAATTTATAGATGAGGAAACTGAGGCATATAGAAGATAAATTGCCCAAGATCATGGAACTCTTCTCAGTCTAGACATTCTGGCATACAAAATGGGAATAAAAATATCTCAATCTATGGAATTATAGGAAATTAGGGAGATGAAATTTGTGAGATAGTAGATCATGAGGTGTTAATTTATGTGCTATTTTCCTTCACATTTCCTTTCATCTTGGGACCCTATTTTGTTTAGGCAGCTATCTAAGAGGGAATCTGAAAATTGAGCCAGAGATCAAAGAAATAAAGTTCTTAACCCTTATTTTAAGTCCTTGTAGTGGATATTTACCTTTTTTCATCTGTCAAGAATTCTGAGGCTCTTCCTATTTTGGGGATCCCTGTGTCACATGAACCTCGGTGGAAGGTGGACTCCTGCCTGCCCCTGTCGAAAAACGGGGGGGGTGGATATTCCATCTTTCTGCTACCTGGCAGCCAGTTTATGGACATTGACCTGGGGGTGGCTTCTGCTGAAGACAGTGTGTGAAGGTGGTGACCCAGAGCTGCAGGTACACTTCACAGTCACCGTGGCCATCGAGGCAGGCAGCAAGACCCTAACCCTTCAGTGTTTGGTTTCTGCTGTCCAGCCTCTTTTTATTTTCAGCTGATTTTCTTACTTTCCAGAGATTCTGTGAACTGCCCAGTAATGGTTCAATAGGTTCCTTTTCTGCTTAAGTTAATGAGAGTTGTTCATACCAAGCACTCTGACTGGTACTATCCAGGTATAAGAAATATTTGAAACCAGACCTGCAGAACAAATTTCCCCCAACAGAGAAGTGACAACGCCCTCTGTGATGGAGAGTTGGAGAACTGAGATTTTGGAGGAGGGACTGTGTCTAGCTTCTCCTTCTCACTCAGCAGAGTTGACTGCAAAGGGGAATGATAACAGAACATACAGAAAAGTTTGTGTTCAAGAATAGGGTATAGAAATAGAGCCGTGGAAGGAGGCTGCTTCCTACATGTTGCCAGGAGTGGAAGCCATGAGTTAAGATGGCTTCATTGGGTGCCAGCCAGAGAAGAGGCCCAAGACAACCCATCTGATCCTCTCTTACCCCCAGAACAGCTGAGTTTTTCTATGTCCATGGAAGGCATGGAAGCTGGCCAAGAAAAAAAACGGATACGACTAAATAGCACCCGTAAATAGGAGAGCCAGTGGACCTGTACAGACATTAGGGTGCTACCAAGGGGTCTTTGCAGCAGAAGGTGGTAGTGGCTCCATGGTCAAAGACAAAGTGAGTGTACAGATGCCTCGGTAGTGCTAGCCTAAAAGATGGCTATATGTGAGAATCAAGTGGGGCTAAACAACTCAGACATCCTGGGGAGAAGAGAGGACAGTCCCAACCAAAAATATCCCTATTGCCAATGCTGACACTACGACATTCTATGAGCCCCCTGGAACTCAGGTCAGCCCAGGGGAGAAAGAGAAAAGGAAGGGCAGGGGAACATCTGGAACTGACTTAACAAAAGTAGCAATGATTGAGAAAACCCCAAAGTACTGAACTTATCTAGAATAGATTAGATATATTTTTCTGCCATTGGTGGACTAGAGTTTGAGATAGAAAAATAAAATAGCATTTTTGTAAACCTGAGATTTATGGCCCTTGATTAAGAAAAATTGCTCTTAGTGAATCAGGCTTTGGGCAGACTTTATTATTATTATTATTATCATTACTATTATTACTATTTTAAATAACTTAGTGTCATGTTAGCCAACATACAGTGTATGCAGTGTAGTCTTGGCTTCAGGGGTAGATTCCCATGATTCATCATTTACATATAACACCCGGTAGTCGTCCCAACAAGTGCCCTCTTCAATGCCCATCTCCCATTTTCCCAGCCCCCTCCCCCGAATCGCACCCCCATCAACCCTCAGTTTGTTTCTGTATTTAAAAGTCTCTCACGGTTTGCCTCCCTGTCTGTTTGTGACTTATTTTTCCTTCCCTTCCCCTACGGTCTTCTGTTAAGTTTCTCAAATTCCCCATATGAGTGAAAACATATGATATCTGTCTCAGGCAGATTTTATTATTAAGAAGGTGTCCAGTGCCATCCTGGCTAGGAGACTCGCAAACATGAATAGTTTCATCTCTGAGCTACATCTCCGTGGCTGGTGCAGGGTAACGGGAACAAGGCAGCGCTCAACTTCCCAGAGATGTCGTACAGCCTGGTGCACACAGCAGAGAGTAGCCACCTTGGTAAGCGATGAACTAGGGATCCACAGGGCTGTCTGGGAAGCATGATGAAAAACATAGTCGTGAGAAACCGGCATCCCGGATACACAGTGGAGCCATTGGCAGAGAGCACCTGGAGAGCCACTTGGGATTCCAGTCCTTCTTTTCTTGCAATTTCATACTTGAAGCATTTAAAAAAATTTTTAAAGACCTTTCCAGGAGAGCAGTTGCACACTGGATATTGAGAGTGCCTATTAGTCCTTGTTATGAGCTTGAAGAAATGATTAACTGATGATCCACCTGGGTCTGGCAGACTAGTACATTTTAGAGAAGCTTAGCATCGTCTACAGGTTTTTACCACCATGACTTTCTATTGTTCGTTGAGATTCGGTTTTATGCAAAACATAGATATTCGGTGAAGAGATGGCCTATGTAGGAAGACGCATCCTGGTATGACTTATAGCGAAGACAATTTGACTTGGGGCCTTTTCCAAGTACTCTCCCAAATGAGAACTACCCCATGGAGGCTAATGTGGTGAAAAGAAAGATAGTGGAACGAATGCCTACTACCAACTCCTTCATTTCACTCACACACACAGGCGCGCGCACGCGCGCGCGCACACACACACACACACACACACACACGTGCCAGTTCCGGATCAGTGCAGCCCTTGGTGTGTCATCGGAGAATAGAGCCTGTCTACGTGTATGCTATCCTGCACTAGCCCTGGAGTCTGAATTGTGTGCTATGTGTGTTGAGGGTGGGAATGAAGTGAGATTGGAGGTAGAGAAAAGGCTTGAAGGTGTGTCATGGGACTCTGGTAAGGTTGATTTTTTTTTTTTCCCCCTGAGACTAAATCTGGTGTTTTGGTCTGTGCTGAAGTGGAAAACACAGGCATCAGGCACAGTCCAGACACATCAAAATAGATGAACGTACCCCTTTGAATGATGCTTACAGGATCTGGTCATTTGGGGGAACTTCAGACTGGGGGTGAGCCAGGAACAAGAGAGACCTCCAGAGACCCCTCTGAAACGTGAGCTGGGTCTGATTCCACCTTTTGTAGGGAAGAGTGAGGAGCTGGAACCCTGCTAATCTTCTGTGGTGTACTTGGAGAAGCACGTAGACTCCACCAACAAAGCCGGGCCCTGAGCTGGGGACGTGGGGAGGTTTAATCAGAGCTCTGCGGATGACCTTTTATTTATGATCCTGACCAGTCCCTTCACCTCTCTGTGCCTCAGTTTCTTCTCACAGACAGCCACCTTCCTCCAAGGGCTGCTGGGAGGATTAACCGAAAATTGAAGCCTAAGCACTTTCACACATACAATGCTTCATGAGTGCTTAAGAACACTGCTATCTTAGTGGCATTATCTCTAAACACTTATCTTGTGCATATGTTCTCTACCGGCCTTGATAATTCTTAAGATATCTGTGTGGTAGGTTTAATGCAGTGGGAAAGAGTGTCAGCCCGCTGCGGGTCCTCTTTGGGGCCAGAAGTAAACTGAAACGGAGTCAGCGTGATGCCAGAAAGTCAGACACAAAGAGTTAAGTTAATCTTCTGAATTCTGCCTCCTTGCTATTGTGTAGGCAAATTATCCAGGTGATTAAATTGTCTTTTTCAGCATCATGTTTGGAGATGTGTCTGTGTAGGTATGTTTGTGTGTGGTTTTGTGTCTGGGCAAGTGTGAGTTGCTAAATTATGTGTGAGTTAAATCATGTTTTGGAAATGTGTTCAGACTCAGAGTTTAACTTTGTGGCAAATTCTGGCTCTTTTGCTCTAGCGTTCCAGGAGCTGATTTCTGTTTCTCATTTCCTCTTCTGATGCCTCATCCCTTTCTGTTCTGTGCCTCTCACCATGTGGCTAGAGACTGATGGGCTGAAGTGATTAGGCCCCCAGACCCCTGAGCATCAGCCCTGCTTCAGCAGCACCTGCTACCCCTTTATTTCTTGTTTCCCTCAACCTCAGATCTTGCCCTTTTACTCATCTGCCATCTGGCAGCCCCCCTACATTCCATTCCATCACCACGGGGATAAGGCCAGGGGCAAACCAGAAATGGCAGTTGCCTTGGTTGACAGACCATCTTCCAGGAGGCCATGGCCCAGAAGGTCAGGTGATGATGCTGCAGCTAGGAGAGCAGGTTGGCTGTGAATTACTAGGCTATGTCTGGAAATCTAGAAAGTAGCATTTTTCTGTGCCCTGCCACTAAATTCCACTCATCATGATTATTTTTCAGATAGGGATGTGCAACCTTTTAAAAAATTGTGGTAAAATAAATATAACACAAAATTTGCCCTTTTGATAATTTTTAAGTACACGGTTTGGTGATATTAAGTACATTCCCAATTGTTATGCTCTCATTACCACCATCCATCTCCAAAACTCTTATGATGTTGCAAAACTGAAGCTCCGTATTATTAAACAATTTTGATATTTAAAAATACATATTTCCCCCTCCCTCTGACCCCTGGAAACCAATACTATCTGTCTTTACGGGCTTGAGTACTGTATGTACCTCATTTAAATGGGATCGTATAGTATTTGTCCTTTCGTGATTGACTTATTTCACTTAGCATTAATGTCCTCAAGGTTCATCTATGTTTTAGCATGTGACAGAATTCCTTCTTTTTAAGGCTAAATAATATTCCACTGTGTGTTTGTACCATATTGTGTTTATCCTGTCATCCATCAGTGGCCACTTGGGCTAAGGACATGCAACTTGTATGTGAATGCAGTATTTGGAGAGCCAGTATGTATGTGAGGTGGTAAAAACACCATGGACTTCATGGTCAGACCAACGTGGGCCCCCTGTGGCTCTGTTACTTCTTAGTATGACCTTAAAAAAGTAACTTAACTTCTGTTTAAAAGAGCAATTCTTAAAATTTAAACCACATTTTACATACAAAAGAGTATAAACTTACATGTCTAGTTTAAAGAACAATAATATATTAATAACACAAAAATAGAACAGACAGCTATTTGCTAACCACATAGACTAAGAAACTGAGCATTACTCAGACCTTTGAAACCCTTCAGTACCTCTCCCGGTTGCCCCTTCCTGCTTCTATCTTGAACTGAAAATGTGTGGAAATTATTCTTTTGCTTTTCTCTGTAGTTATACCATACATTTAGATCTCTAAACAATACATTATTTAGTTTTGGTGTGAATTTTGAAATTTTTGTAAATGAGATTCCACTGCTTTTTTTTTTCCCTTGTAAGCTTTAAGTTTTCAGATTCATTTGTGTTGAATTGTGTAGCTGTAGTTGATTCATTTTTATTATCTTAAAGTATTCCAGTTCCATTTATGGGCATAGGGTTCCTTTCCTTTCCTTTCCTTTCCTTTCCTTTCCTTTCCTTTCCTTTCCTTTCCTTTCCTTTCCTTTCTTCCCTTCCCTTCCCTTCCCTTCCCTTCCCTTCCCTTCCCTTCCCTTCCCTCTCCTCCCCTCCTTCTCTTTCTCCCCTCCCCTCCCCTCCCCTTCCTTCCCTCCCCTCATATAAACTGTACTGTTTTGAGCTTTATGCATATATCTTCTAGTACACATATATAAGAATTTCTCCAGAGTATCTAATTGGAGTAGAATTACTTGGGCATGGACTACGTGCAAGTTTCATCTTATGAGGTAATGCTCAATGGTTTTATTTATTTATTTATCTATTTATCTATCTATTTATTTAGACAGCTAGTGAGCACATGTGTATGGGGGGAGGGGCAGAGAGAATGGGAGAGAGAATCCTAAGCAGGCTCTGTGCTGTCAGTGCAGAGCATGACACAGGGTTCAATCTCAGGAACCATGAGACCATGACCTGAGCCGAAACCAAGAGTCTGATGCTTAACTGACTGAAGCACCCAGGTGCCCCCTTTTTAAATTTTTTTCAGTTTTAAAGTTTAGCTCAATGGTTTTTCTAAAGTTGTGCTAATTCAAGTTGTGTTCCCACCAGCAGTGGATGGAAATCCCCATTGTGTCACATCTTTGCCAACATCTGGCAATGCCATTTAAAAATTTTTGTCAGTCTGGTGGGTGTGAGGTAGTATTATTCTTTCTTTTCAAATATTTAATCTTGGCCCACTTCACTGAGCACTTCAATGGTGATAGTGCAATGTATGTGGTACACAAATGAACATTATTTTAAAACAAAATTATTCTATGAATGCAAACTTGGAACAACACGGATACTTGCTAACTCTCTGTAGAGATGGCTGATTGTTTCCGGGAATCAATGCTGTTGTAAACATTGATTAATCCCTTAGTTGACATCTTGATTTTGCTCAAGGAGAAATGGAGACTTTTTCCTGGCCCCCAGCTCCACACCATATTGTCAGTTAGTCACAAGTATTTATTAGGCGTCTACTGGGAACGTACAAAGCATGCAGAAAAGCAGGTCTTAATTTAATAGTAAAGGGGAAGAGAAACAGGAGGGTCTGCTGAGTTCCAGGCAGAGTGACAGGTACTTTCCTAAATGTTAATCCCCACAATATTCTCTTCAAGATAGGTGTAACACCTGAGTTCTTAGAGATGGAGAACTAGACCCAGAGAGGTTGTCAGTCAACTAAAAATATATTTTAGTTCTGAATATGTTCCAAACATTGTCTTTGAATACAAAATGAATATACAAGGTTCCTGCTCTCAAGAATTTTATACCCAGTCTGGCAAGGAAACCAGATGTGAATACATCCATAATTACATTTCCATGTGTTAAGAGGTATGATGGAGGTGTATATACTAGATACAGTGAAGTCTTCTCAGGGAAGAAGAAATATAAACCAAGCTTTGAAGGGTTAACAAGCGCTGGTCCAGTAGCAAGAAGGGACATTTCAATTAGAAAGGTGAACATGAGCTCTCAATATCAATGGATATTGAAATAGCATTCCCTTTCTCAAGAATGTACAAAGAGTTCAGTATCTGCCGTTAAGGAGTGGTAGCAGGGATCAGAAAGAGGATTTTTGGAGAACAGGCAGGGGTTAGATCTTGTGGGACATAAGAGTCCAGTGAAAGGAGTTTGTATTTTAGATTTTGGTTCTAGAAAAATCACTTGGATGGCTATGTAGATTGGAGAGACAAGGCTGGGGACAGGGAGGTTAGAATATGATAATGACAGTTCAGTCAACAGACAAGGAAGGCAGAGGCAACAAAAGTACATTTCAAGTCTATTCAGGTTTTAGTGACTACTGGACACGGTGGCTGAGAGAGCTGATGGTATTCAGGCATCATTCACTGAAATAGTGAATAGAAGAAGGTAAGCAGGTTTGGGTGGGATTTGGCAATGATTTTAGGGATGGCCAGGTTCAATTTGTGGTGCCTATAGAACATTCAAGCAGAAATGTCTAGTAGGCACTTAGAATTTGTTTGCTTAGAGTTTTTTTTTTTTTAATATTATTTATTTTGAGAGAGAGAGGGAGAGAGAGAGAGAACTTGCATATGAGTCGGGGAGGGGGTGGAGAGAGAGCGAGAGAGAATCCCAGGCAGGCTCTGTGCTGACAGCAATGTGGAGCTTGGTCTCATGAATAATGAGATCATGACCTGAGCCAAAATCAAGAGTCAGACGCTTAACTGACTGAGCCACCCAGGTGCCCCATAGAGTTTAAGTTTTTTAGGGTGACCAACTCACTCTGGTTTGCCTGAAACTTTCCCAGTCTTGAAGCTGAAGGTCCTGAGTCTCAAGAAATCTTTCAGCCCAAAGGAAACTGGGGTAGTCTAAAACTCAGTAGAGTCTGGGCTAGAGAGACTTATGTGGAATTTATGGAAGTCAAGTGCATGGATGGGCATCCATAGGGAATGTGGAAAGTGAGTAGAGAAGGCAGCCAAAGATGATTATATATCAAAGATGATTATATATATTATATGGTGATATGTAACATATATGTTATATGTAGTTCTGAGAAAATCAACTTTTGCTGGGTAGCAGAAGAGGAGGAATTCATGAAGGAGCCTTAGAAGGCAACAGAGAAAAACATCTGTAATTGAAGCGGTGGTCAACTGTTGGAGACTGCAGAACATTGACCATAAGGTTGACGTTTAGAAGTGGTCAGGACTTTTTGTAAGAGCAGATTCATTTTGTAATGGGAATGAAATCAGACACCAGGGGGTGATTGAGGGTACATACTTTTAAGAAGTTTTATGGTGAAGTGATGAAGACAGAAAAGCTATCTAGCATAGGACAGAAGGATGAGAGAGAGTTTTGAAAAAAATTTGGTATGAGCTTATTTGTATAATGAAAGAAAGAAGTTAATGGAGAAAGAGAGATTAAAGGCACAAAGGAGGTATTAGAGTAAGTGGGAGGAATGGAGTCAAGAAATGGGTTGAACCAGAGCAGACCCCTCTTTTGAGACCAAAGGTATCAGAGCAGGGATGGGGGGAGTGTGTAGCAAGTGCATAGCAAGGTCATAAAGCCTCTTATCCACAGAGTTGGGATTTGAATCAATGTCTGCCAGACTTCAAAAGGCTATTACTTCCACTTCATCATAGAACAATAAATTTAAGCTTAGTAAAAAAAAAAAAAAAAAAAAAAAAAGGAATACACATATGCACAGTCACTTAGTGTTACACACAGACATATGTGTCATGGGTGAAATTGGGGAAGTGTTTGGAGCCAGGTGTAGTTCATCTGGGAGTGCAACAGGAAAGGTGAACTTTGAACAGAATTCTTAAAGAAGATGAGGCAAGAATGGATTTAAATTAAAAAGAAAAACAACTTAAGTTGTTCTTCAACTTTTAAGTAGTTCTTTTTTAAAGAAACTTGTTTCAATGAAATAAGAAATTTGACTCTTGTTCTTACTAGAATGTAGATTCTCAGTAGATGTAATGGACGTAGAAATATACTCATCCCCTGTAGCAGCAGGATTGCTGGGCCCTGCCTCTCCTGCATCCATTTTTCCTCTTCTTCCATAGGATTGAATTTTTAAGTGAGATCATGGCTGCGTTTCCTAATGACTACATTTTGTAACATTCCTTGCTAATGTTCTTGACCAAGTTCTGGCCAAGTGGTTGTGATCAGAAGTGATATGGACAACTCCTGGTTGTGCCTTTAAGGACAGAGATGTGTGTCTTTCTTTCCCTCCTTCCTCCACCCTCCTGCCTGGAATGAAGAATAGCAAAAGTGAGCCGTGTTGGACCAGGCAGATAAGGGCAACATCCTAGGGATGGTGGAGAAACAATATAATCAGAGTTTGAGTCCCTAATGCTGAGGGGTTACCATTCATAAGCCTTTGTTAATTTGGATTAATTTTCCAGCCTTTGAGCTATGTACTCCATTGCCAGTAATAAGACTAATAAGACTATTTTCTCTGCAGAATTAATAAACGTTTCCAGTATTATATGATGTCCGAATTCTTTGCTTGTTTCAGTCCTATGTTAAAGGCTTCCGAAGAGATCATCATCCCTGTGAAATAAAATCCCTTTGTCTGAGGCTTAACTCAGAGTGATACTTACATACAAAAGTACCAACTGGGAAGGATGGGACAGGCTCAGCCTTGGTCCAGATCATCCCTCTCCACCATCTTTAGTCACCATGCACAATAGATATTTTCTTCTTCGTCTACCTCAATGTTTAGAAGCTGCTGAGGTACTGTCTTATCGATTAGCATTGCATTTTGCTGTGAATAACAGAAAACCTGACTAGACAGTGACTTCAACATGTTAGGATTTTAACTTTCCCTGTGAAACAAGAAGGCTGGAAGGAGGCAGTACAGAGCTCCAAAGCGCACTCAAGGACCCCCTAGGCTACCTCTGTTTTCTGCCCAGCAGTTTTCAGCATGTGGTTTTTGTTCTCATGCTTGTCACCTTATGGTTCCACTTCAGGCATCACATCTGTGTTCCAGGCAGGAACAGGGGGAAAGGTGAAGGAAAAAGTGCAAGCCAAATGAATTGGCTCCCTCATTTTCATAAAAGTTTTATAGTGATATATAGCATATATACAGAAAAGTTCACAAATCACAAGTGTATACCTTGATGAATTTTTACAAAGTGAACACACTAATGTGACTGGCACCTCGAACAAGAACCAGAACATTCCCAGTAATTCCCAGTACCTCAGAATCCTCCTTATTGCCCCATAGGTCCCTCTCGTACACCCAAAGGAACAGCATAGATTAATTTTGCCTGATTTTGAGCTTTATGGAAATGTACAGCATTTACTCTTTTGTGTCTGGCTTCCTTTGCTTAATATAATGTTTGTGGGATTTGCCCATATTATTGCATGTAATTTTAGAACAATTTATTCTCAATGCTGTATTATTCCAGTGTGTGAATATAAATTTTTAAAAATCCATTCCAGTATTGGTGGGCATTCAGATAACTTGCAGGTTTTAGCTATTACGTAAATACTACTTCAATATCTACTCTAATTCAAGTCTTCTGGTGAATATATGGTCGCATTTCTATGGGTATATCCCTAGATGAAGAATATCTGAATTACAGATTATGCTTATATTTAGCAATGACACTGGCAAAAAATTTGTCAGAGTATTTGTACTGATTTACAATTCCTTCAGCAGGGTATAAAAGTTTTGGTTGCTCTACATCCTTGCCAACACTTGGTATTATCTGACTCATTTTAGCCATTCTGGTGGGTGACATATTGTGTTTTTAATTTTTGTTTTACTGACAACTAGTCTATCAACTAAAGTTGAGCACTTTTTCATATCTATATGTTTATTGGCTATCTGGATATTCTATATTTGTAAACTATTTGTTCATATTTTTTTGTTCTATTCTTGTTATATTGTCTGTTGTTTTCATACTGTTTTGTTAGAGCTTTCTACATCTTCTGGGAAGAAGGTGGACGACCACGTGCCCGGTCCTAGGAGGGGCCGAGGGCAGGTCCTTGGCCTTGGGTGGGACATGGAGGGCACACTGGACCACGGCAGAGCATCCCCGCCCCCCCCCTCCCCCAAGCCCTGCCCTGGCAGAATCCTTTACCCCACAATGGTTCAGCTGCCGATTCCCCATTTTGCTCGCCTTGGCCTTGGGGGGGCACAGGGAGGCCCTTGTCGCCTTCGCTGTCAGAGCTGCAGCCACTGACATCAGTGATCTCCAGCTCCGAGTCGCTGTCCTCCTTCCTGCCCAGTGCAGACTCTGGACCCCCAGTTCTGGGCAGTGCCAGGCAAGGGCTGCTGCCTGGCCTGAGGGGCGCTCAGGGCCCAGGCCCTCCCCTGTCGCAGCCAGCAGGGATGAAGCTGTGGGGCCTCCCCCTGCCCCTGCTGAGGGCAGGTGGCCCAGGGAAACGGGCAGAGGGTTGGGGTAGAAGTGTGGAGGGTAGAGAGAGGGGGGAAGCTTGGAGAAGGGGCCAGTGAGGTACGGGTTATGGTTCCAGGGGTACTCTGGGAAGAGCTCTCTGCATCTTCTGGATGTGAGTCTTGTATTCGTTTTCTGAGGTTACCACTACAAAATACCACAGATTAGGTGGTTTAAACAACAAAGTTTACTTTGTCACAGTTCTGGAGGCTAGAAATCCAAGATCAAGGTGTTAGCAGGATTAGTTTGCCGTGTGGCCCCTGTCCTTGTCTTGAAGATGGCCACCCTCTTGCTGCCTCTTCACATGGTTGTTCCCCTATTCATGGGTGCCTCTGCTGCGTCTCTGTGTCCTAATCTCTTCTTACAAGGATATCAGTCAGATTGAATTAGGGCCCATCCTAATGACCTCATTTTACTTTAATTACCTCTTTAAAGGCCCTATTTCCAAATACATTCACATTCTGAGGTCCTGGGGGCTATAGCTTCAACTTTCGAATTTTGGGGGGACATGATTCCATCCATAAGTCTTTTGTTGGATATATATATTGTAAACATTTTCCCCACTTTGTTTGTTAGTTACCTGTTTATTCTCTTAATGGTGTTTAAAAAACACCATTATTTTTGAAATTCCAGTATAACTAACATACAGTGTTATATTAGTTTTAGGTGTACAATATAGTGATCCAACAATTCTCTGCATTAGTCAATTCTCATCACAGTAAATGTAGTCTTAAACTCCTTCACCTATGTCTCCTATCCCCCCACCTCCCTTCCACCTGGCAACCATCAGTTTGTTCTCTATATTTAAGTGTTTGTTTGTCTCTTTTTTTCTTTGTTCATTTGTATGAGTGAAATCATGGTATTTGTCATATGGTAATGGTGTCTTTTGGTGAACTGAAGTTCTTAATTCTCAATATTCTTTATCAATTTTTTCCTTATAGTTAGCACTTTTGGGAAGTCTATTTAAAAGACTCTGCCCATTTCAAAGACAGAAAAATAATTTGTTCTCTTTTTTTCTAAAAGCTTTTGTTTTAGCTGTTACATTTGAGTACACAATAGGTCTGGAATTAATTTTTATTTATGGTATGAAGTAGTGGTTATGATTTATATTTTTCTATGTGGACCCAACATTGTTTACAACATTGTTTATTGAAAAAAACATGCATTCTCTATAGCATCGCAGTGCTATCCTTGTTGTAAATCGGGCATCCATATTTTATGGATCTGTTTTTGGGTCCTATTCCCTTTCATTGGTCTCTTTGCATATCCTTGAGTCAATACCACTCTGCCTTATTTAATAAAATGGGTCTTGAGAGCTAGTGGTTTAAACCTTGCAGTTTTTTGCTCCTTTCCAGGATTGCCTTGTTATCCTTTTCATTGCCATATGCATTTTATTTTTTTTATTTTTAATTTTATTCTAATTGAGATATAATTGACATATAACAACATGTAAATTTAAGGTGTTACAGCATGATGATTTGATACATTGATATATTGCAATATGATAGGCACTATGGTGTTAGCTAACACCTTTATCATGTCACATAATTATTACTATTTTTCTTATGGTGAGAACAATGAAGGTCTAGTCTCTTAGCAACTTAGAAATTTAACTACAATATTATTGACTATAATAATTATGCTGGACATTAGATCTTTAGCACCTATTTATCTACTAGTTGTAAGCTTGCTCTTTAAAAAAAAATTTTTTTTTAATGTTTATTTATTTTTGAGACAGAGACAGAGTGCGAGCAGGGGAGGGGGACAGAGAGAGGGAGACATAAAATCTGAAGCAGGCTCTAGGCTCTGAGCCGTTGGCACAGAGACCAATGTGGGACTCAAACTCACAAACTGTGAGATCATGACCCGAGCTGAAGTCAAGACGCTTAACTGACTGAGCCACACAGCCACCCCCGTAAGCTTGTACTCTTAAACAACATCTTCCCATTTCACCCCTTCCATTCCCCCACTCCCACCACCTGCCCTGGTAACCACCATTCTACTCTCTGTTTTCATGAATTTGGCTTTTTTAGATTCTGCATACAAGTGATACCATACAGTATTTGTCTTTCTCTGACTGACATCTCATTTCACATAATGCCCTCAAGATTCATCTATGTTAGCACAAATGGCAGGATCTTCTTCTTTCTCATGTCTGTATAATAAATCTCTGAAGAATTGGTATTTTCTTTATCCATTCATCTGTGGCCACTTAGGTTAAATCCATATCTTGGCTATTGTGAATTATGCTGCAATAAACATGGGAGTGCAGACATCTTTTTCTTTTCCATTTCTTTTGGATATATACCGTAGAGGTGGGATTGCTGGATCATATGGCAGTTCTACTTGTAATTTCTTGAGGAACCTCCATATTGTTTTCCATAGCGGCTGAATCAATTTACATAACTACCAACAGGGCACTAGCGTTCCCATTTCTCCACATCCTTGACAACACTTGTTATCTCTTGTCTTTGTGATGATAGCCATTCTAATGAGGTGATAGCTCATTGTGGTTTTGATTTGCATTTCTCTGATGGATGCTTAGTGATGTTGACTATCTTTTCATGTACCTATTGGCCATTTAGATATCTTCTTTGGAAAGATGTGCTTACTCTGCCATTTTTTTTTTTTTTTTTTTAATCACATCGGGTTCTACCCTGCCCTGGTGTCCCCAGTACCAATGCCCCAGAGGCTGACATGCACGCTTGCACTGGGAGGCTGTAGAGCTGGTTTTTCATAGGAGCATAGGCAGCCCTGCCCTGGGTTGGTACCCTGGCTGCCGGGCCCCAGCTGCATCTCTGGGCACTTGCCCCCCACTTCCAAGCTACACAGCTCCCTCCCAGGCCTTCCAGCCTCCATCTTGTCCCAGCCCTGACTCTGCTTATTTTTGAATCGATTGTGGTTGTTATTGTTGAGTTATGTGAGTTCTTTCTATTAACCCCCTATATATGGCTTGCAAATGTTTTCTCCCCTTCTGTAGGTTGCCTTTTCATTTTGTTGATTGTTTCTTTTGCTATGCAGAAGCTTGTTAGTTTGACGTGGTCCCACATGCTTATTTTTGCTTTTGTCATTGTGCTTTGGGTATCATATCCAAAAAACCATTGCTGAAACTGATGTTAAGGAGTTTCTTCCCTATGTTTTCTTCTAGGAGTTTTATGGTATCAAGTATTCTGTTTAAGTATTTAATTTATTTTGAGTTAATTTTTGTGGGGGTTTGTGATAGGCGTCCAATGTCATTTTTCTGTATGTGGTCATCCAGCTTTCCCAGCACCATTTATTGAGACTGTCTTTTCCCATTGAGTATTCATGGTTCCCTTATCAAATGTTAGTTGACGGTGTATGCAGGGGTTTATTTCTGAGCCCTCTAGTATATTGGTCTATGTGTCTATTTTTCTGCTAGTACCATACTGTTTTGATTACTATAGCTTTGTAGTATAGTTTGAAATCAGGAAATGATTTTATTCTTCTTTCTTAGGATTTCTTTGGTTAGGATTTTTTTTTTCTGTTTTTGTGAAAAACACTATTGGAATTTTGATAGGGAATGCATTGAATCTATGGATGGCTTTGGGTATAATGGACTTACTAACAATTAATTCTTTAGATCCATGAACATGGAATATCTTTGTTAGTGTCTTCTTTAATTTCTTTCATCCAAGTTTTGTAGTTTTCATTGTACAATCTTTTACTTCCTTGGTTAAATTTATTTCTCAGTGTTTTATTACTTTTGATGCTATTGTGAATGGGGTAGCTTTATTATTTTTTTTCAGACATTTCATTGTTAGTGTATAGAAATGCAACTGATCTCTGTGTGTTGATTTTATATCCTGCAACTTTACTGAATATGTTTATTACTTCCAACAATGTTTTGGTTGAGTCATTAGGATTTTCTGTATATAAGATCATGTCATCTGCAAATAATGATTATTTTATTTTTCATTTCTGATTCGGATGCCTTTTATTTCTTTGTATTTACTAATTGCTCTGGCTAGTATTTCTAGCACTATGTTGAATAAGAGTGGTGAGATGGGTCACCACCATCTTGTTCCTGATCTTAGAGGAAAGCATTCAGTCTTTCACTATTGAGTATGATGTTAGCTGTGGACTTGTTGTATAATCCATGTATATTTTAGAATCAGTTTATCATTTTCAACATGCAGAATCCTTTATATGACTCTCTTTTAAAGAGGTTTCCTGGAAGTTCCAACCAATGACTTCTCATTACATCCTATTGGCTAGACCTATGTTACATGACCATCCCTATCTGCAAGAGTGACTGGAAAAATGTAATATTTTTAGCTGGACATATCATACTCTGAACGAAATTGGGATTTTCTTAGGAATAAAAAAGGAGAATGGACATTGCACAGGCAGCCAGCAAGTTCTGACTAAATTGCTAATTCTTTCAAAACTAGTGGGGATAAGGGAAGAAGAGAATAACAGTTACCCTCCCTGCTTATTAAATGAGCAGAATTCCAGGGCTTTTGCTGTCATAGTTGGAATCACATTGGTGCAATTCAGGGGAATTGATGGTTCCTGTTATTCTCTTGTCTGTTAGGATCAGGCTGAACAGCAATGAAGGTCCCAGCAATTAATCTGGTAAGACTATAGGGTGGCCCATGGTGGTTTCCATTGATGATTAATAGGCCAAGAAGATTTTCTGCCACACCATCACTTTCGGTTTGATGGACCTAGGGTGGACCCAGAAAAGGTTCCATGGTGGGGTGGCTGGGTGGCTCAGTTGGTTGAGTGTCCGACTTCAGCTCAGGTCATGATCTCACGTTTCATGGGTTCAAGCCCTGCATTGGGCCCTGCTGCTGACAGCTTGACGCCTGCTTCCAAATCTGTGTCTCCCTCTCTCTCTCGGCCCCTCCCCTGTTTGTGCACTCTCTCAAAAATAAATAAATAAACTTTTTTTTAAAAGAAAAGTTTCCATGGCATTATAGCCCAATTCATCCACTGCTAAAAGAAAATTAATAGTTTTGGAACAAAAGATTATAAAGATACTTCAGGGAATGAGCTTTTATTCACATTGTCACATATAACTTAATAAAACTAAAAATAAAGCCAAACCTTTAAGTCATTGGACTATCTTGCTTATATTTTTAGTAGGATGATTTTTAGTATCCCTCATCAACCCTAATTCACTCTTTCCACCCCACATTTTAAGATTGTTTGAAATTAGTGAACTTAGGAGCAAGGACTAGTAGACAGGGTAATCTGTGCCTTGAAAGAAAGAAAATGTGAAATCATCTGTTCTCTACTACACTGGTTTAATCTATTCCCTCTAGACTGTGACCCAATCTAACAGAAAGTAAGGAGCCCATATCTGCATACTACGACCCTGCCTTCCTATCTTTATTAGAAAGGACCAAGAATGAAAAAGCAAGCTGTGTTATTCTGGTTTCTCTGAGAAGCAAACACTAAATGGGATTAAATGTGCAAGGATTTTTATCAATTTATTTTATAATTGTTAGATTAAAAATTTAGACAAAAACTTTTCAAATAAGTCGATTTCTCACATCCGCATCAGGCATTTTCTGTGTCGTGAGAGCAAAACAAATATAGGGCAGGATCTCTGACCTGTGACTTGTTGACAGATTCACAGATGATCATGTTCTTGTTTTAAAAACAGGCAACCTAGGCACATAATCAAGATATCAGGTATCTGAGAATCAACTTTTCGCTAGTAGTTTTATTTTTATTTTTCACACCATCAGGTCCTAGGATGGGCAAGCACAAATCTAAGTTCACCAAAATGTCACCCAGACAGGCATGAAACTGACAGCAAAGGGCCTTCAAACCTGATTTATTCTTCTGTGTTCTCTCTAAATCACAATTTGTGCTGATAAGGTGACTTAATTTATTTAAAAGTGAAATGGAGAAGCTCAAAGAAAATTGAGTGAACCCCAGGTTTATGTGTTGAAAACCTCCATTAGCAGCTGGGCCACAGGCAAAACGGGGTGGGAGAAATGCAGCTAGAAACAAGATTAAGAGGTGATAAAGCTCATGAGATAGTCTCACTTAAGTCACCATTTTACTGCTTGAAAGGCCTGGCAGAGGAGGAGGATGTTCTAAGTAATCTATTTGCTGATTCTTTTTCCCTCTTCGTTATAAATGATTTAGCTCATGGCTTTTCTGCTGTTTCCCTCAGGGAGATCATCCTCAAAAATATAATAAATAAATAAAAGTCATCAATACCTGAAGTTTTCTCAGATGAGTTTCATTTTTGCAGATAATTCTCTTACTGCATTAATCTTCCTGGAACAACCCTGAAATTCTTTTCCTTCATGCATTTGCTCTCCTGAGATACCTACAAACCATTATTCACCATTTTAGCCTTCCCTTCATCTGGCTATGGTTCTTTCTTTTCTCAAGTGTGGGCAGGTCAAATCCTTTGAGAGAATTTGCTGCATCTATAAATTTACCAATGCTTTTGGTCGCTTCTGTTTTTCACTTGGCTCTTGAACAGTCCCACAGCCTGTGACTAAATGACACATACTGGTGATCTCTTCCCAAAGGATTTTATTCAAAAGCAACAGAATTGCACGTTGGAATCTATTCCTGCAGCAGTTTGAAGCTGTGAGCCCTAGCTCTGTGAAATGGAAGATTAGACATCCCCACAGTCTACATGGCTTGAAAATATTGCAGGATGTTTGGTAAACATAAAAAGCAGTCTTGGGAACATCTTCAGCATACAGGGGGAAGTTCCAACACATTTCACAAGAGAGAAAAGTAATGCAGAGAAAGAGGAATTTCAGTCTTCTCTGCTGATTACCCCTCCCAGAACTCTCCCTGCCCTCCCTCCAAGGGGGTTACCAAGGGCAGCTGGCTGCAAGGCTGCAGCTGTTCTTAATTGTTGATTTTAGCCTTGCAGTGGTCCCAGGTGGGAGAGGATGCCATATCTGCCCCCTGGAATGGACTTACAGGTGTTTGAGAAATGTTTTCTTTCCTGTGGGTTACTTGACACTCTAACAGACGAGCTATTATGATATACTGGCTGATGTCAGGAGACCTGGGTTTAATAGTCCTTACTTTCTCCTTCCTCTTATGTATAGACTTGCTGAAAAAGATCTGCTTTCTGTGGATTTCCCCGTTTATTCTCCTTTCTGTCATCTCTGCAAACGGGCAGGATACGTCGACAGCAGAAGTGAACATCAGGTATAAGATCTTTATGAACTTGCTCCAGGCAGGCGCTGATTAAAATGGGTTCCATACTGAAAAGCCGCTAAAAGAAAAACTGAGTGTATTCAAAATTAACTTAAAAAAAAAAAAACAAACCCAAAATGCTACTTGAGTAAAAATAATGAAAGCTGGTTTTATTTTTGTTTTGCCTTGTTTTCTAAGAACAAATGTATTAGGACTTGGGTTCTAAATACGGCTGGGCACGTATTCACGTTTGTTCTGAGGACGTAATGACGAGGTTTCATTTATGGGCTGTGGACGTCATGTGTGTCACATTGAATGCATTAATCTGAATATATCGATACTAGGGCAGTACTCCTGCCTCCTACACACCCCCTTAGGTTTCAGGTAACTGGGGCTCCTTCCTTGGGCCCCATGCCTGCTCTGGCCCACCTCTGACCAGTCCCTCATACCTCTCCTGACAGCCCACTTCTACACTACGCTCTGAGACCAGTACCTAGACTTCCCTGGCCCTGTGTCTACCCTGGGTGTGCGCCTGTGGAGTGACTATGTTTGGAGGTGGAATGAAGGGGTGTAGAGCCTGCACATGCTGGCTGGAGTGTCCACATGCATGTAATCAGTGCTCCTCAGGTGGGCAAAGAAAGGGGCACCTGAGCCTGGTCTCCATATGTGCTTTTGTCCGGATATTACAAACGTTAGGGATGGGCTTCTCCTACTGGCTGGTGCAATACTTCAAAAAAGGTAAAGAACATGAGTTATGATTTAAAATTAGATTATTTCTCACTCATTTTCAATCTGAAGGCAAGTGCACAGGAAATTAGTCTCAGTGGAAACAGAAAGTGAAACTGACCACTTTGGTTCCCCCTTTTAAGATCTATGAATTGCCTCTCTCAGCCAATGATACATTTATTCACATGTTAATTTGAATGTTTGAAAGTTATTGATATTTTAGTAAAGTACGTTGGAAGGATCAAAAGTAACATTTTGTCGGAAAAGGATAGATGTTGAACAGTATTTTAAAGACCTGCAAATTGTACCAGGGTCTTGAAGGCTGTTCAGGCTTAGGGTGATGGTAATAAGCCTAACCACAACTCTGCGTTATATTAGTTCAGTTAAACACCTGGACACCTGAATTTGGTTGAATACAACCAAAGAAAAGGCTCCACAAATTTCTTATAGTGCCCCGCCGAGGAGGGCTGAGTAAATATTTACTGTATTTTAAAAATTGATCCCATGTTTGGTCAGAGTAGCTCACCCAATAGCCCGAGATGGAATCAGCCTAAATCTCTTGATGTTTCAGTGGCACTGAAAGCCAGCCCTAGCTTCCAAAGCCAATGGCTCCCATGATTTGTCAGATACTTTAGTGTAAGAAAGCACAGTTAACTTTTCCATTTACTATGCAAGTAGATGCAAGAGTGCACTAAAATCAGTGTAATTTGGCTCCCTCCTAGAAAAGCGGCCCCAGTTAAGTCTCAGCTTCCTAATGGTGTCAGTCCATTCAGTGGGCATTGACCCCTGGATCTTCCGTTCAGTGGTTTCAACTGGCCTCGGTTAAACAATGCGTGATGATTTCTGTTAGATTCTTTCCAGGAGGGTATATTATCTTTCTGTGATTGGGGATGAGTTTGGGAGGGCATGAACAGAGGAAGAGTTATGTAGTCAGAGGACTGATAGGATCTGATGAGGGTCTCCTGTGACTTTGCCTTAAAGTACTGTGGGATTTCCCCCTAGATGATCTTAGTTTTCTATCTTGAGTACCCTAATTTGTATTTTATCTGTTCTGTTCCAAAATGGCCTTAAATCTCAATGTTTTTCAGATTGTGAATCTTGACCTATTAGTGGTTGTTAAATTGAATTAATGGGTCAAAGCAGCACTGAAAAGTATAGAATGAAGCGGAGTAGAAATTAGCAGAACATATCTTAGGCAGCAGAAAGGAATTATTATGGCAGAACTTTTGTTTCTGTTGTGTGTGTATGAGTACTGAACATTGCTGTAAAACATTCTTTGCATGAGTTGTGATGAGAAAAATGTGATAAAGCACTGATTTAAGGCAGATCGTTTGAAGGTAGAGTTTTAGGTATGTGATAGGCATTAGGAGAGAGAGCTTTAGGGGCAGGAGACCTCTGTGCATAGCTTCCACCACCCCCTCTGAAGGCAGTCAGCCTCCCACTTTGCCAACTCATTAAGGTCAAACCTTTTGATGTTGTTCTTTTATCCTTGCTTTGTAGAAGACCATCATGAAATCAAAATATTTTCAGTAAATAATAGTTTTCAGCTTATAAGATGCCCATGGTAACCCACTTGATTATGCATTCTAGATTCTAGATGCTATGTTCATCCCAGAAAAGAGGCAGGTTCAACTCTCAGCCTCTAAGAAGGCCTCCAGCAGGGTATTCTCTAGTCTATTTTGATGAGTCAGTGTTAATATGACTACTGCCTTGAAGGGGGTGCACTTATCTGAAAGTATTTCCTGTTTCCAATTAACTTTTAAGTTTTGAAGGTATGTTGCTATTACTTGGCCTAAGTAAGGTATGATTGGCTATATGACATCTCCAGTAGCCAAGGGTTTATTCAAAGGGAGTGAAACAAGCAGGTGGCACTGGTTCTCAAGAACAAAGGTCATGGGGTGCCTGGGTAGCTCAGTCGGTTGAGCCTCTGACTCTTGATTTTGGCTCAGGTCATGATCTTGAGTTTGTGATCTCATGCTGGGCATGGAGCCTGCTTAGGATTCTCTCTTTCCCTCTCCCTCTGCCCTTCCCCTGATCTCTCTTTCTCACTCTAAAAAAAAAAAAAAAAAAAAAAAAAAAAAAAGAATAAAGGTAACACATAGAAGGAAATGGTTCCTGGATGCTAGGTAGTTCCGTGGAGGCAGGGATGGCTCCATATCTTATTGCTTACTGGCTCATGGAATACTCCACTGAGGATCACAGACAGACTCAGGCAGCCAGTTGCCTTTTGAAGGGACTGTTTTTGGTAGTGTCATTCCATTACCATTCCAGGGGCCCAACTATTCCACTCTGGAATTGCTAACAATTCCCTTCATTCCAAACCAGTGCTATTTGTTACAAGCCTACTAGTACTTTTCCCTTGGGGAAGCATAGAGACAGGGTAGAACTCTTTGATGAAAAGAAGGGGGTTTACTCTTGGGCATTTAATTAGTAGAATCTATTTTCAAGCCTCTTCCATCAAGTAACGCCAGCTGATGCCAAGGAGAATGGGAGTCTTGTTGGCTTTGTTGTCTCCATTGAAGTCTCCTCGCATTCACCAAAAAATGCCTTGGAGAAATCTTAGGCCCAGAAGGAGTTAAGCTGTGTGTCTGCACAGTGCGGCTTTGTTCTGGCAACATCCCATCGGTTTAGGTCATTTCTGATGACTTCACTCTCCTGGTGACATCAGCCTCTAATCTCCTGAAGGTGAATTCATGTGCGATTGCTTCAAAATACTCACTCCCTGAGTTCCAGGCCATTCCCGTTGATATATGGACAGAGCTTGTCTTTCCCAGGCCGCAGTCTGGTCTGTGCACTGCATTTGTGCTTACCATATCATATTACTGTGTGGACATTATGTCACTAACTGGCACAGCCCAGCTCAAAAGTGAAATGTGTTTATTACAAGCAAAAACCCAAAAGCGAACATCAACTCTCCTGCATCCTACCCCCAGGTATAAAATAAAAAGATTAGTGGGATTCCTCCACTGTATTTTGGGTTGATATTCTAATTGTTCTCTCTCTTCTCTCTTTATGTGGCCTGAATGTTGATAGTCTCTTCCTCATAGTTTTCAGTCCACTATACCCACTAACTCTCGAAAATGTTTGGTTACTGATGGCACAAATTAAATATAAATTTTTGAAATAACTTAATTTGGCCTTGTTCTAAAATATCAGTTCTGTGAATGAGGGTCACTTGCTTGCCTTCTAAAACCATTTCCTATACTTTGCCTTTCAAATGTCATGAAAAAATAAAGAGTGGGTAGGAAAGCAACTCAGGTTTATTGGGTGAATGCCCAGAGTTGGCTTTGACCAAGATGGTGTTGCTGTGCACTTGTCCAATGCTGACAGAGGTGTGCATGCCTCTAGGTATTGTGGAACATGGACTGGAAGGGTCCCTGGAGCTTGTCTAGTCTCAGAGGCCAGTGTAAGCACATTTTATGCCCTTTACTGCCCTTTTTCTGTTATGTACAGACTGTGGTGACACCCAGTTATGTTACCAGGGATTCAGAATGTCACAGTGCCTCCGTGAGCCCTGTTGTTCTCCCATGGCTCCCACCCCTGAAGGGAGGGAATGTGCTGTACTTGAGGTCCTGTGTCTTCTTGGGACCTAAGCCAAAATGGGCAGAGGAGGGGAGCCTCTCTGCAGAGAAGCACAGTCCTTACACCATTTCCAGGATCCGGTACATCCATTTCTTTTTCTGATTAATGGCTCTTGGCAGTCAACTGTAGCTTCTGGTGGACATAACCAGCAGGGTACACACTGAGGTTTAAAATCATGTCAGGGAAGTTTCATACTAACACAGTATTTTTAAGAGGAGAGACTGGTGCTTAAATGAACCAATACAATGCCACTTTCACTATTTATCTTCATTTCATATTGAAGGGAAAGAAAGCAATGAATAGAGCTATTCACCCTTCCAAGAAGAATGGTGCAGTTTTCAGATAGTCCTGACTATGTATATTTAGTTTTGGGGTCAGCCTACAGATTACAGGGGTACCGAGAAGATACTCTTTTCCCCCTTCCTCTTCACAAAATAAATTTAGAGGATTTTTTTTGAGGAAGGAAATAAAGTCACTGGATGACTTGCAAATATATTTTTAAATGCAGGAATGGTTAGGCTTTCTGAGTTTCAGATCTGTTTTAGTTGAGGGTGGGGGTGGGGGTGGGAGACTGGCTGTAACAGAGGAAACTGGGGGAATCTTAGTCTAAGATGTTGGCACTATTACCATTCACATCTGCTCAGGATATACAAAGATATTAGATTTTTTTAAAGGTTTAATATAAAGTACAATAAATTTCTTTCTCCTTTTGCTGCATCTCCAAGGAAGTAGAAATATTAGAGAACCCTCTTTACAAACGCTTTCTCAATGCCATTCTCTTCTTTGGTTCATGCAGAGAAAAAAATAGGAGAAAGAAGAGAGGAAAAAAAAAACCCCTCACAACCTAATTAAAATAAGTGAAAATTAAAAAAAAAAACCAAACCTTCTTGTGCCTTACTTATTCTCTTCTGGCAGCCATGACTGTTTACGTACGCATACTTTATACACGCACATGCTTTAGACACACCCATATTTACTCCCTTCCCCCCAAATAAATACTCCTGAGGAATTGGAATTTCCCACTTCCCTGCTGTCTGTAAGCTTCTTGAAAATGAGATGGTAGAACCTTCTTATTTGGCTGAGAAGTCTGGAAGAAGTCCTCCTTCCTAGCAGTAAAATGCCTCATACGGACAGGGGGTTGTAGTCTCATTTGGAGATGAAAAGTAGTGGTGGACGTCTGCTGTTTGGGCAGGGAGGAGGGCGGTTGGAATAAGGAGCCAGCAGTTGATGGGCCCTGTGTCTTTCCCACGCACACTGTCGGGGTGGTCCTTGGAGAGAGAGTGCTTTATTTCTGTTCCTGAGAAGACAGAGAGATGTTTGCTTTTGTAGTTGGACAGGAAAGGCTGGCAGTGTCTGTAGCAAGCTAGGTAGTCTGTGCATTGTATGCATTTATTTGTTTGCATTTATTCCTGCTTTTTGCAAACTAACCTTTGATGAGCATGCCTTGCTGTTAGTCTGCTGAGTACTTTTCCTCCTGGGAGATGGCTAAACCACCACCAAGGCGAAACCACCCAGTTTGTCCACTGTCTCACCAACTCCCCCCACACCCCCCAGTGGGGAAAGCCTCCCATTCCATACCTCCCTCCTGGAGTCTTCTGCTTAAATTAGGCTCATGCCAAGCTTGTGCCAAGCTCAGGACCGGCAGGGCCATCACACTAGACGCAGACTAGAGAAGATGCTGGTGGCTGGAGGTACAGAGGAGAGGGAGCCTGTCCGCCAAAGTTGACGTACAAGTGTACATCCACCAATGTGTGTGATGGGAGCGTGTCTCAGCAAACCCTTCCCTGAGGCTCTCCCATCTACTACTGCCCGTGTGATCCTGAGCAAGAACCATAGCTCCACACAAGATGTGTATCCTTTGTCCTGGAATTCTGGCTCCGAAGAGAAGTTCTCGCTGGAGCCATCAGTACCTGCAGCCAATGGGACAATAAGCACCGATACAGTTGTGCTCACCAAGTATTGGTTTAATTAGTAAAAGAACTAATTTGGTGAACAAGTGTTTTGGGTAATCTTCCCTATCTAGAAGGCCAGGTGAGGGGCTCCAGATAATGAGCGCACAGGCACTACCTGACCTGCCCCACCCCACTAAGTTCTTTTGAGTTTGTGATCTGGTCTGAGACTAGGCACATTATCTGATGTGACATTCCCACAGGACCAGCCACCTGAAGAGGACCTCGTGTTAGCCCCAGTGGCGACCAAATGAATGATGACTAGTGAAAACACACTGTGGTACCTTCAATTTGTATCCTGTGCCTAGAGCAGAGCCTGGGAAATACACAGGCACTCAGGAACTACTTGATGGGTTGAATTGTTGAAATCAACTAAAATTTGCTATCTAAAATAAACCCTGAACATGAAAACGGAAGCTATAGATACATCCTAATGTTTCAATGATCCCAGGGATGTAAAACATAGTTTTTGTTTTTGTTTTTTAATGTTTATTTATTTTTTTAGAGAGAGACAGAGTGCAAGCAGGGAGGGGCAGAGAGAGAGGGAGACACAGAATCCGAAGCAGGCTCCAGGCTCTGAGCTGTCAGCACAGAGCCCGACACAGGGCTTGAACCCACAAACTGTGAGATCATGACCTGAGCCAAAGTTGGACGCTTAACCAACTAAGCCACACAGGTGCCCCAAACATACGGTTCTTTGAAAGGACCCATCCTGATATTCTTACCCAAGTATACCTACTTTTCTTCCATTTGACGTTTTAATAGTGTGGTCGTGGAGACAGCTTCCAAAATGGACTAAATCTATGAGTGGGGATCCACAATTTTCTCCAAAATGGGGGAGGCTTCATATAGTATCTTTCTGGTCTGCTGTTTAATCTTTAGTTAAGGAATTCAAGGAGGTAACTTCCATGGAGGTGGCTTCTCAGATGACGATTTTCTTATAATATCTTCACTCAGTTTTTTGACAAAAAAGTGGTAGCTTTTTCATTGTTCATTCATTCCACACAATTTTTAATATTGCTTATTTTCTCCCCTCCCCCCCGACTCCCTCTTGGCCACCCCTAGCACCCTGCACTGGATTGGGATTGCTCCGTGAGGACAGTGATCATGCCTGACTTGTTCAACACTGAGGTTCAACCTCAGCACCTTGCCCAACACCTGGGCTGTAGACGATGTTTAATATTATTGTGCTTAATGAATGAATTGATAGGAATGAATGATGACTAGTAAAAACACAGGGGTTCCTGCCCTGGCTTGGTTTATTGCACTAGATCCTGACAACTATCAGCACATGTGAAAAAACAATCGAGAGTCATTTCTCTGGTGAATCTAGTTTTGGCAGTGGGTGATTGGTGTTTGGCCAACAGCTTCTCATTGTAGGCGTTACTCATACATAAGCCATAGAAGTCTGCCCAGAGAAGTC
Organism: Panthera uncia; assembly: GCF_023721935.1. Lineage (NCBI taxonomy): Eukaryota > Metazoa > Chordata > Mammalia > Carnivora > Felidae > Panthera > Panthera uncia. The sequence continues at coordinate 20,083,489 of NW_026057576.1, read as the reverse complement.
TGGTTTTGTTGCTGTCGTTGTTAATTCAGTATCATAAAAGTTGTGGAATATTACATACACAAAAACTGCATATAACAAGTATGTACAGCTTAATAATGTATCATAAACCAAATAATTGTTGAACTACTACCAAGAAATAGAGCATCACCAGCTTCTAGGAGACCCCTTTCACGATCTTTCCCAATCATCAATTCTTTTCTCCCTCCAAAGGTAACCACTACCCCAACTTTTATTATAATAACATCTTTGTTTTTCTTTATGTTTTACCACCTGAAAATGTTTGTGTCCCCAGATGCAAAGATTTAGTTTGGCTTATTATTATTATTTTTTGGACATTATATTAGAGTGAAGCCATTTAGTATATGTCTTTATTTTGTCTGCCTTCTTTGTTACACCATTACTTTTTGGGAGTAATCCATGTTGTTATGAATAGATATAGTTTATTTTTTTATTACTGTGTTGTATTCCATTATAATATAAATATACCACAATTTATTTATCTACTGTTGGACTTTTTCTCATTTTTTCCTATGAAAAATAATATTTCTATAACATTCTTCTTAACATCTTTGCATGTGTATTTTGGTGAAATTGATGAGCCAGAGGACAGGAGTATCTTCAGTGTTAGTAGATAATGCTAAGCTGTTTTCCAAAATGGTTGTACTAAAATTTTTCCCCCTTTCCCCATCAGACATATAGAGAGTTCCCGTTGGCCTACATCTTTGCCAGTATTGGTGTTGTCAATCTTTTTAAGTTTAGTCATTCTGGTATTTCACTGTGGCTTTTATTTTCCACTCTCTGATTACCTAGTACCTGTGCAGTGGAGTATCTTTTCTTATGTAAGTTAGCATTTGGATATTAACTTCTGGAGGTATCTTTTCAAGTGTCTTATTCCTTTTTTTTTCTACTGAGTTGTTTGTCTTTTTCTTATTGATTTGTAGGAGCTGTTTAAATATCCCAGATATGAGCCTTTTGTGAGATATATATGCAAATATGTTCTCATGCTCTGTGATTTCTTAATGGTATCTTCTGATGGATAGAAATTCTTAATTTTAATGGAGTCAATTTGATCTATGTTTTCCTTTACAGTTAATATTTTTTGTGTTCTGTTTAAGATGTCTTTCTCTCCCCAGAGATTATGAATATATTTGCCAATATGTTATACTTTTTTGTTTATTTATTTTTGACAGAGAGAGAGAGAGAGCAGGGGAGGTAGAGAGAGAGGGAGAGGGAGAGGGAGAGGGAGAGGGAGAGGGAGAGGGAGAGAGAGAGAGAGAGAGAGAGAGAGAGAGAGAGAATCCCAAGCAGGTTCTACACTGTCAGTACAGAGCCCAGTGTGGGGCTTGAACTCATGAACTCATGAACTGTGAGATTCTGAGCTGAAATAAAGAGTTGATCACTTAAAAGACTGAGCCACCTAGGCGCCCTGCCAATGTTATATTCTAACAGGTTATTGTTTTATCTTTTTCATTTGTCCACCTGAATTGATGTTTGTGTATAGTGTGAGAAAGGAAGTTGAATTTCAACTTTTTTTCCATATTGATATTCTATTGTGTCATCTTTGTCATAAACCTATCTTTCTGGACTATTTTATTTCATTCTATTTCTCCATTTTTAAGTTAATATTACACTGTTTTATTTACTATGCTTTTTAGTTAGTCTTGATGTTGAGTAGATGGAGTCTTCCAAAATTATTCTTTTTAAACCATATCTTAACTATTATAGGATGTTGCATTTATATGTAAGTATTGGAATCAGCTTATCAAATCTTAACTCTTCATCTTCAAAGTTGAGATATTCATGGGGATTTTGTAGACTCTATAGATTAATTTACACAGAACTTATGTCTTTACTATATCAAGTCTTTAGATCTAAGAACAAGTCCTCTCTATTTTTTTAGACCTTTATTTTTTCAATAATGTTTGGATTTTCTGAGTTATTTTTTATGTATGGTATAAGTTATGTATCAAAGTTAATTTTTGCATGTAGACATCCTATTGTTCCTGCACCATTTGTTAAAAAGGCTATTATTTCTCCATTGAATTGACTTTGTACTTTTGTTGAAAATCAGTTGTCCACAAATGTTTGCATCTATTTCTGGACTTTTTGTCCAATTCCAGTGATCTGTCATCCTTATGCCCATACCACACTGTGTTGGTTACTATAATTTATAAGTCTTAAAATCAAGTAGCGTCAATCCTCCAACTTTGTTCATACCTTTTGAAATTGTTCTGGCTACACCAGGTCCTTTGCATTTCCATATGATTTTTTTTAGAATTAATTTGTTAATTTCTACAAAAATGCCCACTGATATTTTGATTAGGATTGTGTGTTGCATCTATAGATCAGTTTAGCAAAATTTTACATCTTAAAAATATTGAGTACTCTAATCCATAAGCAAGATATAGCTCTCCATTCATTTGATCTTAAATTTTCTCAGCAGTGTTATGTTATTTTTCTAAGATTTTCTAATTTTTTGTTGTTATTGTGAATATTTTTAAAATTTCATATTCTAATTGCTCATTGTATGTAGAAATATGATTAATTCTTATTTATTGATATTATAATGCTGTGACCTTGCTGTATTAGTTAGCTCATTATTACTTCTAGTACCTTCTTTCTACATTCCATCAAATTTTCATCCAGATGATCGTGTGATCTTCCTTTTACTTTTCCCTTTCCAATCTTTATGCCTTTGATTTGTTTTTTATCTTTTTACACTTGTTATAACCTTCAGTATAATGTTGATTAAAAGCAGTGAGAGTAGACGTTCTTGTCTTGTTCCTGATCTTAGAAGGAATCCACCCTATGAAGTGTGATGTTGACTCTAGGTTTTTTTATAGATATCCTGTGTCCATTTGAGGAAGTTCCTTTCTATTCCTAATTTTCTGGGAGTTTTTTTTTTTTTTAATGTTTATTTATTTTTGAGACAGAGAGAGACAGAGCATGAATGGGGGAGGGTCAGAGAGAGGGAGACACAGAATCTGAAACAGGTTCCAGGCTCTGAGCTGTCAGCACAGAGCCCGACGCAGGGCTCAAACTCACGGACCGCGGATCATGACCTGAGCCGAAGTTGGACGCTTAACTGACTGAGCCACCCAGGCGCCCTGGGAGTTGTTTTTTTTTTTTTTTTTTTTTTTTTTTTTTTTTTTTTTTTTTTTATAAGAATAAAGTTTGGATTTGGTCATATACTTTCTATAGATGTATTGAAATGATACATGTTTTTTCTTTTTTAGTTTGGTAATATGGCGAATTACATTGATATTTTTGAATGTTAAATCAGCCTTGAATTCCTGGGACAAACTCCACTTGGTTATGAAATTTTATCCTTGTTAACTGTTGTTGAATCTGATTCACCAAAACTGTGTTTAGAACTTTTGTATTCATTTTTATGAGGAATATTGACTGTAGTTTTCACGTAATGCCTTTGGTTTTGCTATCAGTGTATTTATGATTTGCAGAATGAATTGGGAAATATCTCCTCTTCTTTAACTTTCTGGAAGAGTCTGTGTAGAAATGGTCTTATTTATTCCTTAAATGTTTAGTTGAATGTACCAGGAAAGCCATTTGGGCCTGGGGTTGTTTTTGTAGGAAGAGTTTTAACCACAAATTTAATTTTTCTTAAAACATTAACTTTATCCCACACTTTACATGATGACTAGATTTTGCTTGGATTTTTTGATGGTGTTGCTTCTCTAGAAAGTCAGGCAAGTGGAGACTACTCGTAGTGTTTCTCAGGCTCACTTTAATCAATTAGTCCATCTTGAGTCATTTATCTGACTACTCTCGGGGACCCACTGGCTAATCATTGTTACCAAAACTTAAATTCTCTTTTCTTCCTTATTGTTCTGCCACCCTTACCTCCAGGAAGCACTTGCTGATTAGACCCATACTGAAGGTTCTCAGTCTCAGCTGAACTTCAGTATCACTCAGGTGCCATTTTACTTTGTCCTAGTTAACAGCTTTTTCCATAGTCCACAGTGGCTGTTCAAGTTTCTCAGGTTCCTATTTTTCACATCTCCCTTCTATTCTAAGATTATCAGGTTCACTTATGTCTTTACTGAGGCCCTGCCAAATGTTTAATCCTCTGTTTGGCACTAGTTATACAAAGGCCCTTGACTTCAAGGATTTCACAATTTCATAAAAGAAAAAGAGTAAGACTGAAAGAAAGCTCAAAGAGAAATAATGATTCAAAGAAGGATATGGACAGAATCTAACAAAAAAAATTAGAAACAAAAAAATCTAATACAACGTTTCATGTATTAACAGAGGTATGCGTATGTATAAAAATATCATATCACATACATATATACATATTTCACACATCTTTTATCCATTCGTCTATCAGTGGACACTTGGGTTGTTTCTATATTTTGGCTATTATGAATAATGCTCTAATGAACATGAATGCAGGTATTTCTTTGAGATACTGCTTTCATTTCCTTTGAATATATACCCACAAGTGAGATTGCTGAATCATATGGTAGTTCTATTTTTAATTTTTTAAGGAACTTCTAAACTGTTTTCCATAAGAGTTGTAACAATTACATTCCCACTGACAGTGCACAAGGACTCCCTTTCCTACATAGCCTCATCAAAACTTGTTATCTTTTGTCTTTTTGATTATGATCATTTTACTAGGTGTGAGGTGATACTTAATCATGGTTTTGTTTTGCGTTTCCCTGATAATTAGTGATATTCAGTTTCTTTTCATATATTTGCTGGCCATTTGTATGTTTTCTTTTGAGAAATGTCAGTTCAGGTCCTTTACCCATTCTTTAATCTGGTTATTTGTTTTCTTTTTATTGAGTTGAGTTCCTTATATATTTTGGATATTAATCCCTTGACAGATATATGGTTTGCAAATATTTTCTCTCATTTCACAGGTTGCTTCTTTACCTTGTTAATTGTTTCCTTTGCTGTGAAGAAGCTTTTTAGTTTGATGCAATTCCATTTGTCTATTTTTGCTTTTGTTGCTTATGCTTTTGGGATCATACCCCAAAAATAATTGTCCAGATCATTGTAAAGCAGCTTTTCCCTCTGTTTTCTGCTAACAGTTTTATGGTTTTAGATACTATATTTAAGTCTTTAATCTATTTTGAGTTGGTTTTTGTATACAGAGTGAGATAAGGGCCTAATTTCATTCTTCTGCATGTGGAAAACCAGTTTTCTCAGCACCATTTATTGAAGAGATTTTTCTTGTCCTAATTTTATTTATTTTTTTTTTATTTTAAAGTTGTTGATCCACTGTCTTCTTGTTTTCATGATTTCTAACAGGAAATTTTCTGTCAGTCTGATCTTTGTTCCTGTGGCTATTTTTTAAGATTTTATTTATTTATTTATTTATTTATTTATTTATTTATTTTAAATCTACCAGGGGTTTTGAGCAATTTGATTATGATGGGTTTTGGTGTAATTTTCTTTACATTTCTTGTCCTTGAGGTTTCTTGAGCTTCTTGGATATGTGGATTTATGATTTTCATCGTATCTGGAAAACTTTTGGCCATTATTTCTTTTGCAGTATTTTGGCATTATTTTTCTTGCTTCCTTTCTCTCTCTTTCATTGGGGACTCCAATTACCTGTATATTAGACTGTGTGAAGTTGTACTATAGTTCACTTGTAGTTATTTTTAAAGTCTTTTTTTGTGTTTTATTTCAGTGACATTTTCTTCTCAGTGTCCTAGCTTCTGAATTTCTTCTTGTGTAGCTTTCATCTCTAGTAGTCTGATTTTTTAAAATATCTTTTCTGTCTCTACTTAACTTTTTGAATTTATGTAATATACTTATAATATTCTTTTAAATTCCCTTGTCCGTTAATTTTAACATCTCTTTCAGTTTTGGATTGTTTGATTTTTTTCCTCAATACTTTCCTGTTTGCTTTGCATGTGTGTTTGGGACAGCTCCCAAAACAGCCTGTCAACATGAAGGCCAAATTCTTTAGTAGAAGAGGTGAGGAGAAGATTAAGGGTGTAAGGGGAGGGGGCGGTGCTGAGTCCTAGAAACTTGAAGGTATGTAAAGGGAGGTTCATTAAATGCTAACAAGGGCTTTAAATTTTTTTTAATGTTTATTTTTGAGAGAGAGAGAGAGAGTGTGAGCAGGAGAGGAGCAGAGAGAGACAGAAAAAGAGAGAGAGAGAGAGAAACACCAAATCCAAAGCAGGCTCTAGGCTCTGAGCTGTCAGCACAGAGCCCAATGTGGGACTCGAACTCATGAACCACGAAATCATGACCTGAGCCGAAGTCGGACGCTTAACTGACTGAGCCACCCAGGCACCCCCCACCTTTTTTAAAATCTTTAAACCTGTTTAGTTATTTACTTGGGATTTTTAATTTACATAATGTTCACACAAATACATTCTCATAAAGAATCAAGTAATACAAAGACTATGGAGGAGAAGAGGAGTTCATTTTATGGCTACTCATGGTATCATTTTCCACTCTAAAAGGTAATTGCTGTTAACATTTTGTTGTAACTCTTTTTAGTTTCCCTTCTGTGCATCTTCATGTACATATATGTCCACACACATTGATATCACACTTTTTTCGTGTGATATCACACAAGGTCTTGATGATCGTTTCCTGTTAGTACTGAGGATCTTCAACACTGAACACCCTGTATTCCACTTTTAAATAATCTCCCTCCATCCTCTTCTGGTCCATAGGGACATCCCCGTGTTCTCAGATATGTCTTTTCTCCCTCAGTGATAGCTCGTGCGATTCCAGCACCTGCCTGAACCTGTAGGCCTTTTCTCTTCCTGGTGATGGTGATGCATGTAAGTCCCCCACTGAACTATGGGCTCTGTAGCATGGACATTGGGTCCCATCCACCGTGGTATCTCCAGGGCAGGGTGGGCTCATGAGTGTTATGAAATAGTAAAGACAGATGAATACTATTTCTCTACACCCCTTTCATCTTCACTCAATGGGACCCATCCTGGAGGAGCAAGAGGATTACTATTCTTTGTAATTCTTTTGTACAGTTCTTCCCTGGCCTCTGCCAGTTTCCTCACATGTGTGCACTGGTCAGTATTTTGAGTAAGTGGAGACCCTCTACAAATGTCCAGTTCTCTTTCCCTATACAGCTCTTGCTTCTCCCTGTATCCTGATAACGTCAAAAAAAATTTTTTTTTAATGTTTATTTATTTTTTGAGAGAGAGACAGAGTGCAAGTAGGGGAGGGGCAGAGAGGGAGACACAGAATCCAAAGCAGGCTCCAGGCTCTGAGCTGTCAACACAGACCCTGATGCGGGGCTTGAACTCGAGATCATGACCTGAGCCGAAGACAGAGACTTAACTGACTGAGCCACCCAGGCGCCCCGTGTATCCTGATAACTTTAGCCACACTGGTCTTTCCAAACTCAGGTGCATGGTAAAACACCACAGGGAGTCTGCAGACTGCATCTCAGTTTTCCCTTCCTGTGCTGTGGCCTGGAAACTATTTCTTGGCAGTAGGCTGGGGTTGTTGTAGGGCTCTCCTCATTCTTTTTCTGTCCTATGTCTTCTCTTAGGTTCCGTTCTGGTAATTATTCACTATCACGTTAACTTTCTCACAGCATCAAACATTTTTAAAATAGTTTATCCTGTTACTCTACTATTCTTTTGTAAAAGGTTTGGCAGTAATTACTGTCTGCAATTGTTGGAATAAGAGCCCCAAACCTTTTCGTTTCAACCAAGTATTTTTCAGATAAGTGAGCAGTTGTTTCAGGTGTGGAGGGGTCCTCGGGTAGAATCTAAGTGGGATTTAGAACTGGTCGTCTGACATGTCTGGCAGTTTTGGTGGAAAAGCCAACTGGAAACCTCTCTTCTGATGAGGACTGAGGAGATGCTTGAGAGGGTACTCATCCCGGGTGGCACCCAGAGCCAGCCGGGTAAGGTTGACTCAATAACGAAATCTTGGGGCCCCTGGGTGGCTCAGTCGGTTGAGTGACTGACTTTTGATTTCGACTCAGGTCGTGATCCCAAGGTCATGGGATCGAGGCCTGCATCTGGCCCTGTGCTGAGCATGGAGCCTGCTTAAGATTCTGTCTCTCTCAGCCTCTGCCCCTTTCCTCTGCTGCTGTGCGTGGTCTCCCTCTCTCTCTCTAGGGAAAAAAAAAAAAGAATGAAATCTTAGTTATCAGTGAGGAGGAGGATTGAGAATGATGTCAGTCATTCACATTTCTGTCCAGCTCCCATTGGTTTATGAGGACTGTATATATAGAGAGTTCACTGTATGTTAAAACAGAAAGGGCACATTTACTAAACTTTTTTTTTTTTTTAAGGAGGCAAAGTCCATTCATCAGCATGTAGGAGTGGGATCAGTGTAATTTGAGCGTTTACTGTTAATATGACTCTTTACTCACACCCCAGCTGGTGAGGCTTGGAGAAATCAGGTTATAAGAAGCCAAGTTAGCCTGGGTGCAGCTGAAACTTGACAGAGCTTCGTTAGAAGAAATAGTAGTTAGAAGGAATAGTAGTCCTTGGCACAGACCCATTGTCCATTAGAAACTAGCCTGAGGCCAGAAACTCATTTTACCTTGACCTCAGAATATCCATCAGATGGCAAGGTTCTCTCCTGGGACTGATATTGTTCTGGGCTGATATGCAGAGAGATTGACTTAAGAGTTCTTAAATTTTGGAAATGAGTCACACATAGGGTCAGGTTTGCTAAAACTTAACGTGCTGAAACTGCCTGGAGGCAATTTGTTGGTAACCTGTAGGCACTGGGCAAGATATAAAAACATTAATACGATGCATAAAATGAAAGACAAATAGTGGAGGTGAGGAGCGGGGAAGCTATCTGCAGTGAACATAGCTCTAGTTCACAAGATGAAATCTATATTTCACTCAGCAGAAGGTACAAATCTGTATCGCATTAACTCTGCAGTTTTAACTAAAACAAAGACAGGATGGCAAATATTTAAACAGTGATTAAAACATTGCCCAGGCAATAGGAAATGCCTCCTCTTGCCAAATGTTTGCTTGGACAAAATAAAGTAAATGAGGGGCACACAAACCATGTCTTCCTGGTTGCTCTCAGGGACACTTCTCTGGCATAAGGGCAGCTCCCTCAAACATTAACTGAAGTCCTGTGGGTCCCGCTGGAAAGAGCCTAATGGAAAGAACTCTGAAAACTGTCGATGGCTAAAAGGGGATGTAATATATATTTTTCTTTTAACATATTTTACGTGTGTAAGTGACAGGGTGCAATCAGAGCAGATTTCCCTACCACAAGTTTGAGTGCTTAACTTAAAACAAACCCATATTTGATTTGGTAGCATAACTCTCCCCTCATCCCCTAATTTGGCTCTTTGCCCACTGTTCGTCTAATTGCCATGGGTGCAGCCTGAGATTCTATGGCCCTTAAGGGCAACTTGAAGAAAATAGTGCCATTACTAATTATAGTGATGTTGTGATTGAAATTAATACTCTATACTTTGAAATACCTAAACTGATGTGAGAGCACAGAAGCACCTGAATATTCCCCATAAATCTATAGTCTGTTAAAGTTCACCATGGCCATCATGTCATAAGTTACACTGGGAAATTCTCATTTCGGCTTTCAGTCAGGATGACCACAATTTTGATCAAATCCCGCTCAGTGTTTTCTCCAGTCATATTAAAGGTGAGGCCTTTTGGTACGTTGGCCCAAAGTGGTAACGATGCTGCCGTGCTCTTTTGTAGACAGGCGAATGAGTGAGCTGATAACTTAAATCACTTCGGTAAATAGTATTCACTGTCACATTCTCAACATTGGATTAAATACTGCAAATGAGCGGCCAAGAGAAAAGAGTGTTATGAATTGAATTGTGTCCCCTCAAAAGAGATATGTTGAATTCTTAGCCCTGAGTGCCTCAGAATATGATCTTATTTGGAAATAAGATCATTGTAATTCATTAAGAGGAAGTCATACTGGAGTAGAGTGGGCTTCGAATCCAATATGGCTGGTGTCTTTATAAGAATGGCCATGTGAAGACGCAGACTCAGGGAGAACTCTATGCATGAATGAAGGCATGAAGGCAGAGATTGGAGTTAGGCATTTGCAAGCCAACCACTGCCGTAGATTGACAGCAAACCACTGGAAGCTAGTAGAGAAATAAGGAAAGATTGTCACCTATAGGTTTTAATGACAATGTGGCCCTGCTGACATCTTGATTTTGGACTTCTAATATCCTGAACTGTGAGACAATTAATTTCGGTTGCTTTAAGCCACTCAGTTTGTGCTACTTGGTTCTGACATCCCTAGAAACTAATATAATTCGGAATGCCTCTTGTCTTCAGGACACATGGAATCTGGGATGGATATGATACATACACAGGGTGTAGTGAGAATGAAATGTGGAATATAGGGAGGGTCAGTCAAGACAAAGATACTAGAGGAGGTCAACTTTAATCTGATTTCAAAGTGTCATGAGGAGAGTCCTCAAAGACATTGGAAGTGACTTTTTTCCCCTTGTGAAGTCTGGAACCAAGAGAAGGCTATCTGTAAAATGGATGAAATGTCCAGATCTTTCTCTTCCCACAATACAGATTCAAATGATACAAACTAGCCCTAGCTTGACAGACACCCTCTTTATTACTAGTGAGCCAACAAAAGTATAGACTAGCTTAATTACATAGATAAAAAGGAATTTGAAATGTGGAATGTTAGAGCCAAGGATCCAGTAGCTAATTATCCCGCATTCAATGTAACTATCCTAACCCTAGTAGCTGTTCTAAAACCTAAATGGCTAGAACCCTGAGAAAACTTTCTTTTAAAGCACTGAACAGAGGGGGCACCTGGGTAGCTCAGTCAGTTAAGCATCCTACTTCGGTTCAGGTCATGATCTCACGGCTCTTGAGTTTGAGCGCCACGTTGGGCTCTGTGCTGACAGCTTAGAGCCTGGGGCCTGCTTCAGATTTTATGTCCCCCTGCCTCTCTCTGCCCCTCCCCTGCTTGCACTGTCTCTCTCTCTCTCTCAAAGATAAATAAACATTAAAAAACTTAATGTGATGAACAGAAATTCCACCTCTCTGCATTTGGTGATTTAGTGCGAATGTGGATCCAGGGCCAGTCTAACAGCCCATCCCAGCCCTCATAGCATGAAAGCAGAATGCTCGGTTCCATGCCTATGGTAAGGTGCTCCACAAAGCTCTGGTTCTCCTGGTTGGTTACCCACCATACAAGGGCCACATCAGCTCTCTAAAATGAATATCTCGCCACATAACTTCTTCTATACAACCTTTTGGTGGCTCTGGCTGCCTACGGATCAAATCTTAGCATGATGTAATAACAAGCCTCCATGATCCATTCCCTCTCTGGGTTCCTCCCCTGCCATACTCTCCCTTTAATTTTATATCTAGCTACACAAAATTACTTGTTTACACAATACAACCTTATATGTGTCCTGCCCCTGTAACTTTTATTTATTTATTTATTTATTTTTTTTGAGACAGAGACAGACAGAGCATGAACGGGGAGGGTCAGAGAGAGGGAGACACAGAATCTGAAACAGGCTCCAGGCTCTGAGCTGTCAGCACAGAGCCCGACGCGGGGCTCGAACTCACGGACCGCGAGATCATGACCTGAGCCAAAGTCGGACGCTTAACCGACTGAGCCACCCAGGCGCCCCCCTGCCCCTGTAACTTTAATTTACTATCTCCCAAACATAAAATGCCTTTACTTCTTTTTCTATTGGGAAAACTTTAGTTAATCTTCAAAACTTTTTTTTAAATTAATTTATTTTCATGTTAGTTGACATACGGTGTTGTCTTGGCTTCAGGAGTAGAACCCAGTGATTTCATCTCTTACATATGACACCCAGTGCTCATCTCAAAAAGTGCCCTCCTTAATGCCCATCACCCATTTAACCCACCCCCAAGCCCCCACTCCAGCACCCCTTAGTTTGTTCTCTGTATTTAAGAGTCTATTATGGTTTGCCTCCCTCTGTGCTTTTATCTTATTTTTCCTTCCCTTCCCCTATGGTTATCTGTTGAGTTTCTCAAATTCCACATATGAGTGAAATCATATGATATCTGTCTTTCTCTGACCAACTTATTTCACTTAGCATAATACCCTCCAGTTCTATCCACATTTTTGCAAAAGATTTCATTCATTTTGATCACCCAGTAGTATTCCATTGTATATATATATATACCACATCTTCTTTACGCATTCAGCAGTTGATGGACATTTGTGCTCTTCCCATAATTTGGCTATTGTTAATAGTGCTGCTATAAACATTGGTGTGCATGTGCCCTTTTGAATCAGCTTTTTCGTATCCATTGGATAAATTCCTAGTAGTGCAACTGCTGGGTTAGAGGGTAGTTCTATTTTTAATTTTTTAAAAAACTTCCATACTGTTTTCCAGAGTGGCTGCACCAGTTTACATTCCCACCAACAGTGCAAAAGGGTTCCTCTTTCTCCACCTCCTTGCCAATATCTGTTGTTGCCCGAGTTGTTAATTTTAGCCCTTTTGACTGGTGTGAGGTGGTATCTCATTGTGGTTTTGATTTGTATTTCCCTGATGATGAATGATGTTGATCATCTATTCATGTGTCTGTTAGCCATCTGGATGTATTCTTTGGAAAAGTGTCTATTCATGCCTTCTGACCATTTATTCACTGGATTATTTGGTTTTTTTTGGGCGTTGAGTTTGGTAAGTTCTTCATAGATTTTGGATACTAACCCTTTATCTGATATGTCATTTGCCAATATCTTCTCCCATTCTGTCGGTTACCTTTTAGTTTTGTTGGCTATTTCCTTTGCTGTGCAGAAGCTTTTTATCTTGATGAGGTCCCAATATCTCATTTTGGCTTTTATTTCCCTTGCCTCCAGAAACATGTCAAGTATGAAGTTGCTATGGCCTAAGTCAAAGGGGTTGCTACCTGTTTTCTCCTGTAGGATTTTGTTGGTTCTTGGTCTCACATTTAGATCTTTCCTTCATTTTGAATTTATTTTTGTGTATGGTGTAAGAAAGTGGTCCAGGTTCATTCTTCTGCATGTTGCTGTCCCATTCTCCCAGCACCATTTGCTAAAGAGACTGTCTCTTTCTTTCCATTGGATACTCTTTCCTGCTTTGTTGAAGATTAGTTGGATATGTATTTGTGGTTCCATTTCTGGGTTCTCTATTTTGTTCCATTGATCTATGTGTCTGTTTTTGTGTCAATACCATACTGTATTGATGATTACAGCTTTGTAATTAATACAGGTTAAAGTCTGGGATTTTGATGCCTCTAGATTTTGTTTTCTTTTTCAACATTACTTTGGCTCTTCAGGGTCTTTTGTGGTTCCATACAAATTTTAGGATTTTTTTTTTTCTAGCTCAGTGAAGAATGCTGGTGTTATTTTGATAGAGATTACACTGAATGTATAGGTTGCTTTGGGTAATATTGACATTTTAACAATATTTGTTTTTCCAATCCATGAGCATGGAATGTCCTTTCATTTCTTTCTGTCTTCTTCAATTTCTTTCATAAGCTTTCTATAGTTTTCAGGGTACAGATCTTTTACCTCTTTGTTTACATTAATTCCTAGGTATTTTATGGTTTTTGGTATAGTTGTAAATTGGATCGATTCCTTGATATCTCTTTCCTTTGCTTCATTATTGGTATACAGAAATGGAGCCAATTTCTGTACACTGATTTTATATCCTGTGACTTTGCTGAATTCATGGATAAGTTCTAGCAGTTTTTTGGTGGAGCCTTTTGTGGTTTTTATGTGGAGTATCATGTCACCTGTGAAGAGTGAAAGTTTGACTTCTTTGCCAATTTGGATGCCTTTTTTCATTTTGCAGTCAAATGCTCTTCCACTGCCTTTTATTTCATTTTATTGTCTGCTGACACTAGGACTTCCAACACTATTTCTGTTGTTAAACAACAGCGGTGAGTGTGGACATCCCTGTCATTCCTGATCTTAAGAGGGAAGTTCTCGGTTTTTCCCTATTGAGGGTGATATTAGCTGTGGGCCTTTCATATATGACTTTTATGATGTTAAGTTATGTTTCTTCTATCCCAACTTTCTTGAGGGTTTTTATCAAGCATTTTGTCAAATACTTTTTCTGCATCTATTGACAGGATCATATGGTTCTTATCTTTTCTTCTATTAATGTGGAGTGTCACATTGATTGATTTGTGAATATTGAACTAGCCCTGCATCCCAGGAATGAATCCTACTTGGTCATGGTGAATAATTCTTTTAATGTACTGTTGAAATCAGTTGCTAGTATCTTAAAAATTTTTTTTAGTGTTTATTTATTTTTGAGGGAGACAGAGTGTGATGGGGCAGGGGAGTGCAAAGAGAGAGGGAGACACAGAATCTGAAGCAGGCTCCAGGCTCTGAGCTGTCAGCACAGAACCCAATGTGGGGCTTGAACTCACAGACCACAAGATCATGACCTGAGCCAAAGTTGGACACTTAATTGACTGAGCCACACAGGCACCCCTTGATTTACTAGTATCTTGAGAATTTTTGCATCCAGGTTCATCAAGGATATTGGCCTGTAATTCTCCTTTTTAGTGGGATCTTTGGTTTTGGAATCAAGGTAATGCTGGCTTCATAGAATGAGTTTGGAAGCTTTCCTTCTGTTTCTAGTTTTTGGAACAGTTTGAGAAGAATTAGTATTAACTCTGCTTTAAATATCTGGTAGAATTTCCCTGGGACTCTTATTTGTTGGGAGATTTTTGATAATGGATTCCATTTCTTTTAAAAAAAAATTTTTTTTTTAAACTTTATTCATTGTTGAGAGACAGAGAGAGAGCATGAGCGAGGAAAGGGCAGAGGGAGGGAGACACAGAATCTGAAGCAGGCTCCAGGCTCTGAGCTGTCAGCACAGAGCCCAACGTGGGGCTTGAACTCACAAACTGTGAGATCATGACATGAGCCGAAGTCGGATGCTCAACTGACTGAGCCACCCAGGCGCCCTATGGATTCCATTTCTTTACTGGCTATGGGTCTGTTCAAATTTTCTTTTTTTTTAAATTTTTAAAAATTTAAAAAATTTTTTAATTTTTTAAATATGAAATTCATTGTCAAATTGGTTTCCATACAACAGCCAATGCTCATCCCAAAAGGTGCCCTCCTCAATACCCATCACCCACCCTCCCCTCCCTCCCACCCCCCATCAACCCTCAGTTTGTCCTCAGTTTTTAAGAGTCTCTTATGCTTTGGCTCTTTCCCTCTCTAACCTCTTTTTTTTTTTTCTTCCCCTCCCCCATGGACTTCTGTTAAGTTTCTCAGGATCCACATGAGAGTGAAAACATATGGTATCTGTCTTTCTCTGCCTGACTTATTTCACTTAGCATAACACTCCAGTTCCATCCACATTGCTACAAAAGGCCATATTTCATTCTTTCTCATTGCCATGTAGTATTCCATTGTGTATATAAACCACAATTTCTTTATCCATTCATCAGTTGATGGACATTTAGGCTCTTTCCATAATTTGGCTATTGTTGAAAGTGCCAACATTGGGGTACAAGTGCCCCTATGCATCAGCACTCCCGTATCCCTTGGGTAGATTCCTAGCAGTGCTATTGCTGGGTCATAGGGTAGATCTATTTTTAACTTTTTTTTTCAATATATGAAGTTTATTGTCAAATTGGTTTCCATACAACACCCAGTGCTCATCCCAAAAGGTGCCCTCCTCAATACCCATCACCCACCCTCCCCTCCCTCCTACCCCCCATCAACCCTCAGTTTGTTCTCAGTTTTTAAGAGTCTCTTATATTTTGGTTCCCTCCCTCTCTAACCTCTTTTTTTTTTTCCCCTTACCCTCCCCCATGGCCTTCTGTTAAGTTTCTCAGGATCCACATAAGAGTGAAAATATACAGTCTCTGTCTTTCTCTGTATGACTTATTTCACTTAGCATAACATTCTCCAGTTCCATCCACGTTGCTACAAAAGGCCATATTTCATTCTTTCTCATTGCCAAGTAATATTCCATTGTGTATATAAACCACAATTTCTTTATCCATTCATCAGTTGATGGACATTTAGGCTCTTTCCATACTTTGGCTATTGTTGAGAGTGCTGCTATAAACATTGGGGTACAAGTGCCCCTATGCATCAGTACTCCTGTATCCCTTGGGTAAATTCCTAGCAGTGCTATTGCTGGGTCATAGGGTAGGTCTATTTTAAATTTTTTGAGGAACCTCCACACTGTTTTCCAGAGCGGCTACACCAGTTTGCATTCCCACCAACAGTGCAAGAGGGTTCCCGTTTCTCCACATCCTCTCCAGCATCTATAGTCTCCTGATTTGTTCATTTTGGCCACTCTGACTGGCAGTGAGGTGATATTGGAGTGTGGTTTTGATTTGTATTTCCCTGATGAGGAGTGACGTTGAGCATCTTTTCATGTGCCTGTTGGCCATCCGGATGTCTTCTTTAGAGAAGTGTCTATTCATGTTTTTGCCCATTTCTTCACTGGGTTATTTATTTTTCGGGTGTGGAGTTTGGTGAGCTCTTTATAGATTTTGGATACTAGCCCTTTGTCTGCTATGTCATCTTCAAATATCTTTTCCCATTCCGTTGGTTGCCTTTTAGTTTTGTTGATTGTTTCCTTAGCTGTGCAGAAGCTTTTTATCTTCATGAGGTCCCAATAGTTCATTTTTGCTTTTAATTCCCTTGCCTTTGGGGATGTGTCAAGTAAGAAATTGCTGTGGCTGAGGTCCGAGAGCTTTTTTCCTGCTTTCTCCTCTAGGGTTTTGATGGTTTCCTGTCTCACATTCAGGTCCTTTATCCATTTTGAGTTTGCTTTTGTGAATGGTGTAAGAAAGTGGTCTAGTTTCATCCTTCTGCATGTTGTTGTCCAGTTGTCCCAGCATCATTTGTTAAAGAGACTGTCTTTTTTCCATTGGATATTCTTTCCTGCTTTGTCAAAGATTAGTTGGCCATACGTTTGTGGGTCTAGTTCTGGGGTTTCTATTCTATTCCATTCTGTTCAAATTTTCTATTTCTTCCCATTTAAGTTTTGGTAGTGTGTGAATGTCTAGGAATTTGTCCATTTCTTCCAGATTGTCCAGTTTGTTGGCATATAGTTTTTCATAGCATTCTCTTATAATTGTTTATATTTCTACAGTGTTGGTTGTGATCTTTCCTCTTTCATTTGTGACTTTATCTATTTGGGTCCTCTTTCTTTTCTTTTTGAGAAATCTGACTGGGTGTTAATCAATTTTGTTTATTCTTTCAAAAAACTAGCTTTTAGTTTAATAGAGCTGTTCTACTGTGCTTTTTTTTAAATTCTATATTGTTTATTTCTGCTCTTATCTTTATTATATCCTTTTTTCTACTGGCTTTGGGCTTTATTTACTGCTCATTTTTTAGCTCCTTTAGGTGAAAGGTTAGGTCGTGTACTTGGGACCTTTCTTGCTTCTTGAGATAGGTCTGAATTGCCATGTATTTTCCTCTTAGGAATTCCTTTGCTGCATCCCAAAGTGTTTGGACTGTTCTGTTTTCATTTGCTTCCAGTATTTTTTAATTTCCTGGTTAATCCATTCATTCTTTAGTAGGATGTTCTTTAACCTCCATGTATTTAGGGGCTTTCCAAATTTTTTCCTGTGATTGATTTCAAGTTTCACAGTTTTATGATCTGAAAATATGCATGGCATGATCTCAGTCTTTTTGTAACTGTTGAGGGCTGTTTTGTGACCCAAAATGTGATCTATTCTGGAGAATGTTCCATGTTCACTTGAGAAGAATGTGTATTCTGGTGCTTTAGGATGAAATGTTCTGAATATATCTGTCAAGTCCATCTGGTCCAATGTGTCATTCAGTGCCATTGTTTCCTTATTGATTTTCTGCCTAGGTGATCTGTCCATTGCTATAAGTGGAGTATTAAAGTCTCCTACAATTACAGTATTATTATCCAAAAGTTTGTTCATGTTTGTGATTAACTGATTTATATATTTGGGTATACTACGTTGGGGGCATAAATATTTACAATTGTTAGCTCTTTATGGATAGACCCCTTAATTATGATATAATGCCCTTCTTCATCTCCTTTTACAGTCTTTATTTTAAAACCGAGTTTGTCTGATAGAAGTATGGCTACTCCAGCTTTCTTTTGACATCCGTTAGCATGATAGATGGTTTTCCATCCTCTCACTTTCAATCTGCAGGTGTCCTCTGGTCTAAAATGAGTCTCATGTAGGCAGCATATAGATAGATCTTTTTTTTTTAATCCATTCTGATGCCCTAAGTCTTTTGATTGGGGCATTTAGTCCATTTACATTCAGAGTGATTATTGAAAGCTATGAATTTAGTGCCATTGTGTTATCTGTAGATTTCATGTTTGTTGGATGTCTCTGGTTTTTTGAAGTCTTTGCTGCTTTCCACTCACAGAGACCCCCTTAGGATCTCTTGCAGGGTTGGTTTAGTGGTCATGAACTCCTTCAGTTTTTGTTTGTCTGGGAAAGTCTTTATCTCTCCTATTCTGAATGATAGCCTTTTTGGATAAAGGATTTTTGGATGCATATTTTTCCTATTCAGCACATTGAATATTTCTTGCCACTCCCTTCTGTCCTGCCACATTTCAGTGGACTGGTCTGTTGCTAACCTTATATGTCTATCCTTGTAGGTTAAGGACATTTTGCCCCTAGCTGCTTTCATAATTATCTCTTTATCTTTGTATTTTGCCAGTTTCACTATGATATGTCACGGGGTTGACCTGTTTTTGCTGCTTTTAAAGGGAGTTCTCTGTGCCTCTTGGACTTGGATGCCTGTTTCCTTCTCCAGATTAAGGAAGTTCTCAGCTATAAGTTGTTCAAATAAACCTTCTGCCCCTTTCTCTCACTCTTCTTCTTCTGGAATTCTTATGATACAGCTATTGTTTCATCTCATGGAATCACTTAGTTCTCTAATTCTTCCCTTGTGATCTAGTAATTTCCTTTCCCTCCTTTTTCCAGCTTCATTATTTTCCATAATTTTATCTCCTATATCACCTATTCTCTCCTCTGCTTCTTTCGTCCTCTCTGTCACTGTATCTGATTTATTTTGTATCTCAGTTATAGCATTTTTTAATTTATCATGGCTAGTTCTTAGCTTTGATCTCTGCAGCTAGATATTCTCTGCTGTCTTCTATGCTTTTTTCAAGCCCAGCAGTTTGTCTTATGACTGTTATTGTAAATTTTTGTTTAGATATATTGTTTATACCTGTTTTGAGCAATTTGTTGGCTGTGATTTCTCCCTGAATTTTTTTATTTTTTGAGGGAACTCCATACTGTGTTCCACAGTGGCTATACCAATTTACATGCCCACCTTCAATGTATGAGGGTTCCTTTTTCTCTGCATCGTTGCCAAACTTATTATTTCTTGTCTTTTTGACTTTAACCATTCTAACAGGTGTGAGGTGAAATTTCATTGTGGTTTCTATTTGCATTTCCCTGATGATTAGTGATGTTGACATCATGTGTATGTTGGCCATCTGTGTTTCCTTTTGAAATATGTCTATTCAAGTCCTCTACCCATTTTTAATCAGATTGTTTGTTTTTTTGGTGTCAGTTTTGTAAGTTCTTTGTATATTTTGGATATTAATCCTTTATTAGACATATAGCTTGCAAATATCTTCTCCCATTCAGTAGATTGTCTTTTTGTTTTGTTGATGGGTTCCTTTCCTATGTGAAAGCTTTTGATTTTGGTATAGTTTTAACAGATTATTTTTGCTTTGTTTCCCTGGCCTGAGGAGACACATCTAGAAAGACATTGTTGTGGCTGATGTTAGAGAAAATACTACCTGTGTTCTTTTGTAGGATTTTTATGGTTTCAGGTCTCACATTTAGCCCTTTAATCCATTTTGAGTTTAATTTTGTGTATGGTGTTAAAAGGTGGTCTGCTTTAGGGGTACCTGGGTGGCTTAGTCAGTTGAGCATCCAACTCTTGATTGAGGCTCAGGTCATGATCTCACAGTTTGTGGAATGGAGCCCCTGCTTGGGATTCTCTTTGTCCTCTCTCTCTCCGCCCCTCCCCCCTCTCAAAATAAATAAATAAACATTAAAAACAGGTGGTCCAGTTTCATTCTTTTATATGTAGTTGTCTAGTTACTTTTCCTTTGTATTTATTTATTCCCTATTGTATAATCTTGTCTCCTTTGTCATAAATTAATTGATCATATAATTTTTGGTTTATTTGTGGGCTCTCTATTCTTTTCTTTTTGGGCTCTCTATTCTTTTCTTTTCATCTATGTATCTATTTTTGTGCCAGTACCATAGTGTTTTAATTACTACAACTTTGTGGTATATCTTGAAATCTGGAACTGTGATACCTCCAGCTTTGTTCTTTCTCAAGATTGCTTTGGCTATTTGGGATCTTTTGTGCTTCCATACAAATTTTAGCATTATTCTGGTTTTGTGGAAAATGCTGTTGGTATTTTAATAGGGATTTCATTGAATCTGTAGATTTCTTTGTGTGATATGGACATTTTAACAATATTAATTCTCCCAATCCATGAGCATGATATATCTTTCCATTTGTTTATGTCATCTTCAGTTTCCTTTATCAGTGTTTTATAGTTTTCAGAGCACACGTCTTTCATCTCCTTGGTTAAGTTTATTCCTAGGTATTTTATTCTTTTTGGTGCAATTGTAAATGGTGTTGTTTTCTTAATTTCTTTTTCTGCAACTTCATTAATGGTGTATAGAAATAGTACTGATATCTAGGTATTAATTTTGGATCCTTCAACTTTACTGAATTCACGTATTCCTCCTAGTAGTTTTTGGTTGAGTCTTTAGGATTTTTTATGTATAGTATCATTCCATCTGCAAATTGTGACAGTTTAACTTCTTTCTTACCAATATGGATGCCTCTTGTTTCTTTTTTTTGTCTAATTGCTGTGGCTAGGACTTTTCAGTACTATGTTGAATAAGAGTGGCAAAAGTGGACATCCTTGTTTTGTTCCAGATCTTAGAGGAAAAGCTCTCAGTTTTTTCCCATTTATTTATTTATTTATTTATTTATTTTTAATGTTTATTTATTTTTGAGACAGAGAGAGACAGAGCATGAATGGGGGAGCGTCAGAGAGAGGGAGACACAGAATCTGAAACAGGCTCCAGGCTCCGAGCTGTCAGCACAGAGCCCGACGCGGGGCTTGAACTCACGGACCGCGAGATTGTGACCTGAGCCGAAGTCGGCCGCTTAACCGACTGAGCCACCCAGGCGCCCCAGTTTTTTCCCATTTAATATGATGTTAGCTGTGGGTTGTCATATATTGCCTTTATTATGTTGAAGTATGTTTTCTCTAAACCCACTTTGTTGAAAATTTTTATCATGAATGGATATTGAATTTTGTCAAATGCCTTTCTGCATCTATTGAGATGATCATATGATTTTTGTTCTTCATTTGGTGGCTGTGGTGTTTCACATTGATTGATTTGTGAATATTGAACCATCCTTGCATCCCTGGAATAAATACTACTTGGTTGTGAATGATCTTTTTAATGTATTGTTATGTGCAGTTTGCTAATTTTTTTGAGGATTTTTGCATCTATCTTCATAAGGTATATTGGTCTGTAGTTTTCTTTCTTTCTTTTTTTCTGTCTGTCTGTCTTTTTCTTTTTCTTTTTCTTTTTCTTTTTCTTTTTCTTTTTCTTCTTCTTTTTTGTGGTGTCTTTATCTGGTTTTGGTATCTGGGTAATGCTAGCTTCATAGAATGTATTTGGGAGCCTTCCTTCCTCTTCTATTTTATGGAGTAGTTTGAGAAAAATAAATATTAACTCCTCTTTAAATGTTTATTAGAATTCACCTGTGAATCCACCTGGATTTTTGTTTCTTGGAAGTTTTTTGATTACTGATTCAGTTTCTTTACTTGTAATCGGTCTGTTCAGATTTTCTATTTCTTCCTGGTTCAGTTTTAGAAGATTGTTATGTTTCTATGAATTTATCCATTTGTTCTAGGTTGTTCAATTTGTTGACATATAGATTTTCCTAATATTCTCCTATAATTCTTATATTTCTGTAATGTCACTTGTTAATTCTCCTCTTTTTTGATTTTGTTTATTTGAGTCCTTTATTTTTTCATGATGATTTTGGCTAAGGGTTAATCAATTTTGTTTATTTTTTCAAAGAACTGGTTCTTCATTTTGTTAATTTTTTCCTTTTTCCGTTTTCTTTTTTTCTTTTTTTAGTCCCTATGTCATTTATTTCTGCTCTGATATTTATTATTTCCTTTCTTATACTCACCTTGGGTTTTGTTATTCTGTTTCTAGTTCCTTTGGGTGCAGGGTTAGATTATTTATTTGAGCTTTTTCTTGTTTCTTGAGGTAGGCCTGTATTGCAATATATTTCCCTCTCACAACTGCTTTTGCTGTGTCCCAAAGATTTTGGACCATTGTGTTTTCCTTTTTATTTTTCTTCATGTATTTTTTTTTTTTAATTTCTTCTTTGATTGCTTCATTGACCCATTGGTTGTTTAGTATTATGTTGTTTAGTTTGCACATTTTTGTGTTCTTTACAGTTTTTTTCTTGGGATTTATTTCTAGTTTTAGTCCACTGTGACCAGAAAAGATTCCTGGTATGATTTTGTTCTTAAATTTTTTGAAGCTTGTTTTGTGGCCTCATATGTGATCTATTCTGGAGAATGTTCCATGTGCACTTGAAATGAGTGCTGTTCCTGGATGCTTTTGAATAGAATGTTCTGTATATATCTGTTATGTCCATCTGGTCCAATGTGTCATTCAAAGACATTGTTTCCTTATTGATTTTCTGCCTGGATGGTCTATCCATTGATGTACGTGATGTGTTAAAGTCCCTACTGTTATTGTATTACCATAAATTTCTACCTTCATGTCCATTATTATTTGCTTTATGTATTTAGGTGCTCCACTATTGCATGTGTAGATATTTAAAATTGTCCTATCTACTTTTTGGATTGATCCCTTTATCATTATGTACTACCTTTCTTTGTCTCTTGTTATAGTCTTTGTTTTAAAGTTTATTTTGTCTGATATAAGTATGGCTGTCCTGGCTTTTTTTTTTCTTCTTCCATTTCCATGGTAAATGTTTTTACATCCCTTCATTTTCAGTCTGTATGCATGTTTAGGTCTGAGGTAAGTCTCTTGCAGGCAGCATATAAATTGGTCTTGTTTTTTAGAAATCCATTCCACCACCTTATGTCTTTTGAATGGAGCATTTAGTTCTCCGAATAGATTTAATAATTTCTTTTTTTGCTTACTATTTAAAATAATTTTTTTAAATGTTTATTCTTGAGACAGACAGAGTGTGAGTGGAGGAGGGGCAGGGAGAGAGGGAGACACAGAATATGAAGAAGGCTCCAGGCTCTGAGCTGTCAGCACAGAGCCCAATATGGGACTCAAACTCACCAACCATGAGATCATGACCTGAGCTGAAGTTGGACACTTAAACGAGTGAGCCACCCAGGCACCCCTTTTTTCTACTGTGTGTCTCACATTATATTTAATGATTTATTTATAAATCATCTCCTAATTAAACTGTGTGAGCTTCTTATGGGAAGGAAGTATGTCTTATTTATATCAGGATATCCAGTAGTAAGCACAGTGCCTATAGCAGGTGATTAGCAACTATTTAAATGCATTTATTCCCCCAACAAATATTTATTGAGGCTTTTAATGTGCCAGCTGTTCTGGGCCTTGCAAATAAAGCCATAAACAAGACAGATAAAGATCTTTCCTACATAGAGCTCACATTCTGGTAGAGAAGATGGATAAACAAGTAAACAGATAGATACGGTATATAGTTTTGATAATAATATTGGTATAAAGAAAAACAAAAGAATGTAAGAGGTAGATAGTTGATAGAGATTCTCTCAGGGTTCACAAGTCAAGAGGTAGTCAAATGAAACTTGCCAAAAGGGCAGAGACTTCTGTCCAGTCAACCTCGGTTACTGATAGCCTTCTTATCCAAGTCAGCATAATGCGCTATTAGAATCAGGGTGAAAGGAAGGGGATTAATGAGACAAACTGGGCTGGCAGCTTTACCTACATTGTCTTACTGGATTGTTATAACATCCTGAGATAGGTGCTTTTTAGATGAGTGTTAACCTGAACTTCAGGGATGTCAAATAATGTGTCCATGGTGTAGTGTCTGAGGGTGTGAGCGAAGATTCAAATTCAAGTAATGCCAGCCACCTACTCAACACCATTTCTCCAGTTGAGTTCAATGAGTAAATACAGTGAAGTGCTGAGTTTGTGCCACACCCTGTTCTAAGTGCTTGGCATACATCAGTGAATATACCAGATAAATATTTCTGCCTTTACAGAAAATAACAAGTGTTGGTGAGGGTGTGGAGAAATGGAAATTCTTGTGTAGTACTGGTAGGAATGTAAAATGGTGCAGCCACTATGAAAAGCAATACAGCAATTCCTCAAAAGATTAAAAATAAAGTTACTATATGATCCAGCAATTCTATTTATGGATATATACCTAAAAGAATTGAAAGCAGAGTCTTGCAGGGATACTTGTACACCCACGTTCAGAGCAGTGTTATTCACAACAGCTAAAAGATGGAAGCCACCTGAGTGTCCACTGACAGATGAGTGGATAAACAAAGTGTGAGCACGGTCCAGCCTTAAGAAGGAAGGAGATTCTGAAACATGGATGAACCGTGAGAACATTATGCTAACCGAAATAAGCCAGTCACCAAAAGACAATACTGTGTGATTCCACTTGGAGGAGGTGCATAGAGTAGTCAAACCCATAGAGATAGAAAGTAGGACGGTCGTTGTCAGGGGCTGGAGGGAGGGAGAATGGAGAGTTGGTGTTCAGTGGCAGAGATGAAAAGAGCACTGTGGAGAGATGGTGGTGATAGCTGCAGAACAATGTGAATGTATTTAATACACTGCATGGTACAGTTGAAAATGGACTTTAAAGCAGTCAGTTTTATGTCGTGTGTATTTTACTATAATTAAAAATATCCCTGCCCTTATGGGGCTCATGTTCTAATTGGGGGAGATAGACAATGAACAATAAACAGATTAAAATGTATACCATAAACTTTTGTCAGAAGGAGATGAGTTATATAGAGGAAAAGAGAGAAGGTTAAAGAGGGCTGGGGGCAGGGAGAGAGTATCTTCGGTTTTTCAAAAAGGTGGTTAGGTCTGTGGTCTTCTTCAGCTGAATTCAATATGCTGTCAATGAAGTGTGTCAGCCCTGAAATTGTGATATCTTCCTTGGGATCCATGTTTTGCCTAGAAATTTCTGGCTTGGTGGAGTCTTAAGTGGGAATTTCAAGTCTTTCAGGAATAACTTTCAGACACCATCACGAGGCCAGTGGATTTTCATATGGAAACACTCAGAGGTGTTTCTTTTCAAATGTGTGAGAGAGACAGTTCGGAGGGGTGTGCACATTAGGAAATAACCAACAGTTAAGTGGGAGAGGTGGGAACAGAAGCGAAGTAACTTGGCAGGGTGAGTAGTTTTAGGCAGAGCAGCAGGCTCTAAAACTGGTAGGCTAGGTGATGGTAAGTAAGCACAGGATCCTTGTTGTTGACTACTTTTTACCCCATCCAATGACTCCTTCTGCAAGTGTTCTGAAGGTCATCTCTGCATGTGCCTCTGGGTTAGTTCCTGGGGCTCAGAATAGAAATAGAAGCTGTCCCCAGGGAGTGGCATAATCTAGTAGGGAACCCAAAACGTATGCCCCTTGCAAATACTTAAATAACAATGGCATATAGTTTTTGATAAAATATCCAGATGAGTGATAGAGAAAATGAATGCTGTATTTAACAAGGTGTATATTACACAGGCATCTGGCGGGATTAGAATGGATGTGGCTTGGTCAGAACATACTCTCGGAGCGAAGAGTCAGTCCACCATGACCAAGAATATCAGTTTTGGTTTCAGGAGCTTTGAGGAGAGAAGAGCCCTGGGGACAGGGGCCACTGCAAGACATTTCAGGGAGGCGAGGGAGCTCAGACTGAGCCTGAAGGGTGGGAAGGGAGAGAGGACCAGGAGTAATTACGTTTGTTTCATGAATTAAGTGGAATTCTTGGAAGATTATTCTGACAGTTGTGTGCGGGACAGAGGGGAACTGGAGGAAGGAGAGGAAAATTGGTGAGGCCGTAATAGGAACTGAAGTGTGAGGTGGAGAGTGGAGGACGTGCTGTTGGAGAAAAAGGGACAGCTGAGGGTGGAGACTACGTGACTCCACCTCATACTACGAAGGGCCAAGGCATTTCTTTCTTACCATGAATTCTTTAGATGTCATTAGGAAGTCTAATAGAAACATAAAAAGGTGTGAACTTAAGCTGCTGACAGTGCCCCCATTCCCTTCCCTGAAATTCCTCTCTTAGGACCCAATGAGGGAGCTGGAAAAGAATATTTGTGGAGATGGCTTGCAGAATTGAGCTAGGCCCCCACAGGAGTAGCCTCGTCAGCAGGAATGACTCCAGGGTCTGCAGTATTAGAGGGCACATAGGTGGGCATCTCAAACTCAGCCTTAGTTTGGATCTGGAAGAATAGTATAAATGTTTTGAAGCTGTCAAGCCCTGGAAATGCTATCCTGGGAAGTCTCACCTTAGGGCTATATCTGGGAATCCAGAACCAAGGGAAGTTTCCTGACCTGCTGTTCCAGAAAACCCAAGCTTATCATCTTGTTAAAACTGTACTTTGGGCATGTAGTTCTTAGTTCTCCATCTAGGCAAGCTTTAGACAGAATTCAGGAGGCTCTAAGAGTTGTAAGGTTTCCCTTTTACAGTTTTAAAGTTTTAATTTGGGTGCTAATCAAAAATTCTTCAGGCAAGTGGTAGTGTTTGTACAGATCTTTTTAAAAAGAGG
Organism: Panthera uncia; assembly: GCF_023721935.1. Taxonomy (NCBI): domain Eukaryota; kingdom Metazoa; phylum Chordata; class Mammalia; order Carnivora; family Felidae; genus Panthera; species Panthera uncia. The sequence goes on along the minus strand of NW_026057576.1, from coordinate 20,056,789 downwards.
AAGGGGAAGCTATATGACTGAATGAATTTCTTAAAAAAATTTTTTTTAAGTTTATTCATTTTGAGAGACAGAGCGGAGGAGGGGAAAGAGAGAGAGAGAGAGAGAGAGAGAGAGAGAGTCAGTCCCAGGCCGACTCTGTGCTGTCAGCGTGCAGCCTGATGCGAGGCTCAAACTCATGAACTGTGAGATGATGACCTGAGCTGAACCCAAGAGTCAGATGTTTGACAGACTGAGCCACTCAGGCACCCCTGAATGCATTTCAACTCGCAGAAAAACTACTTAAAGGGGATGAGGGCTAAAAGGAAGTGGATGCAGTAGCCGGCTAGTTGGAGCTCAGGAGTTTTAGCCAAGATAACTTCACAAACACCATTGGATACATTATATTAATCAGAAATACATTTGTGTTAATGTGCTTCTGGATTCTAGTGTTCAACCTAAGATCCATCACATTTTATTATGACTTAAAATATAGTCAAGTAAGTCAACTGGGATCAACAACTCTCAGGGAATAGACCTTGGGCAGAAAAGGTGGGAATAGGAGGGTGAGACGAGGGGAGGGCTTTTGAAGTTGTGAGCTACAAAGAGCAATTGAAGCAGGCCAGATGTAGGCAGGAGGGGGGGGTTTCTGAACAGTGAGAGGGTAGCATTGAATGTCAGGATGGGTATGAGGCAACTGGGGAGAAGCAGAGATTGACACATGCCATGATGGAGAGGTGAGGGGCCACCAAAGACAAAGCAGGTACCTTATACTAGGTACTGAGTATAAAAGAGGAATAAAAAACATGGTTCCTCTCCTCGGAGTTTCAGAGACAGAGAAATAGGCAAGCCAACAAATAATTTGTGCAGAAGGTTTTTAGTTGAAGTAATTTACAAAAACTCAGAACAAGGAGGAATAATAACCATGAACACCCATTGAACACTTTTGTGCCAGACACCGTGCTAGGTGCTTTGTATGTATTATTCCAACAACTCTACGATGGCCGTTCTCATCATCTCCATTTTTACAGGTAAAGAAACCGACTTCTTAGCAGAGCAAGTAACTTGCCTAAGGTTGTAGGTGGTACAGCAGGTGTTCTCTAAATTTGACATGATCCCAGCAAATTCCAGGATTATTAATTATTAGCAAGCTATAAATTAAGCTGCTGATACTCCTTGCATTCCCTTCCCTGAAAAATAAATTTGGACACTAGGAACTGGATTTTTAAAGTTCATACTAAAATATTCTGAAAAGGTAGAGCAATAAGAATGGACTAGAGCCCCCAGATGTTAAAGAATTCCAAGAAACTATAATAGTTTAGATGTTAGAGTGCTGGTTCAACGAATAGGGTATTAATGATGCAGAATAGAGAGTACATGTGGAAAATTTTGACACCCCATGATAGGAATGTGGCATATGATAAGGCTGCACATTATATTTGATGGGAAAAGTTGCTTATTCTGTTAGAAGCAATGAGATAATTGGGTAGTCATTTGTAAACACGCACACACACACACACACACACACGATACAATCACAACTCTACTTTGTGCACCAAATGCATCAAAGATTTAAATATGAGACAATTAATGTCACAAACATTCTGTAGGAAAACATGGTAGCATTTGAAATAATTCACTATAGAAAGGTGTTTCTAAGCCTGGAACAAACTTCTGTAGCTGTCAAAGGAAAGTTTAATGAAATGAACAACATAAAAATATTTTATTATCATTAAAAAACCATAAACAAAGTCAAAAGACAAACAAACTGGAAAACATATTCGCAACATATGACCTAGACAAAGCATTTTTATTTTGTTCCTATATGATAGTATGAGATATTTAAGTGTTTAAAGCCACAGTTTTTAAAATTAAACTTTTAATTTTAAGATAATTGTATGTTATCATCACAATCTGTTCCATCCATGTTGTTGCAAAGGGCAAGATTTCATTCTTTTTGTGGCCGAATAATATTCCACTGCATATATATATACCACATCTTCTTTATCTGTTCATCAGTCGATGGAAACAGGTTGCTTCCACACTTTGGCTGTTGTAAATAATGCTGCTATAAGCATAAGGGTGCATGTATCCCTTTGAATTAATATTTTTGTATTCTTTGGGTAAACACCCAGTAGTGTGATTATTGGATCTACTTTTTGAGGTAACTCCATACTGTCTTCCACAGTGGATACACCAGTTTGCGTTCCCACCAACAATGCATGAAGGTTCCTATTTCTCCACATCCTTGCCAACACTTGTTTCTTGTGTTTTTGATTTTAGCTGTTCTGAGAGGTGTGAGGTGATATCTCACTGTGGTTTTGATTTGTATTTCCCTGATGATAAGTCATGTTAAATCATCTTTTCATGTGTCTTTCAGCCATTTATATGTCTTCTTTGGGGAAATGTCTTTTCATGTCTTCTATTTTTTTAAATTGGATTATGTTTTTTGTGTGTTGAGGTGTAACTTCTTTATATATTTTAGATACTACCCCTTTATATGATATGTCATTTGCAAATATCTGATCACATTCAAGGTGGCCTTTTTGTTTTATTAGTTGTTTCCTTTGCTGTGCAGAAGCTTTTATTTTGATGTAATCCCAATAGTTCATTTTTGCTTTTGTTTCCCTTGCCTCAGGAGACATATGTAGACAGATGTTACGACTGATTTCAGAGAAGTTACAGCCTGTCTTCTCTTGCAGGATTTTTATGGTTTCAGGTCTCACATTTAGGTCCTTAATCCATTTTGAGTTTATTTTTGTATATGGTGTAAAATAAGTGGTCCAGTCTCATCCTTTTGCACGTAGGTGTCCAGTTTTCCCAGCACCACTGTTGCATCCTGGGAATATATCCCACTTGATTGTAATGACTGATTTTTTAAATGTCATTTTGGATTTGTTTGATAATATTTTGTTGAGGATTTTTGCATCTATGTTCATCAAGGATATTGGCTTGTAGTTCTCTTTTTTTGTTGTATCTTTATCTGGTTTTGGCATCAGGGTAATGCTGGCCTCACAGGTGAAACTGGAAATTTTCCTTCCTCTTCTACTTTTTGGAAAAATTTGAGAAGAATAGTTGTTAACACCTCTTTAAATGTTTGGTAGCATTCACCCTATGAAACCATCTGGTCCTGGAATTTTGTTTGTTGGATTTTTTGGTTACAGAATTAATTTCATTGTTATAATTTGTCTGTTCAAATTTTCTATCTCTTCCTGTTTCAGTTTTGGTGGGTTATGTTTATCCATTTCTTCCAGGTTGTCCAGTTTGTTGGCATATAATCTTTCATAATATTCTTTTAATCCTTTTCATTTCTTGGTGTTGGTTATTTCTCCTCTTTCATTTATAATTTGTTTATTTGAGGACTCTACCTCTCTCCTTTTTTAAAAAAAATTTAAATGTTTATTTATTTTTGAGAGAGAGAGAGACAGAGTGTGAGCAGGGCTAGGGTTGAGAGAGAGGGAGACACAGAATCCGAAGCAGGCTCCAGGCTCTGAGCAAGCTGTCAGCACAGAGCGTGACATGGGGCTCGAACTCACGAGTTGTGAGATCATGACCTGAGCCGCAGTCAGACGCTCAACCGACTGAGCCACCCAGGTGCCCCAGTCTCTCCTTTTTAATAAGTCTGGCTAGAGTTTTATTAATTTTGTTGATCTTTTCAATAAATCAACTCTTAATCTGTTCTATTGTTTTTTTGTTGTTGTTTAGTTTCTATATCATTTATTTCTGCTCTAATCTTTATTATTTCCTTCCTTCTGTTGGTTTTGGGTTTTGTTTGTTCTTTTTCTTGCTCCTTCAGGTGTAAGGTTAGGTTGTTTATTTGAGATTTTTTTCTTGCTTTTTGAGGTAGCCATGTGTTTTCATGTTCATTTGTCTTTATGTATTTTTTGATTTCCTCTTTAATTTCTTGGTTGACCCATTCATGGTGTAGTAGCATGTTATTTAACCTTGATGTATTTGTGTTCCTTCCAGATTTTTTCTTTTGGTTGATCTCTGGTTTCCTAGCATTGTTGTCAGAAAAGATGCACGGTATAAACTTCAGTCTTTTTGCAATTATTGAGACTTGTTTTGTGGCTTAATATGTGATCTATTCCGGAGAATGTTCTGTGTGCACTTGAAAAGAATGTGTATTCTGCTGTTTCAGGATGGAATGTTCGGAACATTTCTATTAAATCCATCTGGTCCAGTGTGTTGTTTAAAGCCACTGTTTCCTTGTTGATTTTCTGTTTAGATGATATGTCCATTGATGTAAGTGGAGTGTTAAAGTCCCCGACTATTCTTGTATTATTATTGATTAGTTCCTTTATATTTGTTATTAATTGCTTTATGTATTTGAGTGCTTTCATGTTGAGTGCATAAATATTTACAATTGTTATGTCTTCTTGTTGGATTGTCCCCTTTATTATTATATGGTGTCTTTCTTTGTTTCTTGTTAGTCTTTGTTTTAATGTTAGTTTTTGTCTGATACAAGTATTGCTACTCTGGCTTTCTTTTGACATTTATTTGCATGATAAATGTTTCTCCATCCCCTCACTTTCTATCTGCATGTGTCTTTAGATCTGAAGTGAGTCTCTTGTAGGCAGCATATAGATGGGTCTTGTTTTGTTATCCATTCTGTCACCCTATGTCTTTTTTTTTTTTTTTTACTTTTCTTATATACATTTTATTTTTATTTTTTAAAGTAAGCTCTACACCCAACATGGGGCTCAGACTCACAACCTGGAGATCAAGTGTCACATGCTCTATAGACTGAGCCAGCCAGGTACCTCAACCTGTGTCTTCTGAGAGGAGAATTTAGTCATTTGACATTCAAAATAATTATTGATAGGTATGTGTTTATTGAAATTTTGTTATGTTTTAAGTTTGTGTTTGTAGATCTTCTCTGTTCCTTTCTTGCCTAGCTCTTCTCTCACCACAAGTTGGCTTTCTTTAGTGATATACTTGGATTCCTTTCTCTTTATGTTTTGCATATATATTACCGGTTTTTGATTTGTGGTCACCATTAAATTTGTGTATAACATCTTCTACACATAGCAGTCTATCTTAAGTTGATGAATCCTTAAGTTTGAACCCATTCTTTACTCCTCTTCTCCCCATGTTTTAGGCATTCAGTGTCATACTTTATTCCTATTATTTTGTGAGTCCTTTGACTCATTTTTATAGATACACTCATTTTTACTGCTTTTGTGCTTCCTACTTTTCTTACTCTTACTTATGGTCTTCCTTTCCACTCACAGAGTCCTCTTTAACATTTCTTGTAGGGCTGGTTTAGTGGTCGTGAATTCCTTTAACTTTTTTTTTAAATGTTCATTTATTCTAGAGAGAGAGAGTGCGAGCAGGAGAGGGGCAGAGAGAGAGAGAGGGGGCAGGGGATCTGAAGTGGGCTCCTCACTGACAGCTGTGAGCCTGATATGGGGCTCAAACCCATGAACTGTGAACCATGTGGCTCATGACCTGAGCCAAATTTGGACGTTCAATTGACTGAGCCACCCAGACACCCCAATTCCTTTAACTTTTGTTTGTCTGAGAAACTCTTTATTTCTACTTCTATTCTGAATGACAACCTTACTGGGTAGAATATTCTTGGCTGCAGATTTTTTCCTTTCAACACTTTTAAGATATCATACTCCTTTCTGGCCTGCAAAGTTTCTGTTGAAAAATCCACTGATAGCCTTATGGGGTTTCTTTGTAGTAACTATTTTCTTTTCTCTTGTTGCTTTTAAAATTCTTTTTATTTTATTACTGCTTTTTTGCCATCTTAATTACTATGTGTCTTGTGTGGATGTCCTTGGGTTGATTTTGTTAGGGAATCTCTGTGCCTCCTGAATCTGAATTTCTGTTTCTTTCCCCCAATTCAGGAAGTTTTCAGCTATTGTTTCTTTAAATAAATTTACTGTTCCTTTTTCTCTCTCTTCTCCCTCTGGGATCCCTATAATGTGTTATGCTTGATGGAATTACTGAGTTCCCTAAGTCTGTTCTCCTTTTGCATAATTTTTTTTCTCTCACCTGCTGAGCTTGATTACTTTCCATTACTCTGTCCTCTATATCACTGACTCATTCTTTTACTTTATCTAGCCTGCTCTTTATTGCATTTAGTGTATTTTTAATTGCAATTATTGTTTTCTTCATCTGTGATTGGTTCTTTTTTCTGCTCTGTTAAGGTTTTGATGTCCTAAACTCTTTTCTCAAGTACAGTGAGTATCTTTATGATCATTACTTTAAATTCTCTGGAAGGCATATTACTTATCTCCATTTTGCTCATGTCTCTTGCTGTAATTTTATCCTGTTCTTTCATTTGGGACACATTCCTCTGTCTCCTCATTTTGCCTCTTTGTGTCTGTTTCCATGTGTTAGTAAAGTCAGCTAGTCTCTTGCTTTTGAAAGTAGTGTTCAAGGGTGTGCGCTTTTAACAAGGTGGTGCTGGTTCTCTTCTACAAGGGTGCCTAGGTGGTGCTGAGACCAGGGCAGCTGGGGCCACTCCATAGAGCATGCTGATGGGGGGCGTAATTCCAACAAGGTGTGTGCATCCTCCAGCCACCACTGCTGTGATTGCAGCCCCACAGAATTTGAGGTTGGAAGACGTGCCAGCAAGGCATTTGCAGGTTCCCTGGTAGAAGGGACCCACAGCCTTGGATCTGAGGCAGGCCCAGCTGAAGGTAACAGGTTGTGGTGCAAGCAAGTTAGGTAATGAATGCTGGGTGCCATGCTGGTTCCCACAGGTGGCTGTGTGTTTATGTGGGACAGGGGAGGAAGATGAGGCCTGTCAGCTCCTTTGTTCCCCGAGCGTCCTTCAGTGAACTCTGAGATCAGTAACTCTCCTTCCTAAATGCCCCGGGTGTTTTTCCAACTGCTGCTTCTATGCTGTCTCTTTGTGGCTGTTTGTTGTCCTGTCTTCTTAAGGGCAGGGGCTCAGCTTCTGATTGCCTTCCAGACTCTCCCAGAGCCAACCCTACTGATTTTGAAAGTTCTAGGCCTTAAGTCCCTCAGGTTGTACGAACTCACAAAATTCAGCCCCTCTGTTTTTGCATGTGGTCTCTTCTCTACATTTAGCTGTGGAATTTGTTCTGCCAGTCTTCAGGTCATTCTGTGGGTTATTTACACTTATCTGAGTGTTATCTCGTTGTATTTGTGGGGACAGGGTGAGCCCAGAGCCCTCCTATTCTGCCGTCTTTGCCGGAAGTCTCCCTTCTCCGGAGACGTTTCTGGCGGTCATGACTGGTGAGGAGGATGCTACTGGCATCTAGTGGGTAGAGGCCAGGGACGCTGCTGATATCCTACAAGGCACAAGGACAACCCTTATGACAAGGAATTTTATACCCCTAAAAGTCAACAGTACTGAGACTGAGAAACCTTGGTTTACGGGGGCCTTGATTAAAAGGTTTCACCTGTGCTACTGTGAGATGTTCCAGTGTGTGTTATCAGTGCTTCAGAGCATCAACTTTATTTTCATCCATAGCATGTGAACTAAGATCTTTCTAAGTGCCAGCTGCTGGGGAAAGACTAATCAAACAAGAAATTCTCACTAATTTCCTTTTACCAAATTCTTCTTTTTGCTGGTTAGAAAAAAATGGCCTTCTCTATTTTAGCAAAAGCACCATCTGTATTCGAATATGGTCTTTTGGTTTTGACAAATAATGTGCTTCAACAAATGGAAAAAGTACCACAAATGGCAACAGATGTAGCTTAGTGCTGACTTTAGAAGGTGGCAAGGCCTCCTATTGGACGAGCAATGCTACACACGTCCCACTCAGAGCTGTCGAACAGAACGCTTACAAATTAGAAAGTAATGACCATTGCTTTACTTGTTACGATAAACCAGAAAAACAGGCTTCAGCTTATTGAATCTATTATTGAACCCTAATTGGCTGTGGTGTTTGGACGTTCTGAGGCCTATGGTAAGATAAATAATATTTATGGTTTCTTCAATGTATCAAATCATTGTTTACGAAATACAGTGTAGTATGAAATGCTCTCCTCTCTCAGAGTTTAGACCACAGAGTGACCAGGCGCTCATTCTGGGGTTGTGATTGAAACACTGGAGCCTAGTATGGGTAATCTTCACGTAGACACTCTAACCACAGATGTCAGAATGCTTAGCAGTGCCTCAGGCCCATGCAGACTCCTCGACGGGTTCTTAACCAATACCCTTAACATCGCCGTGCGGGCTTTGGGTGGAATTGAGGAAGGGTAGCATTAAATACACTGAGTAATCTGAAAATGAAGGGTGGGGAATTAAAAATGAGTTCAGTTGGGTTCAAGGAAATTTTCTGAGGATGTCAGCGTTTTCCATTTTGGGGAAAAAAGATGTCTTTTAAAATGTTTCTCTAGGAGAATTTGCTAAAATCGCGTCAGTGATACATGATATGTGAACTGAAATAGTGTAGAGAAAAAAATTTTAAAACATTAATTAAAAAGTAAAGTCTCAAGGACCCAAACTAAAATACCAGGATAATAATATCAGTGAAGACCTGTTTCCTTATCTGTAAAACAGGGAGAAACAATCTCTTCTGTGAAACTCTTGGAGCCAAATGAGTTTCACAATTTGGGATTTTTAGTATTTTAGAAAAGTAATAAAGCTCATGTATCATTTATTGTATAGAACCTTAAGAGGGGTTTGGGACACTATCCTCTAATGACACATATTAATATCTCTGTAGTGAAATGTACAGTAAATGGGTTAAATAAATAATACAAGTAGCTTCATATCAGGTCAAGTCAGGTTTTGTTGCCAAGTGAGTTTGCTATAGACTTATTAAAAAACTTTGAGTTTTCAGAGCTTTGGGATTTAGGAATTATAAATGAGGGATTGTGTATCTGTATCTGTCCCGAAGAGGTATAATAAGAATAAAATGCTACAATGGATAAACGGTGTATAGTGCTGGCGTATAATAAGTGTGTGATAACAGTAGCTATTATTATTAGGTTGAGACATAAGACATTTTTATTTTGTAGATAAAAAATAATCAGATACTTTAATTAAAAATTATTATCACTATTGGGATTCTTTGGGTTGATATATATTTTGGCTCCGTTTCTATTCTATTTCTTTTCTTTCCCTCCTTCCTCCTTCCCTCTCTCCTTGAGGGCTTCCACCTTAAAATCCCTGCATAAAAAAAAAAAAAAAAAAAAGTACTGTGAATGGTCATCATTGACCTGGTTTGGTTACTGAACAGGCTTTTAAAGCTTCATCTACTTATGTATGGGCAGGAGGGCTTTGCTTAAAAAAGATAAAAAGCAAAACAAAAACAAAAATAGCAAAATAGGCAGCAAGCATTTTACTTGTCTTGTAGTTCCATGCCCTTCTTTCACAGCAAGACCTGAGTGTTTTAACCACTTCTGATTCTGGTGACCTGGGATTCCAGCCCTGGCAGTCTGAACTGAGTCAGAGGGATCTGAGTTGGATCAGCACAGAATCCAGGCCAAAGTCATGGTGAACTGGTGTGCGTGCGTGCGCACACACACACACACACACACACGCACACACACACACACACACAACATACAGCAGCCAGCCAGCTGCTAACCACCTCAGAATCGCACCTATTTAAATAACCTGCTTCTTGTAACTCCATTTCCTGGGCCCCATTTCTCTAAATCTCTTTCTGGCTGCAGACCTTTCAGCCATTCTCTCAGATCATTCTAGATTTTAATGTTATGGACTATCTACAGTGGCCGAAAACCCAACAAACTCATAAACTACATTCTGTTTACAAGTTCATTTCCCAGGCCAATTATTTATTTGTTTAATTAAGAAGTTCTATATCCCTGAGAGGACCTTAGTAATTGAAAGCTGCTTTTATTTCACTAATATGTTTAATAACTCCTGACTTTTTTAGTAGGAATGAATCTAGGCTTGTCAAATATTTTCAAGGTAATTCTTCTGCTGAACATGGAAGATTTTGATTAACCAAATAATTTATGATGATAATAAAGGCATAGAAAAATGGAACAAATATCATTGTTAATTGTTCTTTCCTTCTGAAAGATTGCATGATCTATAGCAGTAACTCTTAAACTGGGTCCCATGGTTAATTGGTATTAGGTAGGTGTTTCAGAAAAAAGAAAAAGGATGCTATGCTCAAATAACTTTGGGAAACTTTGCTTTGAACAAAATGAAGCAGGTATCTTTCCTATAGAAACCCTCAATAGCTTTTAATATACTAATTTGTATTATGACTATAAGAGGGGACTGAGTTTGTAGGAACTCCTAAGACTATTTGAACATGAAAACTTTCCTTTTGCCAAAACAATATTTCATGGACACCAAAGTTGCAGGCAATACGGTGTTTGAAATATTGGCTCTGGCCCATACTGGTAGGTCAGTTGTGATGCCTTGACATTCATAGTTTTCTTACAAGGAAAACTGGTCAATTAAGAAGCCGCTGATCACAGGCAGCCATAATTTGACCTTTCCCTTCCTCATGGCTGTTTGGAGCAGAAGTGGGCACCCAAGTCCCAGGTGACCAAGCCCATGGACTAGACAGAACTGAGATATGTGGAAAGGGTCAATTAGCTGACACGTAAAGAAGCTGCCATGAGGCAGTCGGCTCCTTGAAGGTCTCTGACTAAATCATGGTCATGAGGAGGCAGACATTTTGAGAGCAAGGCAGGAAAGACAAGCAGAGTAGAGGGTGAGGTGGCTGATGAGCTATGTCAAGGGCCATGGAAGCAGAGATAGAGCATGTGAGTCACCAAAGAGGAGATTAATTTTGACCACTTGACCTGGAGGGGCAAAGAGGTAACCCCATTCCTGGATCAGCTCTCAAACCTTCGAACTGCTTTTGCCAGGCTGGGCTGTGCAACTTCCTGGGCTCCTCATGATGTTCCTATTCTTATTTCCAGTGACTTCTTATTATAAACTCCCTCCTTATCCACTGCATTCTTATAATTTATTCCATCATAATTTGAGATAACCTGACAACTCAGCACCTTGCAACTTTAAAAAGTCCAATGAACACTTCTGGTTTGTTGTAAAGACTATTTTTTCCTATTAGAAATTAGAAAAACTTTTTTCTTCCTGCAAAACTGATGCATAGAGAAATTAAAAGCCCAACTAAATGCAAAGCAGACAACAAAAATTACTACAATTCTCCCCACTTGGATAATTGCTGTTAAATTTTGATCTGTGTAGCATCTTTTTTTTCTCTAATTACAAAATGGGAGCACACTATATATCCTATTTTATATTTGTTTACTTAACTATTATAAATATCTTTTCCTTTTTATCACAACATATTTAATGGTTAAGTCTTATTTTGCTGTGTACATAGTTTATTTAATCCCCAATGTTGAACATTTTGGTTGTTTATTTTTTTGCTAATATAAACACTTCTGTGATAAATAACTTTGTAACTAAATGTTTGCACACATATGTGATTATCTCTCAGGATAAAGTTCTAGAAGCAGAGTTATGGGACCAAAGTGTATGCGTAATTTTAAGGATTTTGATTCTTAATGGACAAATTGCCCTCCCGAAAGTCTGTACTAATTTACACAACAATCAAGCAGTCTCTGACAGTCAAGCTTTATTTTCTGTGGGTTCTCTTTCCAAGCTTTTCACTGCTTTTCGAACCAAATTGCTTGTGCTAAACTTTTCAGCTCTGGCTCTGGCCACTTCGTCTCAGAATCTACCACAATCTTCTCTTCTTCTGCCACTGGATCTCCCTCTATCGATTTGGTTACTGAGCAGTGGAGGAGAAAAGCGTACCCAGTTTTATTTGTACCCCATCCAGTTTGGGAAGGCAGTAGTAGCAGCAATTTAAACTAGAAACTCTCAAGATTTGCTTCTATTGGGAAATGAAAGACTCATAAGGTTCAAGGAGTCCATTAGTGGCAAGTAAATTAAGAGCGTAAACGTAAGGAATGCCTGCAGCTTGCAGCTTGGTGTTACATGGTTGCTCTCGTTGCTGAAATGTGTATAAAAGACAATGACAACTTCAGTTATATTCCTGATATACTAGCTAGGGCCAACCACCTGTGGCCCTAGTCAACAGAGATGGCTGTGACAAATGTTGCATGACAATAGCTTAGAGAGGAATAAAAACATCAGTCCTGTTTTTTATTGCATAACTTCTCATCTTATATGTTTAGGGGAGCAGGGCCCGAGAATCCTATTTATGGGCTATAAGACTCTTTCTTTTGCCCTTGGTGGTCAAATGGGCATTTGGGGAATTTTACCATTACTTGGAAGTTCTGGTGCAGCAAGCAAAGGCCAGCTGGAAAAACAGTTATTTTTACTGCCTGTTTGCCTTTCTTATGAGAACTTCTGAAAAGTCTGAGAAGTTTGAGGTTACTCATTAATTTTGTGAATTACCTATTTTAGTTATTTATATTCTCCCTAACCAAATTAGTCTGTGCCATTGAGAATAAACTGTTTTTCATACATTTACCTTTTCACTCACTTCTCTTGTTCAAAAGACATCTATTGAGTCTCCACTATGGTGCATGTTTTGCACATGGTTTTAAGAAATATTTGTATGTTGGGTGCCTGGGTGGCTCAGTTGGTTAAGGGTCCGACTAAGGCTCAGGTCATGATCTCGTGGTTCATGAGTTCCAGCCCCATGTAGGGCTCTGTGCTGACAGCTCGGAGCCTGAAGCCTGCTTTGGATTCGGTGTCTCCCTCTCTCTCTCTGCCCCTCCCCCTCTCGCGTTTTATCTCTTTCTCTCAAAATTAGGTAAAAAAAATATTTGTTTGTATTTCATTTCAGAATTTAAGGTCCATCAAAAACAAGGGTTTTAGATTCTTAGATATTATTATGCCTGGTTTCATTACAACCTCATAATCTACCCTTCAGAACCTTTCAGATCCTCTACTCTTATTGGTGGGATGGAAGGGATGGGGGATTGCTCTTTAACTAAATAAAAAGGGATGAGTCATGGCAGAAAGATCAGAGCTTTACCCAATGTATTTCCAAGGTTTTTCTGTGGGGTTGGGGGTGGGGACTCATGCTATGATCTGGGACCTGCTGTCACTTAGCTGCCATAGTCTCTCTTACTTCCTGAGGCAGAGATCTTTTGTTTAAATTGCTTTCTCCCATATTGGGTCTCCCCTCGATTCCCCCAAAGCACTGCTAATATAAGACTGTTGCATGAAGTAGATTTTCCTGAGGGTTTTGGGGGTAGTGCAGGGTAATTACAGTGGAGTTTGCTGAACTGCAAGGTCTGAGGGAACTGTCCTCACAAGACTTCCCTCAATTCTAACACCAACAGTAAGTTCAGGGGCTTCCCAAAACTACCCTCAGGTTGGACAATTTGCTAGAAGGAGTCACAGAACTCACTGAGAACTATACTCGTGGTTTATTACAGGGAAAGGATACAAGTTAACATTAACCAAAGAAAGAGACTCATAGAGCAGAGTCAAGGAGGGGTCCAGATGTGGAGCTTCCAATTGCCCTTCCCTCTTAGGGTCCTGGGTGGCATTACCTCCTCCAGACCACAATGTGTGACAGTGTTCAGAGTATTGCCGACCAGGAAACCTCACCAGAGTCTTTAGTGTCCAGATTTTTTTTTTTTAGATGCTCTATCACACAATGCCTATGTGAATGACTGTTAGTGTCCAGTCCTCTAGGGCTAACACCTTTAGTCTTCATTTTCTCTAGATATGAGGGTTTATACAACATGGCCCAAAGCCTCCATTATAAGTCACATCATTAGACAGTCAGTAGCCAAATGCCTCAGGCAAACAAAGAGATTCCATCATGTAAGACAATTCAGGGGTGTGGAGATCATCTCCAAGTAGCCAAGGGGCAAAAGACAGACCTCTTTTTGGTTAAGGTTAATTCTTAACTACATAAATTACACTAATGGGAAATTTCTAGAAACTTATTAGTCGTTCTTAATCTCACTGGCTGGGTCACACTCCTTTTCTATTATGTTTTTTGAGTTTCTTTCTTTAGACTTTCTTATTGTCTCCCTTTTACCTAATTTCTGGATGCATAGGTTTTCTTTGTTAGGCTACCCTTAGAAATGCACAGTTCTCACTTTACTAAACAGAGCAATTCATCTTTCTTGGACTTGCCCTAGTACAACTAGATTGAGCCTGGAGGTCTCCCTTTTCTTGTCCTAAAGGCCCACCAAAACCCATAAGTTATTTTCCTCAATTAAAGAATCATCTGTTACTAAGTCAGACCACTCCTTTATATGGCATATACTGAATGAGAGTAGCCATCAACCATAGATTTCTATACCTAGTGAAACCATTTGTACAAATGAAGATAAAATAAAGACAGTTTCAAACAAAAGCTGAAAGACTTCCACTATCAAAAGTCCCTTTTTGCAGACTATGAGTCTGGAGTTCTCTCTTATCCAGCAAGAGAGTGGACACAGAATTGAATATGAGAGAGGCTAATGTCCAGGAGGAGACAAGAGCCCCAAACAGGGCTTTCATCTCCATATTTATTGAGCTCACAAGATATTACCCACGTGGTGAACATGAGGAAAACAATCAGATAGTAATCATTAACTTGTGTGTATAAGAAGCAAAGAGTCTGGGGGGCAAGTGGAGTTGGTGATCAAAGTACAATAGTATATTGGCATCAGATGCAAAGTAATTTCCTGCATGTGATATAACAAGTTATTCGTGATTCCATTACAATATCTCACTAGCTAACCTTGGGCACTTTTGCTCTGTGGTGGTGGCTTTCTGTAAGCTTTTTTTCTAATCCATTTATGTAAATAGAACAGTCCCTTACTAAAAGGAAAGTCTGAGATACATGAGAAAAGTGGAGTGAACAACTAAACAATGAAGAAGAAGGTAAATATGTGGGCAAATATTTTAAAAATTGTAACTGCAATTGGTTTTGTTTAAAATAAGGATTTTTCCCCCATTGCATGAGCTAATTTTATAATTATATTACTTTTATAATCATTGGTGACCTTTTCTTGTTATTGCCCAACAAAGTAAGTCACTTTTCCTTTAGAAACATTTTCAAAGAATCCAACCATCTTACTTTAGTTATCAAATCAAAGTATTTTTTATTTTTCAACTAAGAAGAGTAACAGATCATTTATGGATTTCATAGCAATGATGGAACAGTGCAAACCAGAGATTATTCATGTTGAAAAGAAATGAGTTACAAAATCCTCTGGGGCATTCTGTTAAATATCCAACTGGGACGTTCTGTTAAATATTGTTAGCCAGTGGTTCTTAGTATAACTGCTTAAATTTTAAGTTTAAGAGAACTAGTAAGAATGGTAAACTGCTCTACATAGTGTAGTTTAGTAAATGAACAAACAAAAACACAGAGATCAGGCTCTATCTGGAATTTAGTGTTTTAGAGCTGGAAGGGCACTTGGAGCTTTTCTGTCCTAGGTAGAAAAAAATAGAGAATAAGGATAGTACAACAGACAAGTTGGGATCTGACAAAGAGATGGGGCCATTCTAGAGCTCTGATAAGCAGAGGACTGCAGAGCATTTCAAGCTGGCAAAGCTGGCTCATGCTTCTCCAACCTGTGCTCTTCCAATGGGGAACTTTTGTGAAAGCCTCTTTGATTTCAATTCATTTTGTATGGCTGCCAGTTACAGCTGTGCCGCTATTTTCATTCCAATAACAATACTTTGTTCATTTGGGAAGTTTTGTGATCAGGTGACCATTGTATCTGGGCAAAAGCATTCGGGAAAATTTGAAGCCAGGACAAATTCACTTAAGATTGTTATTGTTGTTTTTAGGGGCGCCTGGGTGGCTCAGTTGGTTAAACATCCGACTTCGGCTCAGGTCATGATCTCATGGTTCATGAGTTTAAGACCCACAAAGCCTGGAGCCTCCTTTGGATTCTGTGTCTCCCTCTCTCTCTCTGTCCCTCCCCTGCTCATGCTGTCTCTCAAAAAATGAATAAACATTAAAAAAATTAAAAAAAAAGATTGTTATTGTCGTTTTTAAACAAGTGGTCAGCCTTGCAAAGTTTATGGATTGGTGTCCAAGCCTTGTACTCTGTGACTGCTCTTTCGAAGGCCACACTTTAGGAAGGAATAGCCATAGGGGTGTTGGGAGATTGATGTGTGTGTGTGTGTGTGTGTGTGTGTGTGTGTGGTGGGGTGGGTGGGCATTGCTGGAGAAAGATGACCAAGTGTAGGAGAGAAAAGAATGGTTGCCATATTTTATATTTGACAGAAATTTCAAAATCTCTGTGTAGAGATTTTCTTTTGCTGTGCATGGACATAACTGGGAAAAACCTCAAAAAGTTGAATGCCTTAGACCTCCAAGTTTCATTTTCTCCCAGAATGCCCATTTGGGTATGGTAAGCAGCCTCTGGGTCTGCAGAAATGTGGATGTATGTCTTTCTTCTCTGGGGGCTGGAACTCGCCCTGAGCATGGGCATGTCTGCAAGTGTGGGTGAGTGGTGCAGGGTTTGTGCCAGCCTGGGAGGCCTTCAGGAGTGATCTAATCTCTGTCATTTCTAAAATGTTCACACAGACGTGTCCTTTGCTGTAAAATAGCTGCTGTCATTTGTCAGTAGTGGTATATATCTATACGGGCACAAAGTCCTAGACCTTTCTACCTCTTCCTGGTAAACTCTTCTTTTCTTTCTTCATAAATTGAAGTATAGTTGACATTCCTAAGCGCTTTTCCAAGGCACTTGCCTTGTCTCATTTTGGGCAACAAACTTGTGAATTGTGTGGGGTCCAATTGAGCTGTCTTACTGACTTAGGGGGTTTTAATTTAGTTTCTCTATTTGGAAATGGGGATTGTGGAGGTCTTTTCTTTTGCTTGGTGTTATAAACATATGTGGATGAAAAAAAAAAACAGAGGCAAGCAGTCTTTGGAACTTAAAGAGGGCATACAAATTCCTAAAATGTCAGCTCTTTCGCCAAGTCTGACTGACTGAGACACAACCAATGGAACACCAGGAGGCTTAATTAAAGAAATGAGGGGCGCCTGGGTGGCTCATTTGGTTAAGCGTCCAACTTCAGCTCAGGTCATGATCTCATGGTTTGTGGGTTTGAGCCCTGCGTCAGACTCTGTGCTAACAGCTCAGAGCCTGGAGCCTGCTTCAAATTCTGTGTCTCTCTCTCTGCCCCTCCCCAACTTGCATTCTGTCTCTCAAAAATGAATAAACATTAAAAAAATTAAAAAAATGAATAAATAATACAATTTGAATCAGAATATTAGTGGCTTCTGGAATTGAAAATTGTCTTAGAATTAGTTTTATCTTACTGTCTTATAGATGAGAAAATAGAATGAAGATATTTCATGACAAATACCTGTTTTCTAGGTTCGGGAACATTGCTAGACAGTCTGGGAAACTGGCCTTGAACCTAGGACCTCTGACTCTAAGAGATGTGGGGTTTATTTAAGGGCCTTCAGCTTTGTACTCTTGCCTTGGGGACATTTTCACTTGGCATCATTAAAGATGTTTCTCTCTCCAGAGCTGATCCAAGTTCTTTGCCCAGGTGGCCCTTTTGAGAATGTACTTTCTCCTCTCTGTTGCTTTTTCCCTATGATATCCTATGATATCTAAATTTTTGTAAAATTAA
The DNA here is from genome assembly GCF_023721935.1 of Panthera uncia. Taxonomy (NCBI): domain Eukaryota; kingdom Metazoa; phylum Chordata; class Mammalia; order Carnivora; family Felidae; genus Panthera; species Panthera uncia. The sequence goes on along the minus strand of NW_026057576.1, from coordinate 20,039,343 downwards.
GACATTTTTAGTGTGTGTTTTTCCATTAAGACTATTTTGTTATAATGATTTAAGTTCTTCTTCTTCTTCTTTTTTTTTTTAAGGATCCTTTCCCAGTATAGTGTTATCTTCCCTTTGTTTTCTTGCTTCTATTTCAGGTTTCCTGTTATAACTTTTACTCGTCAATATCTACTTTATGTGGTGATGATGATGATGATGATGATGACAATGATAGAAAACAGTCACATAGCAATGACTATGTATATAACACATGGGGGCCTATTGCTACTGCTCAGTTATAAATGGATGTGTACTCAAACATTTTCTTCTGATTAAAATAGATTTTAATTTTGGTTGTTATCCAGTTTTGCACCTCAAGTTTCAAATTTATCATTCTTAAATTTTTGTTGCTAAAATATTCTTTTGTCTTAAGCTCTACTCACCAGTATTTTCTCTTATTTTTGTATTTTACTTGCCTAATTACATTTAGTAATTTTTTTGGTGCCTTAGGTTTAATATTATTTGTATATTTTAATCCGTCTTTTAAAAATGCTTCCTTTTCACATAGGAGATTGAGGAAAAAAAATGAACAATCGCAAGAGGGTATATTCAGGCAAATGCAGGAAAGAGCCAACATTATGGAGGGGAAAAGGTGGGGATGTGACTGTGTCATCCCAAATAAAAGAGATCAAAGAGAATTGACCATATATCACTTGTGAGCCTTGATTAGATGCTGGTTCTAAAACAAAACAGTTTTTGAATATGGACTGGAATAACTGTTCATTTCTTAGTTGCGATAATGGTATGAGGGTTACGGAGGAGAATATCCTTAGTCGTAGGTCATGCATGAGAGAGATGGATAAAGCAAATTTCACAAATGCCGATGGTTATTGAATCTAAACAAAATATATATAGGTATTGACTTTACTATTCCTCAACTTTTCTGTAGATTTGAACGTTTTCATGATAAAGGTTAGAAAATACAAACAAAACGAAGCACAAACAACAAAATCTACCTTTATTATCTCTTAATTTTTGTTCATAACTTGCATATTTTTATTTATATTATGTTTTTCTGTATTTTTAATTTAACATTTTTGATTGTCATTGTCTTATTTTACATTGTCCTTAGGGTCTGTTTTATCAAGTCAGGTAAGGCTTTGGGCCTAGGTGGTGGCTGGGGGAAAGGAACAGCATGCATATATTGACCAAGATAATCAGATGAAGTTTGGGGATCCGGTGCTTTCTCTGGCCTCCTTGTCAGACCACCCACCCTTCGTTGTTGGTTTTCCCAAAAACTCATGTATAACCAGGAAGCCACAGGTTAACATCTCTCTCCTAAATTACCAGATAGCCCCAAGTGGAGAAGTTTCATTTTAGGAATTCCGTGTTCCCATTGAAAGATTCGTGAAAACGACAATAACAGAAATGCAAAGTGCCAGAGCAGGACAAGTGCAGGACAGTGTCCAACGACCTGGGTGTGGGGGTGGCTCTGATGCTGGAAGACAGCAGCACATCTCCCTCACACGCTCCTGCTGCTAAGAGGGCAACCAGGCTCAAAGCTTGCCCAGGCGGACGTGCGCCTTGTCAAAGGGAACGCAAAGCCAAAGGCAGAACGCAATGCAATTTCCTAAAGCATGAATTTCACTTTAAGATTTGAGGGAAGTTGCTTTTATATTAGAATAAACACAAGTCTAGGGGGTACCTGGGTGGCTCAGTTGGTTAAGCCTCCAACTTTGGCTCAGGTTTGCGTCGGGCACCACGTTGACAGTGTAGAGCCTGCTTGGGGTTCTCTCCCCGCCACTCGCTACTAGTGCTTTCGTTCTCTCTTAAAATAAATAAACTTACAAAACAAAAACAAAAACAAAAACAAACATGAGTCTAAGAGAGTAGATCTTAAAAGGTCTCATCACAAGAAACAAAGTTCTAACTATGCATCATAGTTAAGTCATCTAGACTTACTGTGGTGATCATTTCACAATATATACAAATATCAAACGTTCTACATCTGAAACTAATGTCAGTTATACCTAAATAAAAAATGAGATAAAATAAATGAAACATGGGTATATTGTAGACTAGCTTGCACAATGGTGGCTCCAAAGGAATTGCATGCTTATTGAAGACTGTTTTTGAGATAGCCGTTAAGATTCCCAGGAGTCTTAGTGGAAGGGTCTGTGATGCTCTGTATTATGATTTGTTATCGGTATGTTTGGTTAAAGAAGGTTTTATAGGGAGAAAGTTTTTGTGGACTAATATTGTGGACTAATATATATTTCAATATTTTCATATATATTATGTATCAATATTTTATTTATATATATAATACATATATATAAAATTGCGTACCCCCCCAAATTTATATATTGAAGTGGTTACTCACCAGGCCTGTATACCCATATTAAATTTTTCTGAGTTGTTATAGCAGCTGTTGCAATTGAAAATAATTCAGCAAACAGGATCATTTTCTGTGTAGTTTATGGGCTCGGGAACAGGCCAGGAGCATTGGAATTTGAGTTACCGTTAGCCCGCTCAGCCAATCTCCACATGTCACAGGCTGGTAATTTGACCTACAGCTCCCTTGAAGTGAGTCTGCATTGAACACAGAAAGCTTTTTTTTTCTCCCTTTTTGCCAAACATTAAATGGACTTTTATGTGTGTCTTTTTTTTCCCCTTACAAAATCATGATTTGATTCAACAAAAATATTACACACCTTCTTCCTGAGGGTTTCGTATCCTTTCCTTGGACTCACAGCCACACTTTTTCGGCAGCTGTCTGCCCTCCCTTCACCGGAGAGCCTGAGTACGTAAGACTGGGAGAGGCGGGCCTTGAATTTAGCTGTGCCTAAGAAAACACAGGCGGCAGTGAGAAAAATATCTTCCAATGACATTTCTTTTCAAGATTCAGGAAGTCGGCTGCTTCTCAGTGCTCTTATCGTTGCTGTGAGGTTTTGATTTTTCCAATCTCTAATGTGTGCTGGTTTTCAAGGCAAATTAGAGCAGGAGCTGAGAGAGCCTTCTGTTTGCAGAGAGCAGGAGGCTCTCCTCAGGTTGGAAGGAGCCCCACCTGGTCTGCCAGGCTACCTCCCAGAAGCTGGGGCTGGCGGGTGTGTCTGATGATGGAGACAATTGGAGCCACTTCAGCAATGGAAGCTGGCACCATGTTTATGACATCCATTGGGATGGAGATTGTGGTGGGTGGGGCAGAGTGCCTAATGATACCGTCAATTCACTGCTAGGTAACAGGTAACCTGCTTTCCAGCTATTTTGTATGATATCCAGACTTCCTGGCAGTAAGTCTTGGCAGTTCCCAGATGCGGCACCACTGAGCTCAGTTGCTTCCATTTTTTAATGATACCCTAACCAGTGGTTGAAAGACCTAAGATGATAGTGGCCACGATGATGTGCTATTCTGGGTTACTGAAAATGGAAATTTGTTTTTTGCTGAAGACTGTTTATCAGTGTAGTAACTTGTATTTCAGTAATATTAGGAGTTCTGTGGGGCGCCTGGCTGGCTTAGTCGGTTGAACAACTGACTCTTGATTTCGACTCAGGTCATGATCTCATGGTTGGTGAGTCTGAGCCCTGATTCAGGCTCTGCCCTGACAATGTGGAGCCTGCTTGGGGTTCTCTCTCTCTCTTTCTCCCTCTCTTCCTCTCTCTCTGTTCCTCCCCCACTTGTGCTCTCTCTTTCTCTCTCTCAAAATAAACTATATATATTAAAAAAATGGAATTCTGTTTTATCAGCCAGTTATACTATGAAGGAAAAATTACATATAAAGTCTTCAGGGGCAGCTGGGTGGCTCAGTCAGTTTAGCATCCAACTCTTGGTTTCAGTTCAGGTCACGATCTCACGGTTTGTGGGTCCAGTCCCCATGTCAGGCTCTGTGCCGAAAGTGCAGAGCCTGCTTGGGATTCTTTATCTCTCCTTCTCCCTCTCTGCCCCTCCTCCCTCTCAAAATAGATAAAGAAATTTTTAAACAAATTTAAAGAAATGTAACGTTTTCAGAGTCACGGAAGTTCTTGTAACATTTTAAAGTTAAAATCCGTAGAGATATCTAAACTTATTTGATCCAAGTTTTGGGAGTCCTAAAGCCATTGTGGTTTAGATGATATCTGTTTATGATTGACAGAAATTGTAACAACTGTGCAAAATCTTGAGTTATGGGGTCTTGCCGTCCATCTGAGAGATCATCTGCACACAATAGAAATGTGTGCTTGTCTGGAGTGTCCAAGAGGAGGATGGAGGAGGATGGTGGGGGTTCAGATTCGGATGGGTGGAGTGCAGAGCACATACCTGCTATACTTCGAAGAGCAAACCCCAACTGCCTCAGCCTACCTCTAGTTTTTCAGCACAGAAATTGAGTATGAAGGAGGCAAACAAACAAAAAATCCAACCAAATACTGGATTATAACATTAATTTTTGTGACCATTTCTATTTGTGAGTGTGTGAGTGACATTAATTGGGTTCTGATTCTGCAACAGACAAGACTTTGACCTTGAGCCCTGCAGGATGGCATCCCCAAGAAAGCCCTACTTGTGTCTTGACAGTCAATGCCTGGGGAGTAGGCTATCCCGAAGCTTTCCACAAGCAGGTCTGGGAGGGCAGACTCAGTGACCCTGGTCTTGTTCCTGTGCTTACCAAGAGGAAGAGGATAGACCTGAGCCACCCCTCACACTCTGTGTAATTCTGGGATAAAATATGTTAAAGGTTAAAAAGCCTTTAAAAGGGGGTGACCTCTGGTCTCCCTGTGGAAGATGATCAAATACTATTAAAATATTCCCATTTCTGGTAAATAAATCAATTTCCAAATACTTACAGAATGCCTTCCATGGTCAAAATCTTGATCCAGAATTGCTCATTAGAGTAACTTCATCTGCAGAAAGAACTCACTCACGAACATTAAATGGCAGCGTTATAACCACATACAAGGGCAAACTGCGCCGTCCAAACAGCAATGCACTGGTTTGCAGCTCAGTAGGGGTGTGGGTCTGGGGACAGCCTCCAATCCAGACTCTATACTAAGAAATTAGGTAATTCAATGACAATAATATTTTTAGCTGCAGCTTAAGGGAAGTTTACAGCTTTAAAACAGGAAATGGAAAACAATAAGTAAGAAACTATAAAATAAATTGAGCACACAGCTTTCTGTTACATTTTATACCCAGGATATATATACCTAAAGCTTTTACTTTAGGAAATGACAGGCTTACTTGGAGGGCCAGCAACTTCTGGAGTCTTTCTCTTTTTTATTGAAATGGAAGTGGGAGCAGTGTTGGCTACACTTAAGGCTTAGGTTTTTATTTCTCTGTAAATTTCAAATTGTGTCTTTAATATGTGTCTAAGAGGATTTTTTTTTCTTTTAATATTTACAGGCCATCTTACGGTAAAATGAACCTTTGCTGTGTATTAGAATCTGGGTATTATTATTGGCCACATTTTATTGAGTGATTACAGTGAGCCGGGTCCTGTATTAAGCACTAAAATGCACTAGTTTATTTAACTTATTTAACATTATGATGCAGGCATTATTATTATCTCCATAGTATAGATGAGGAAACTGAGGATGATGAGAAAAGTTATACTGCTTGCTAGCAAGCTCCCAGCTACTAGCAAGCTTTGTACCAGGAACTCAGATCTGCCTGTCTCCAGAGCCTGAGATCTTAATCTATTCTGCTGACTTTCATTCAATGTCATAAACTTGAGAACTGGGGAGCCATGGGTTGATGAGCTGTACACGTGACAACCCTCATATTGCAGTTTCTTTTAAAGTTTCTTTAAAATAACTCTAAGAGGGGTCTCTGACCAATAAACTCAGATCTCCAAACTGGCTGAATTTGCCATATGTTATTTCCCCAGAATTTGGGTTCTAACAAATGGCAAAGCTGGAATGACCACTCCCTTCCCTGGGCTTCAAAGAATTTAATGTCTTGCCTCTACGGGCAGAGAGCTCTTAATTTTAGCATTGGTGGCATGTGTTGTCTGAATGGGAAGAGCCAGGTGTAGTGAAGACTTGATAGGATTTGTAGTCTAAAGAAGGTCAGGAATCCCAGTGGCTCAACTCTGCCTTAAAAATCTCAGTTTTCTTACCTTTAATAGAAATGATGTCAATATCTACTCAACTGGAGTGTTAGCATTAAATTAGACAAGACGCGTCAATGAAATTTATGAGTTACTGTTTTTGGAGACATTGAAGTTCTCCTCCACTGCCTTGATAACATGTGGGCTGGTACTTTACCATCCTCTGTTTCTAAGGATCTGTTAAAGTCACTTTTTTTCTGAGAGTGTTCGCTCTAATGGGACCTGGCTGGAAACAGATGGTGCACTCACACCGGGAAGAGTTTAATAAAGTGCCTATTTACTTAGGTGTGTGCTGGGTTTAGGAAAAGCAACAGAGGATGTTGTAGTATCCTGGTGGGAAGCCGTTACCAGTAAGTCTGAAGAGACGAGGGGAGGGAGGGTTTACGAGAACCCAGAGTTTTTGGAGAGGTCCTCCTGACAAGAACTGTGGCCTTTGGTGGAGGGATGTGGTCCACCCACAAAAACTTACCTGGGAAAGATCCTGGGAAACATTTCTTTCTGACTTCACTTTCTTCCCTCCCTTTGATCTTCTGCAGATACTCACCACTGGTTGAATTCAAATGGAAGCCACAGGGGAAGGGAGCTCCTGATGCAGCCTGAAGACCGTATAGGTCGGTTCCTGGGGCAGAGGGCAGGTGGAGAAGAGTGGAAAGCAGCACTGGGCAAGTAGAAGGTACTGAGCACAGTCACGTGGCCTTCCAAATATGTTAACCAATAATCTTTATCACTTTGGTCAGACTTGGCCTAGTCAACTGTAATTCAGCATTACATTGTCTTTGGTGACTCTTCCTCCCCTTGTGGATTTTCTCCACTTCTAGAAATATTCACTCTTTATTTCTAAGCTGCCTTGTGCTCTTTTGGTTCTCTAAGTCTTCTTGTTATGAAACGAAATTAACACAAGATGTTCATTTTCACACTTAAATGTCTTATGCCTAATTGTTATTTTAAAAATGCATACTGATTTCCACCCCTGGGATGGCTAAGTTTGCTACCGGACCAACTGCAGATGAAAAAAAATACAAAGAACAACTACTTGGAGGCACTGGAAAGTGGATACATACAAACAGATTATGGAGGGTAATTGGATGAGAGAATAAGACAAAGAATTCATTCCTCAGTTATGGTTTTTAGCTGAAGAGTAGTTCATAAGAAATGTTGATAGCCTTTTTGGCAGGAAGAATTAGAGGAGAGAGTTGAGAGCAATCACGGCCATTAAAAAGTGAGGAGGACATCTCTACAAGGACAGAGCCAGAGAGGGGAGTCCCAAATTCTGTTTACAAACTTCACAAATTTCTGGCTGGCCCCTGAACCATAGATGCATGTGGCACACTACAAGCCACTCAGTAAAAGGTAAGTAAACTGAACTATTGCCTGAAACATGGAGTACTTAAATTTTTTTTTTTGCAGCTTTGCCCCCCAAAAAATATCATACCCTTTGGGAGAAGTATAATAGAACCCAGAGTCCTCCCAAGAAAATATTCACAATGTCCATTGTGATCTATAGATTAAAAATATACTTTTTTTGGTACAAATGAAGAGGCTGATCTAAAATTCATATAGAATGCAAAGGCTTTAAAATAGTCAAACAACTTTGAAAAAGAGCAAAGTTGGAGGGCTCATATTACCTAATTTCAAGACTTATTATAAAGGCTATAATAATCGAAATATAAGGGTAACAATGATAAGATGGACAAATGTCAATGGATATAATGGAAAAATAAATCCATATATATAGGGTCGATTGATTTTTGATAAAGATGCAAAGGCAATTCAGTGGAGAGAGGGTAGTCTTTCCAACAGTTGGTGCTTAATCTTAAATAAGTGCAGTTTATTGTATGTCAATTATACTTCAGTAAAGATGGTAAAATAGCAATAATCAACCAGGAATATTTATTGAGAGGCAGGAGATGATAGTATAGAGGTTGAGCTCCGAATCCAGCTTTTCCACTTACTATTTGTATGACTTGGGATGGTTTAACTCTTCTGGACCCGTTTTTCTGTATGTAAAATGTAGTTGTTATAAGTATTGTTAATTTATTAATACCCTTTTGGTATTCTGTGGCATATAGGAAGGATTCAGCAAATGTTAAAAAGTCTTGTGCGGGGGCACCTGGGTGGCTCAGGCAGTTAAGCATCTGACTCTTGATTTCGGCTCAGGTCGTGATCTTGCAATTCGTGAGATCCAGCCTTGCATGGGGCTCTGTGTGCTGACAGTGCAGAGCCTGCTTGGGATTCTCTCTCTCCAAATAAATAAATGAGCATTAAACAAATGTATTGGGCACTATGCTGAGTGTTTTGTAAGAATTACCTTACTTAAACTTCATAATCCTGTAAAATAGTACCAATACCCTTATATTACAAAGGAGAAAACTGGGGTGCCAAGAGGATGTATGACCTATCCCAGGTTGTTTGCACAGGATGCAAGTAGCAGAATCTAGACATAAAGGCAGTCAAACTCCACACACTTTTCATCCTATGAATAAGTGTTAACAGATGAGGCACTGACTCAAGTGCTAGTAAGTAAATTGTCCAGACAGTGCCCATGTTTTCTAGGATGTTATTATCTGAGATACATGAAAATACTGAAGACCAACGTGTTTGGGCGGCTTTCTGGGAGTTCCTCTTGTAATTACTCCTGGCATCTGGCTCAGTGCTTACCAAACCTGTTTCTTCTTCTTGGGCACATAGTCAAACTATATTTTCCAGCTCCTGTATCTAATGAGGTCATGTGGCTAGTTCTTGCCAATGGAATATGAGCAAAAGTGGTTGTATCCTTTGTACATTAAGGTAGGTAGGAATGGGTGGGCTTTCTCCATTCTCCACTCCCATACTGGTTTGTGTTTAAGACAGGGGAGCCACAACGTTGGGAGGAACCTGGTTCCTGAATGACTACCTGGAGCAGAGCTCTTATTGCTGACTTCATTGAATGACCTTTGATGTATTAAGCTACTAGAATTTTGAGATTTGAGGTTGTTTCTTGTAGGTATGAACATACTCTAACTAATGAATTATTCTTGTGGAATGTTACCTTGCTGACATATCCCATCTCTAGAAATTTCTGAAATATAGGTCAGAGATCTAGATGAACTCTATTGCTAGGAGATGGACCACAGAGGAGTTAGAATAGAGATTTAATTAAGAAGTAATGTCTAATGGGGCGCCTGGGTGCCTCAGGCGGTTAAGTGTCTGACTTCGGTTCAGGTCATGATTCAGGGTCTGTGAGTTCAAGCCCCTTATTGGGCTTTGTGCTGACAGCTCAGAGCCTGGAGCCTCCTTCAGATTCTGTGTCTCCCCCTCTCTCTCTGCCCCTCCCCTGCTCATGCTCTGTCTCTCTCTCTCTGTCAAAAATAAATACACATTAAAAAAAATTTAAAAAAAAGTAATATGTAATTAATAGGAGATGATATATGAATACTACATGGAACCTAAGGTTTTTAATATTTAAATTCTTTCCAAAGTTCCAATATTTAAATATCCTTAATCTCACTCATGGTGGTTGAATCCTGGCATGTGCTCATGGTTCATATTCCCTACTGGCTTTTGCTATGTCTGCTTCCTGTTTCTTGGGGCTTCAGTTGTGGGCATCAACTTTAGGCTTTCCAAGACCCACAAGAAACTGAATCATCTCTGGCCCTCTCAGACGTATAATTGTTTCCCCGGGTTGTTTTGAAACCCTCCATTCACATCTCAAAAACCTATTCGGTGGGACAGGTTGATACCATCTGTTTTTCAACTACAATCTTCCCCCTCCTTCTTGCTCATCGGAAGGTGTGCTTTCCACTCATTTTACCAACTTCCCAAACTGTGGTATGTCTTCTCTCATGCTGTGCCCTGTCTCAACTCTGACAATTCATGGTTTGCTGACAGACCTTTGGTTCCTGGCCAATTACAGCTGGCTTATGACTCCAACAATCTCCTGGCACAAGAGCCTTCTCCTGGTTTTCTAGGGCTTCTGAGTGAGAGAAAAGGAACACACACCCTGGCTTGAGGACCATCTGTGACAGCCTGAACACGTAGTTATTACTTTTATGTTTCATTTCTTCCTTTTTTAGTTCTGGATTGAAAATAAAAAGCACCCAGAGATAGTACCCTTTGTGCTGCTTGAGTTAAAGAAATTTTGGAGAAAATAGGCATCTATACAGCTGGACAGTGTTTACCTTATGCCATTGGTCATGGAGAAGGGGCTTGGTTCTAGGCATCTGGTTCTGAGTACCTATTGTTTGGCAAAAGGTGATCACTTACAGCATTCCCAAGGTTAAATATGAGGAAACATGAAAGTTCTGATCCTCTGGTTCCCTGCTTTCGTTTCACTGATGAGGAAAATGAGCCCTCAGCTCCTTAGACTGTGGTCTTCAGACTGGTGTCTCTCTGGGAACCACTTATTACTGGTTGGTGGCAATGTAGGTACAGAGTGTGAGAGTAAGCATTTAGAAACGTTTGTAAAAATTTGACAGAGACATTTTGTTGATTGACACTAATAAAAAGACAGGGCTTATGTATATATTTTTTTAAAAATTCATTTATTGGGGTGCCTGAGTGGCTCAGTCGCTTGAGCATCTGACTTTCGATGCTCAGCATGAGCCTGCTTGGGACTCTCTCTCTCTCTCCCTCTCTCTCCCCCACCTCACTCCCTGTCCCTGTCCCTCTCCCCCACTCATGTTCTCTCTCAAAATAAAATAAACCTTTAAAAAAATAAAAAAAATTCATTTATATTCGGGGTGCCTGGATGGCTCAGTCGGTTAAGTGTCTGACTCTTGATTTTGGCTTGGGTCGTGATCTGACTGTTATGAGACTGAGCCCCATATCGAGTTCTGAGCTGAGCAAAGAGCCTGCTTGAGATTCTCTCTCTCCCTCTCCGTCTGCCCCTCCTCCATTCACACAGGTGCACTTGTGTTATCTGTCTCAAAAATAAATTCATTTATATTTGATTTATTTTTTAGAACAGCTTTATTTTTTAGAACAAGTTTAGATTTACAGAAACATTGAGAAGATAATACAGAGAGTTTTCATATCCTCTGCACCAAGTTTCCCCTATTATGAATATATTGCATTAGTATGGTATATTTGTTGTAATTAATGGACTCATATTGATACATTATTATTAACTAAAATTCATACTTTATTGATATTTCCTTAGTTTTTAACCTAGTGTCATTTTTCTATTCTAGGTTCTCTTCCAAAATGCCACATTATCTTTCGTTGTCATGTCTCCTTAGCTTCCTCTTGTGACAATCTCTCAGACTTTTGTTGGTTTTGATGACTTTGACAGTTCTGAGGAATACTGGTCAAGAGTTTCACAGGATGTCTTTCAGTTGAGATTTATATGTTTCCTCATGATGAAATTGGGCTTATGAGTTTTTGGCAGGAAGACCAGAAAGGCATAGGGCCATTTTCATCTCATCAAATCAAGGCAACATATTGCCAACGTGACTTATTACTGTTGTTGTTGACCTTGATCATTTGGATAAGGTCATGTTTATCAGGTTTCTCTGCTGTAATATTTAAAAAAATTTTTTTTAATATTTATTTATTTTTGAGACAGAGAGGGATAGAGCATGAATGGGGGAGGGTCAGAGAGAGGGAGACACAGAATCCGAAGCAGGCTCCAGGCCCCGAGCTGTCAGCACAGAGCCCGACGCGGGGCTCGAACTCACAGACGGTGAGATCACGACCTGAGCCGAAATCGGAGGCTCAACTGACTGATCTACCCAGGCGCCCCTTTGCTGTAATATTATCTTCCCACATCCCCCTCCTACCATGTACCCCTTTGAAGGAAATCACTATGTGCAGTCTCTACTTAAGTAGGGAATTATCATCCATTTTATTGTACTTTATAAAATATAGTTTATAAGTATATTAAATATATGTATATATATATTTGGATATAAAAAGTATTGTTGGTTTGTGATAGACTGAAAATGAGAAAGGTCATTTGAAAACACTGCTCTAAAAAAACTTGCTTAAGGGCACACCCAAGAAGCTCTGGGAAGGAGCCCTAGACATGTTAGCTTTAAGCCAACTAACTTTCTTACTCCCCAGAGCCCAATATCCTCTCATTGTGGAGCAAGTTGATGGCTGGCTGTGTGATACCAAAGACTACCCATGACTATTTCCTTGGACCTTAAGGAATGCTTCAGGACTCGGTGGAAGTTTCTGAAATATCAGTTTCACTGATCTTTGAAATATTAGCCTTCTGGGCTGTTGTTTTAGGTCATGTTCAATGGCAAACAAAGAGTGAGATAGATTTGCACACAGGAGTTTACTGGGAGTGAGGGGAATGGCATTGGGTAGAGAAGTTGAAGTGTAGTGCAGTCCAAACAAAGACCCTCATCAACCTATGGGAGTGCTGGACCTGAGACAGCCATTCAGAATTGCTCTGAATTTAGGCAGAGAGATTCAGCTTTGGACCCTCCCCGTTGACCAGGTATTGGATGCTGTCTGTCTTTAGGAAGAAAGTGTAAACTCGGGAGAGGTGGCTCTTTAAGCTTAAGTACATAACCTAGAAAGGGACTCAGTTGTCCCATCAGCAGCCAGCACTCCTGGTAGCTGACGGAATGAGTTGATGGGGAGATCTGGATGGTACCCCACAGGACTAGCTATAGATATTATTACTTTTTAAATTTCTTTTGCTTTTGTGTTGTGCCTAGATTCTAGGAACCATGGGGTTGTTTGCTGCACTCTTCCTTGCCTTATTAGCTGTCTCTAGTGCTTGAATGCACTAATTGTACTTTGGGTGTGGATGAGGTAATCAGAGAAAGGGATGCTGGGAAGAGAGGCTGTATGAGAAGGTTAGGGCGGGCGGAAGACACAGTGCGGAGGGTTTGTATTTGTGCAATCTGGCTGCTTCTATGATTCATTTGGGTCTGTGTACCCTCATAATCAGCAGGCTTCAGTGAACTGAGTGTTGCTTTCTAAAGAAAAATGAAAGCTGGAAATTCAACAATGATGAGTGCACACAAACACATAACCCCAGGGAAGCCACATAGAATGAAGCTGCAGGAAGATTCTTGTAATTTTTTTTTTTTTTTTTTTTACAGGGGAAAGTGAGGCAAGTGAGAGAATTATTTTAATTGGTCAAGAGTTTGTCTCTTCTGTCACTTGTCTCTTATGGGATGTTAAGCTTCCTTTTTCCTACCCATTTTGATTGGGACTGGGGACAAGGGAATTTCAATTACAGGGCAAAAGATGGAATTCTGGAGTAAAGCAAATTTGTCAAAAGTAAATTCTTAGATAAAAAACATGGTTCCTGTGCTCAGCACCTTGTTTCCCTGGCTTTGCCTGATGTATGTTTCTTTTGTTTATTGTGTTTGAATTCACTAGTGTGTCTTTCCCTTCAACTTCACCTTGGATGGTGAAGAATGCTTGGCATGAATTAGCTCACTCTAATTGATAGGAGAATCTTGTACTTGGCAAAGAAACTCCAAAGAAAGAAAGCCAATTCCTTCATGAGCCTTTTCCACTAGCAGCCTCAGAACTTGACTGCCACCATTTGGATTATATTTAGCTATGGAGGTAGGAAAGGGTTAATAGACTTAGAAGCATTGAAATGGATTTCTTTTTCCTATTGAGATAGTAGAAGTTTGAATGCAAACCACCATTTTTGCATAATGACTACAGGCATATAATAATAGCTAGCATTGAGTTCTTTCTAAGTGCTGAGCGCTGTGCTAAGCACTTTATAAGTATCATCTCATTTTATGTTCATAATGATTCCATAAGGTGGATATTATTATAAACCGCTCAACACAGATGATGCAATAAAACTTGGAGATGTTAGGTAAGTTGCCTATGTGTGGAGATGGGATTCAAATTTAGGTGCTAATACCTTTGCACCACTTTCTATACTGCTTCCGTGGCCACGGGATCAGGACAGGGGAGTGGTTGGAACAGGAAAACAGAAAATGTGCTCACACTGGCTTCCTTTCAGGAAAGACCTTCTGAGGGGCATCCTACTTGTAGCTCAGGCCATTTTCTTCTAGTCCTAAAAGGAGAGACTAAGGGGACAATTAAGATCTAAGAGTCAAAACCTCCATACTGGATTTGGAACTCTGACATTTATTTGGGAATCTGTGGTGTAAATGTGGTGGTCAGAGGCCCTGGGTGTGGATACAATGGCCTGAGGAGAGAAGGTGTAACCAAGAAATCAAAGGATTCAGGCTGGATTCCTGGAAAGCACATTTAAGGGAGGTGTAGAGGAAGATGAGCCAATAGGAAGGTCCAGGAGAAAAGTCAGTTTTACTGTGATTATCCAGGACAGGATGGGGTGTGTTTGTCCAGAAGAGGATGGGATGTAGTCATCCAGGAAAGGGTTATGTGGTCATCCAGGAGAGGGTGGGGTGTGGTAATCCAGGACAGGATGGTGTGTGATCATCCAGGAAAGGGTGGGATGTGGTCATCCAGGATAGGGTTATGTGGTCATCCAGAAGATGTTGGGGTGTGGTCATCCAGGAGAGAGGAGTCATTGGGGTGAAATGATACAAAGCGGCCCGTTAGGTGACATCTTGTCCTTAAGAAAGAAGAGAAGAAAGGAAAGATGGAAAGAAATTCAGATACATTAGAAAGTAGGGAAAAAGTTAGGGAAGGTTATTTCAAGGCCTGTATATTATTAATGAAGTAGAATATTCTTTGGGGTTTTCTGGTTCAATTCTCTTTCCCAAAGTATCCTGTTAATAGCTCCTCTCACTTGGTGCTTCAGCAGGAATACCTGTACCCAAGAGTAAACTAGCTGTGGACACTGCCAAAATCATGACAGGGAGAGGCATGTTTGAGCCTCTGCTAGGTCACTGGTGGTAGAGATTGTGGTTACAGCTCTTAGGTGGCCCTGTTGGGTGGTTTTCGCCCCCTGATGATCTTCTTCAGACTTTCTTGGAAAACCAACTGGACAGTTTTACCTTTTGTCTATTTATCTTGGAAGGAGCTTATTTCTTTTTCTTTTTATTTTTTATTTAAAAAATTTAATGTTTATTTATATTTGAGAGAGAGAGAGAGAGAGAGAGAACACAAGTAGGGGAGAGGCAGGGAGAGAGGGAGACACACAATTAAAAGCAGGCTCCAGGGTCTGAGCTGTCAGCACAGAGCCTGACCAAGGGCTTGAACCCACGAACCATGAGATCATGACCTGAGCCAAATTTGGACACTGAACCAACTGAGCCACCCTGGCACCCCAGAGAGAGCTCATTTCTATCCAAGTTTAGGTTCAGTTATTTTCTGGCTGCCTCCTGCCAGGAGTATCCAGGGACAGGTGGCATGTGGACACTTAGCCCACTCCTATTTTTACCAGGAACTTGGGCTGCAGACGACTCGTTTGAATGTCAGAGTGGTCAAGGGTTGGCAAATTCAGGGTAAACTCTAAGATTAGACTCCCGTGAGACATTCAAGATCTGTGCTTCTTAGGGGCTCACTTCTCTGAAAGGTCTTCGTTGTTCTTCAGTACACTGGTGCCTGCCAGAACCTTCCTGCTTCACTTATGTGACTGTTAGCTGAATATTCTGTACTTTGAAAAGATATGAAATCCATAAGTCAATGTAGTAAGATTTTAGCAGCCTCGATCCCTCATTTTATGGGGTAAGTGACTGAGGTTCAGAGAGAATTGAGTTGTCCAAAGTTGCATAGCTAGGTTTTGAACACAGGTCTTTGGGTTCCTAGTCCAGTGTTCTTTGTATATTTCATCTTCATCATGCAAAAAAGGGTAACTTGTTATAGAAGTGTAAGGAGACAAAACGGTGGCCTCTGTCCTTTCCCATAATTCTCACTAGATTTGTACCTCTTGCTCCCAGTAATTTAGTATATAATTGACTTTGTCTCTCTAGGGAAGGGTACCTATAACTCGTCCCTATGGCTAAAATCAACTCAATCCCCTGAATCTTTCCTATTTACAATATGCTTCTTGGAGTTTTAAAATTAGTGAGCAAAACTCTTCTTTCCACAGCTAGAGATAAACCCATAGGATAATCCTGGAGAAGTTTGACTTAAATTTGAACCAAATCATAAAATATTGGTATAAGATATTTTCTGGGAAGCAGGCATTTAGTGGAGGTGGGAGGAAATTATGATAGTGGCTGCAGTGCTGAATATTTTTCGTATTTTATTCCAAGTTTGTAATAACTCTGGGCATTATTCCACTTTACTGCACAGGGAACTGGGTCACAAAGATGTTAAGTAATTAAACCAGGTCCCCTAGAGTTAATTATGTCAATTAATTGTCAGTGCTGGATTTCAAATCTTGGTTTATCTGGCTCCAAAACCTGTGTTCTTTCCACTACCCAGTGGTTCTCTAACTTGACATTAAAATTTCTTGCAAAATTGTCCAACAAGCAGATTTCACCCAATCCAAAGATTCTAATTCAGCAAGACTGAGGTAGGGGTCAGGCATCTATATTTTTAAAAAGTGCCCTCAGTGATTCTGATGTACAGCTTGTTGGGACACACAGGAGGAAAAACAAGAAAAGGGCAGTGATATAGAGGTCAGAGTTCCCTGTTTGACAGTTTGGAGGGAGGCCAGCCACTCTTCAGAGGCTCACAGCCTCTCTAGACCTGTCTGGTGTCCTGACTCAAAAGAGGTAGTTCTTCACGAGGTAGGCTAGAGAAACTTGCACCTAGGCAAGGCTTCCCAGCATGGAAATCCAAAGTTCTTCTGGACCAAGTTAGGAAAGTAATTCCCTGTTATTTTCTTCTATGGAAAGGCCCATTTGCCAGCATAGGCTAAGCTGCCCAGAGATGGATATTCCTTGTCTGTATCCCAGCATCCAGCACAAATGGCTGGCACATGGTGGGTGCTCAGTGTTCACTGGGTCATGAAGGACGGTGGACATGCTGGTGTTCAGTCCTGGTGGGTTAGGACTGAGGGCTTATGTTTTTAAGTATCTCCTGTTTGGAGACTACACTGTTTTGGGGACCATCCCTCTGGCATGTAGCTCTGAGAAGGGCATAGCTGAGTCCAGATGGAGCCAGTGTTCTAAGGTACACAGTGATGAGTTGTGTAGTGCCTTTTTTCTTCATGATGTTTTATAAGTTGAACCTTATTTACTTATGGGAAAGTACTGTGGAGATTAAATTTCTAATCTAGTCAGCCTGTAATTATTTCTTTACTTTGGTCGATTACTAATATTTCAGGTGGCTGCCTCCCAATTCAGACTCAGCAGGATCATTAACTTGCCTTCTAGTATTTCTCCCAGATCATTAGTATGAGATGAACAATCAGGAGATTCCAAGAGTCTGAAGTTTAATCAAGGAATCTGGTCTCTGGTTCGAAGAGAGTATCACATGTTCCAGGACTCTAATTTCCCATGCCTACAAACCTCGAAAGCTCAAGTGAAGGCCTCTGATGATTTTCAATAATGCAGTTCCATCTTTTATAGAATTCCATACCTGTTCCCTGCCTCCAGCTATACACTACATTTAAAGTAAACCACATATGTAGAGGAGACAAGCTAACTCACCAACCTGATATTCAGAATGATATCATTTATATGAATTTCAGTTCCTCCTTTTGGCCCATGTTATCCAGACGGCTGAAAATGGTCCAGGCACAAATGAGTGAATTTGTGCCATGCTCTCCCAGAGGAGACTCAACATCTGCCTCCTTCCTTCCTTCCTTCTTTCCTTCCTTCCTTCCCTCACTCCTATGCCTCTCCTTCCCTTCCCTTCCCTCCCTCCCTCCCTCCCTTCCCTCCCTCCCTCGCTCCCTCCCTCCCTCCTTCCTTCCTTCCCTCCTTCCTTTTTTATCTACCTACCTTCCTTCCTTCCCATCTCTCTCAGGCCTTCTTTTCTTCCTCCTACAAATACTTCTTAAGCTCCCCCCTCCCTATATTCCCCACATTGCAGTAGGCCCCTGAGAATACAAAGTAGCAAATGACATGATTTTTGCCTTTTAGGAGCATAAGGCTCACTAAAGCTCATAATTTCTCAACATGGAGCTGTGAATGGAGTGCACACCTTCTGGACCATCATTTTTGCATCCCTGACCCTGGAAGGTTTACAGATTACAGAGCCTGGTGACTGTTTTGATGAAGAATCAAGTGAGAGAAGGTGGTTAAGTGCTGCTCTCCTGTTTCCTGTGTCCTATATTTCCTGCATCAAATCCATCTTTCCTCTCTATCCAAGCACTTCCGATTTAGATCAGAACTGATTCCTGGTCTGGGGAGGAAGTCCAGAGAGGTCCCATTTCAGGGTCCCTTTTCTTCGGGCGTGTTGCACTGTGATTGCTGTGCAGTCAAAGCAACTCTGATTCTGAGTGGTCATGGGTTTGAGGATATATAGCCATTGCTTCTGTAACTTGGCTACTGGTAGCTGGTGGTGATAAGGACAAAGAGAGAGGAAACCTTCATGTTAGAGAAATGAAGTATTTATAGTGAAAGAAACGTTATAACATTTCTAAGAAATATCCAGATAAGGAAACTATTCAGAGGACCATCTGCTAGGCTGGTCCACACAATGCCCAATTGTTCATTTGCTCATTCACCCATCCGTTGTAGTGGGCACTGGAGAAGGAGCTGGGTTGCACATAAGCTGCAGGCCCTTCTCAGTCTGTGATTGAGAAACTGATGTTTCCAAACACTGGGTCTGACTATCTCGGCATTGTAAAGAGAAGGACTTGTGGCTGTGTGTGTCTGGTGGGTAGAGTGGAGGGCTCTTGGCATTTAATCTATGTTAAAAAAACTTTCCAAACTCGTTTTACCAGCACCTTGGAGCTGTAAAATATGTTATGAAGTTAAAAGAGAAAAATCAGAGAAGCACCTATTAAAATGTAGATATTTCAGCCGAGCAACTTGGATATAAAAGAAAAAATTTTCTACTTGGGACCTCTTTGTCTCAAAGGAGCTTAAAAAAGATCTTAAAAATAATAGGAGCTTTAAAGCAGGTGGTCATTTATTGTATTCACGGCTAAGGGAAGATTAAACTCACAATGTTTAGTGATTTTTTAAAAGTTCAGCTAAAAGATACTATTTTGGGGTAGAAAAAGTCCGGTTGTCCCTCAACTCCAGCCATTGCAAATCAGGGGATGGACTGTGCTCCCATCTTCCAATGCAAGTGAGTTTCCATTGGGTTGAGACCAAGCATGGACAATTTCAGCCTGAAATGATTACTTTCTGGAAATTTGCAGTGAGTAGAAACAGTCATGTAGAGGTGTGGATCTTGCTACCTGGATCAATAACTTTAGCTAGTTAAGATCCCTGCCAAGAAAGGCAAGGAAGATCAAATTTCATAGACCTAACAAACCACTGGAAACTTCTTGCCTGCGTGTGTTCAAGGATCACTTTTTATGATTTATAGAAACCAAAGCACTCATTGGAATATGAATAATAGCTAACATTTACTTGTCATTTATTATGCTGGCCACTATGCCAAGTACTTTATGTACATTGACTTATTTAATCCTAATGACAAACCATGAGCAGGTACTGTTATTTTTCCTACTTTGCAGATGAGAACATTGAGGCACAAAAAGGCTGAATTACAGAATAGATCAATGTGTCTTTCACTTAGAAAATGAGTCAAGCTCAGGAGTGCCTGGGGGGCTCAGTCGATTAAATGTCTCATTCTTGATTCATGCCTCAGGTCATGATCTCATGGTTCATGAGTTCAAGCCCCGCATCAGGCTCTGCGCTGACAGTGCAGAGCCTGCTTGGGATTCTCTCTCTCTCTCTCTCTCTCTCTCTCTCTCTCTCTCTCCCCCCCTCTCTCTACCTCCCCTTCCCTCCCTTCCTCCCTCCCTCCTTCTCTCTCTCTTTCCTTCTCTTTCTGCTCCTCATTTGCTCTCTCTTTCTCTCTCAAAAGTAAAGAAACATTAAAAAAAAAAAAAAAAAGAAAATGAGTCAAGCTCCATACATGTGAATAAATGTGAGCATTCCTACTTCCTTGTTGTTTAGTTTTCTCTCTCAAGTGTGGTGAGAATATTGATAACTTCTTAGTCCCTGGATGAAAAGTAAAAATTTAAATTCACAAGAGAGTTTTGAAATTCGCAACATGAACTCAATAAGTTAAAAGAAAATCTGATTTTGCAAATAGGATACTAACAGCTTGGGAAATTCTATTTTCACAGGGTTTGTTCTTGGGGTGGGGGGTGGGGGGGCTTTGTCTTTCTCTCCAAGCACCCCTTATATTTCCTTTTCAGATCAAAGGTAACAAGATGCAACCAACTGACTCATTTTCTAAGTGAATGACACATTCACCTACTCTTGCAAATCTGAGCTTCTAGCAATTTGCTAATGCTTAGGACGCATGAAATTTAATTTTTTCTTCCTGAAATGCTTGGCCTTCTCCAAAATGGCTTCCGACCACTCATTCCTGGCAGATGATCTGGTACCACCTGTCTCCCAGGCTGAGGAGGGTTTCTGGGATGTCCTTTGAATACAGTGTCCGTCCTCAGTCGATGTCTCAGCTTGGGCCATTTTCCCGGTGTCCTCCTCCCATCTAGCTTATGGTCTGCTTCTCTGAATGACTCTTCAAGTGAGCTGTTAATCACTACGCTTTATTGCTAAGTTAATTCTGGACACAGGTGTTCTAGTCAGGGTGCTCCCAGAGCCTGGACCTTCAGGAAGGAAGTCCGTGAAGCTTCTGGCTCTGGCACCAAGCCACAGACTAGGTGAATCATGTAACTCCTCTGAGGCTCAAAGAAGGCACTTTGTAAATTGTAAAGCATTAACCAAACGACAGGAGAGCGCCAGGATTCTATTCTACACTTAGGGATGGGTGTCTTATTTAGTTGTAATTGTTAACACCTAGAGGGCCATCATACCCAGAAATGTGCCTTACTTACATGTTTCTGGACATGCTTGGGCCTTCGGAACATGCATCGGAAGCCAGGGTCAGATAGCATCGGGCGGGTGAACACTTTCAGAGGCTAAGGCTGTTGGAAATTACCTCTATGTTACATTTTCCTTTAAATTCCTTACCTCGAAACGAAGCAAAGTCAGGGCAGAGAATTGGATGGATTTGCTCTTGGCCACAGCATCAAGCAGTAGAGTAAACGGAAGGAGAATAATCGTAAGTGTTAAAGGCCGTCAGCATTTGCCAAACCATGGTCTTTTTAAAAATATATACATATACTGCACAAAGAGTTTGGCATTATAAAAAGGATCTTGTAAGTACCATAGTCTTTTATCCAGAATGCTATTAAGAACTTTTTATTAAAAATTAAGATGCTTTAGAAACCACATAAAATTTTAAAAGGCTCTACCTTTCCACTTAGCCTTTTCAAGGGCACCTCTGGAGAGATGGTGGCATTCTCAAACAGTTGGACAGGTCTGTGGAGGAACACTCCACTCTGCCAATTTGTCCCCATATTGGCCCAGGGCAGCCATTCACCACTTTGTTTTTGGTTATTTCAGCTGCTGTTAGACATTCTCCTTCAAACACACCTGCACTGCTTTCCAGACAGCACCATAGCAGGCGGAAGGCGATGGGGTCCTACGCACTGTGGGCTGTGGGCTCCTGTGATCCCACCTGTGCCTCTGCCTCAACTCACCGAGCTCTCTGGAAGTTTTCTGGGTTTTGTGAGAATTCGCTTCTAGACTGAACTGAAATACAGAATCAGCCTCATATTTATTCATTGGGGCAGTTTTCTTTGTTCGGTTCGACTCAGCACAAATGGGGTTACTTCATTTAATGGGCCGCAAGCAGTCTGCCCACTGGTTTCCTCCTTTTCTTATCCTAAATTCCTAAATTCCTCCTGGGAGAGAGCCTTCCTAAATTCCTCCTGGATGTACGTCCTTTTATGTTCAAGAAACCCTTTGCCGTTCTAGGTCCTATAATATGACTAATGAGCCTTAAGTGCCTCCCCATCCTTCCTCATCTGACTTACCCCCCTTCCTGGTTTCTTCATCTTGATGCTGTCCTTTTAGCTTTTGAGTGCCCATTGTTTCGAGTGCCCGCCATTTTGTCTGCCATTCACTGCAATCCCTTAAGTCCTCTCCTCTTGGGTGCTCTTTTTGTATTTCTCTAATTCTAACAGGAGGACTGCAGGCCCAAGTTGCAAAAGCATACATTCCCCTCTTTTATCTCTGCATGATCAGTTGAATTTTCCTTACTAACAGCTCCTGTGGTTGAAAGACCCGAAAACTCTGACTTTGCCCTTTCCCAAGATTCTCTTTTTTGCTCATAGAGAAGCAAGTGAAGCTCTTAACCATTCTGACAGAGTCAGGATTTTTCTGGCTTACGGCTATTGTTTTTTCATCCAGTAAATATTTGAGGGGTCCCTTCTTCATGCAAGACAGTATCGTGGGCACTAGAGGTACGGAGAAGAAGACACAGGTTCTTTCCAGAAGAGCTTGCAGGCTGGTGGGAAGATAGACATAATGACGCATCCTACGCTCTACTGGGGTACGGTGGGGTACCCCACCATTGGAGGAGGGGTGTGTGGGATGCTCCATCCCATATGAAAGAGTAGACCACCTATTTCAGCAAAGGAGGGCTGTCAGGGAAACTGTCACTACAAAGTCCTGGTTGAACTGAGTTCTGAAGTATGAGGAGCTCTTCACCAGGCAAAGTCAGCCACAGCATTCATTCAGGGAGCAACACTGTCAAAGGCTCAGACGTATGAAAGAGGGCTGACAATGTCCAGTCTGTTTATGAACCTTGCCAAAGATCGGATAATCTAGGCTTTATGCATTTTTTTGCTGGCCCTATAAGCAGAATGTGCTTTGAGTGGGTTATCAGGAAAGGTCAAAGCCTGCATGGCTGGTGTGAGGGGCTCAGGGGCTGGGTAGGGAAGGGTTAGTCACTTGAAAGTTTTGTGTGCTGAGACAAGGCTCTTAAAGGAGCTCTGGGGTTTTTACAGAGGAGAAAGTGCTTAAAGGCGGATTATGCAGCCAACGGTGAGCCAGTAAATGGTTTCACTGGGGCCAATCCTGGGATATTTTGGCAGCCCTCTTTATTGGGCGTGGGGCTCTCTGGCTATTCAATACCATTGTGACTCTCCTTGTGAATGCCCATGAGGGGTTAGGGTGAAAATATAGAGCTTTTAAGCATTTTAACGTGATTTCGATTGCATTTTAATTTTTAATAAAACTTTTAATAAAGTTCTGCTTTAGGAGCCACAGAGATCAAAAGATTCCATTTAATAGGGAGTTCCAGGGTTATAGCACTGGGAGATAGATGGGCTTAACAAGACTGTGGTACATCTCTTTCAAGTAAATGCAATAAATGGTTCTGTTGGAATGGGAAAAAAGAGAAGATGCATACATACATGCATACATCTTTTTTTTTTTTTTTTCTTTCTGTGTAGCCAGTAATTTCACTCTTTGGAAGTAATTGCTGAGCTCCTGGCATCTTTGAATAATACCCTTCTCATATGATAGTTACACTACTCCAAAGACAGTACAGACATCTGAGCCAAACAATTTTCTCTTTCATTTGTGAGAAATTGAACGGACAGATCTACCTGTCTCTTTTGGTTCCAAGAAAATGTCATGTTAGAAATGTGTGATAATATATTATATGACAGTCGCTGAAAATGTTTCAGACGCGGCAATAAATTGATTGTGGTTTTTAGACCAGATGTGCACCATGTTTAGAATGCATTGTGCTTCCTCGTATTCTAGCCTGGTGCTTACGTAAATAGAAAGGAGTGTTTTGCTTTTCAATGAAGCCTCTTAAGTGAGCGGATGGCATTCCCCCCCACCCCCCCCACCCCCCAGTGAGTGATAGGAAATTATCAGAATTGTGCAAATTGGAGCTATTCACTCTCTTCACACGCATTGTGTAGCTGATAGGGCTCCAACTAAGGGCCTGTTTTGTCCCACTCCTAGAGTTAAGAGTGAGACAGCTGGAAAATGACCATTGCTTAACTGTGCAGCCCTTCTGTGCTTACATAGAAACTAAAGAAATGTGCTTCATATCTGATGGCGGTATTTTAAGTCCCTGACTTGTGATTTAATATATGGTATGAGCTCATACCAGTATATGGTATGGTATCCGAATGCATTTAATTGAAAAAGCTGAAGGAGACATCTTTTTATTGCATATCCCCCGCAAGATTCAAGGCAGACTTTGCTAAAGGTATTAGAAACAGGACATTTGTTTTTCTATGGGTGTTCAGTAAAATATCCTTCTAAGCATCGAAGTGGTCTGTGTGTCGTGACCGGTCTGCTTTTTTATGCTATCTCATTTCACGTTTCAATTCTAGTGGCACATTGGTTTTGAGTGGTTAAAGGTCTGTCTCATTTCCTTGCCAACCGAGATTATGTTCCCAGCTCTTTGTTAATTCCGTGCACTTTTAACAGTCGCTGCCGATCGTGTCCCGCTTTACTGTGCTCGGCGTTCTACGAACCCGGGAACCAGTGAGCGATGTGATCCTGCCCTCAGGAAAGCAGTGAGACAGTTCATGGAGGGCAAGAAGGCCAGGAGTTTCACATGCTAGACCTCATTTAGTGCTCATGGCAACTCAGCTTCGCAGGGGTGGGTGTTTACTTCTTCATTTTACAAATAATGAAACTGGGCCTCACGTAGCTCAGAAATTAGGCTCCAGAGCCAACAGCTGCTTGACTTCAGAGCCCACACCCTCTCTCCAGCTCACTGTCTGGCTGGTTGGAGAGCAAGACATAACAATGAACACAAGGCTGGAAAAAATGTGAATAAATGCAAACTTAGGCACTATAGCATTAAAACACCACGTGGATTAGAGAGGGATCTCTGTGTACCCTGTGCTCACTGAAGGGTTTCTGGAGGAGCACCTGGGCAGTGTTTGGAGGCCTGGAAGGATGAGGGCAGACATCACAGGCACGAGGGCATCGAGGGCATAAGCTTCTAGAATTGATAGGAAACCTGATTGCCAGGGGCGGGACTGTAGGGCTGGGGAGCAGTGGGAAGCAGGGGAAGGTGTAGGGCAGGGGCCTGGATGCAGAATGGAGGTGTTTAGAGCCTGTGAGAAACTCCTCCCTGCGGCCCCCATGTGTGTGTCAGAGAGGTTTTAAAATGTGGAGAAAAAGTGCCGTTGAACTGAAAGTTGCAACATTTGGGGGCTGTATGATGTTGAATTTTCCCTTCGTAGCAAGAAAAAGTGGTGCTTTAATCATGAGGAGAATGTCACGTTTCTTTTCCCATCAGGGAATAGAGTTAAGTCAACCTCTCTGCTGAACTGAAAGTGTCTGAGAGTTCTTGGCAAAATAAACAAATTCCCTTTGCCTCTTGGTGGGCGGGGGAAATGGCAGAGGGGCAGTGGGGCAAGTAAAGGAAGACATGCACGCAGACCACCATTCCGGCAGTTTCTCTGATTTTCAGGAGATGCCTGGGCACTAGGAGGCAGAGGAAAATATGAAAGAAAGAAGATCCAGGGGGAAATCCTGATGAGCCCAGGGAAGAGCAGGGATCATGCAGACCAGCTCTTGGGATGATGGGGAGGGGTGGGGGGAAGAACTGACCTGTGGCAGGGGCTTAGCCTCACTCCCAGAGAGTATAAGTTTTTGAGTGTCATCCTTGAGCAGGGTCCACGCTAATCTTCTCTGTATTGTTCCAATTTTAGTATATGTGCGGCTGACGCCAGCACAGTATAACTTTTTGAATGTTTGCAACGAGTCTTTTTTGGGCCAGGCACTACAGCATAAAGCGTGAAGGCATAAAGTAAGATCCCCGCTCCCCTTTTGTTTATAGGGAGATACTGTGCAATTTTTTACACAGTTTTTAAAGTGATTGTGACTTGTGGTTTTATAATTGGGCAAAAGAAAAAGCTAAGATTTAACGAGTGACTTAAGAATCCCTTCTTTAGTGATCGTGGATGCTTCTCTACTGGTGCGAGTCCTGTTTCAAACATGGGACCTACATTTAAGAAAAAGGTGCACACCAAATTCACACCGGCATTTTTTTGGTTTGAAAGGAAGTAAGGGAATTTTGTGAAACGTTTGAAAAATTGATAGGAAATTTTCAGTGTGTTCATAATCATTTATGTGGCCGACAGTGCACTAGATGCTGGGGATACAAAGAGGAAGTCCCAGGAACTCATAATCTATTGAAGGCAGCAGAGAAATATATGATACATAGCGATTGGTGCTCTGATGCACAAGTGCTTATAGAACAGTGACTCACAGACTGGTTAGATGAGTTACTATGGAGTGGTTTTTGCAGTACAGATAGGAGTTCAGATGGAGAAGAGAGAAGTGAGATAAAGGAGAATGGTGAGAGGCATTGTAAACAGAGGAACGTATCAGTAACACCTCAAGCATGTGAAGGTGTGCCGTCTCCTTAGGGAACTAATAGCCTAACAAGGGTAGTGCGTGATGTATGGGAACGAAGGAATAAGAAGTGGGGTTGTAAGAATCTACTAGAGGCAGACAGCAACAGCCTTAAATACCTTGTTAAGAAATTTGAACTTTTTTCTCTAGGCTAGTGTTTCTCAGGTGTTCTGTTTTGTTTCGTTTTCAAGACTAGTCCAGTAATATGCCCTGGAAGAAAAGGGTTCTATAGCCATAAGCTGGGGAGATACTGTAAAGATGCATTCTTCCTCTTGGCATAAGTGTATCACTGCCCTAATGCACGTCAACATTGTAAAAGCTCTGAGAATTCCTGAAAACGTAACACAACCAAATAGTCCAACTTTGTTTTACTCGTTGCTTCCCAAACTTGTTACTGTAGGCCTCCTTTCCAGGCAATACCTGCTCAGATTTCCTGAAATTACTCTTCCTTAACCTAGATTGGGAAATGCCTCTAGGGGAGCCATTGAGTTTTTAAGTAGGAGGGGGATTTAGTCTGGAATGTACTGGGGGAAGGGAAGCTGCGGAGGCAGGAAGGGTGATGGGCCTGGCGCTAGAACATCACAGAAGACTGAACCTGATGCTGGCAAGTTCTTTGTTACAGAACTTACTCGGTGCTGTAACTTCCATTTCCTCCACTCATCTGGGCATCCCAAGACCAACACGTAGTAGTTTGTGATTACATCCATGTTGGATGAATCAAGGGAAGAATGAGCCTACTATGGCTGTTTGGTTCAGAAATCCTAATGAAGATGTGGGCCTCTTAGAGGCTCATTTAGGGGCATTCTTTGGGGGCTAGAAAAGAAAAAAAGTGAATGTCTGAATCAGATGTAGATACAGCTCTCACTTTTGATACAGAATTTTAATAAGCAGTATGACTAATTTTTAAAAAATATTATGAAGTATCGAGGTGCCTGGGTAGCTTAGTAGGTTAAGCGTCTGACTTTGGCTCAGGTCATGCTCTCACCATCCGTGAGTTCGGAGCCCCGTGTCAGGCTCTGGGCTGACATCTCAGAGCCTGGAGCCTGCTTCAGATTCTGTGTCTCCCTCTCACTCTGCCCCTCCCCCACTCATGCTCTGTCTGTCTCTGTCGTTCAAAAATGAATAAACATTAAAAAAATTATAAAGTGTAGTATTTCATGTGGACATGTTTTCTGTAAATCACCAATAAATTATTTTGTCCACCTTGAAATATGTGTCTTATGAGATAATAAAATATATAAAGGAAAGTATTTGATATAGTCACAAAGATGGGGAAGCACATTAGGCATGATAAATTATGATCCTTTCGGTGTGGAGTGACAGTTATTTTCACAGGTAAAGGAAAAGTTCTCTTCATGTTTATCACAACTTTCATAGAAAAGGTGAAGCCAGGAAAAAGGACAAATCTCTATTTACAACTTACTTTGCTCCCAGATTTCTCAGTGTGAGACTTGCTCTAAAGGTGAATCTTAAGGAAAACTAGATAAATGGTTCAGCACACATTGCCACCACCATCACATTTGAAAGGGCAGAATCATAGACGCGTTAGCCTAACTGAAGATCAGAGTTGCCCCACTTCAGCTTGGCCAACATCAGCTAGAGGAAATGTCCAGTGAAATCAAGGTCTATGACCAGAACGAAGCTCTGTGAGCCTAAAGGGTCCCAACGCAGTGTGGTGTGGCAATATTTTAAAGTCTCAACTTGAAGATTTCTTTAGTTTTTTCTTGGGTCACTTGGTTCTGGCTTCCAGTCAGTTAATTAGGCCAGTCTGGGTTCCTTGCCTTGGGGAAAGTGGAACAAGCCCAGGAAACGAAGTCATATCTTGGCTTTTGGGCTCCAAAATCTAACCCCAAGAAGAGAAAATAACTCTTGGACATTACTAATAGATGAGCCTAGGATGCCATGAGACTGGGGGCCAGCTGCCTACCCCAGAGGGAGACGAACGTCCATAGAGCAGGAAGCATCAGGCTGTCGTGGGGGCACATTTAGAAGCTTCTGTATGGATAATCCCTGAGAAGGAGGACTGATGCCCAATCCTCACCCAGGTCAAGCCTCGGGGATGTATGACTGTATGGGGAAGAAGGGCCTTGTACAACATCAGGTTCCCATGGCTCGGCTGGTGGGAAGAACATTCTCTCTGAGCTAAGTGGATGGGTTTCTGAACGGCCCCAGTTTCTCACAGCCTCACATGGTGTAGAGCAGCAAGTGACTTCCTGGGTACCAGAGAGGAGCACAGGAGCGGCGAGAGCAAAGGCACAGATGGGGAGCTGGGCCAGACAGCAGTGGATTTGTTGGTCGATAAGCAGGACCGGGCAGCCCAGGGGCATCGAAGCAGGTGCCCCTGTGGATGACGGGGAACTCAATGTCTACCATTCTCATCCCCGCTTCCTTGGTACTACTCTGACTCTCTAGATCCTGAAATGATTGCACTGAGTCTGCCACTCCTCCAGCACGGTCTCAGGATAGAAATTCCATTGCGTTATAGAGAAATAAAGTTGCATTTCTGACACACATGAGTCTGGGGGTTGAGATTCAGGCCTGGTTTTTGTATAATAATGAAAAATTCCATTTGATGATGTCTGGGCAAGAACGGGTACTTCTCTGTCCTGCAAAGATCAGGATGCCCTTAAACTTAGGCAAATACAAAGAGGGGTTTGTGGAAAGGATACACAAAAGTCTCTTAGAAATCAAGGGCAGAAAAGTATAACTGGGTCTGAGGAGATTCTTGGAAAGGCGAAAATGGGGCTTTTTTCACTGTCTCTAAGGGCTGCATGAACTCTTTCATCTCTCCCTGTGTGCCTTCATTTTTGGCTTCTTCTGCCTGGGCAGTCTGTGACGGCGGGGCCCCAGGTCTCCCGCCTCCTCACTTGCCCGCCTGGGGAGGCTCCTTTGTGCCTCTCAGTTCCGCGTCCACACAGCAAGCATCTGATTGGCTCTTTTTGGTCAGGTGTCTTCTGGTCCAATCACTGTTGTTGGTGAGGAGTCACGAACCAGGTTTAGAGCAGCAAGGGCAGGGCTGCCAAGTTGAATAACTTCAGGGGGGTGCTGGTCAAATATTGCTTTGTGAATGGCTCTGCCTGGATTTGTATAGTGCGCATTCCGCGCAACCAGAAGCAGCAGTCCTGGCCAAGAGCCCGGCTATCCTTCTTTTCACGAATGCAGTAAAATGGCGGAACTTAACTGTTGTTTGACTTGAGTGAAAGTCTTCCTAACGTGCCATGTGGCCATATGAATGCACGGAGTAGGACGAGGAGTAGGAGGATCAGCATAGGTGAATGTTCATGTGAACAGAAAGAAGTTAGCTACCTTGTCAACGTGGGTGGTTCTCTGGTTAGTACAGTGGTTTAGAGACAGGCTTTGATGTTCAACAGAACTGTGTTCAAATCCCAGCTCTGCTTGTAAAATGTGATGGTGGTCAGGTTACTTGATTTCTCTAAATCTCAGTGTCGTCATCAGTAAAGTGGGGATGATAATTTCTTTCCTACAGGGATTCTTACAAGGATTAAATGATTTAATACATTTAAGGAACTTGGGCCAGTGTCTGGTGCCAACTAAGTGCCAGTTCTATTATCGTGATAATAAACCATATAAACTAAACAGTCATGAAATCTTGACCCATTTTTTAAATCTGCATCCAAGGGAATTGCTCCGTATTTGGTAAAGGTCTATACAGTTACAATTGAAATCAAAATCACAATGTTGTACCAATGTTGACACAAATAATAATTAGCAACAATTCCAATGATATTGATGATGATGAAGAAGTAAACCTGGGTAAACTTTTGTCTCAGGCTTGTGTGGTGCAGGTACGCACATATGTATTCGATCCGATTTTAACTTTATTTACAAATCTTTGTCTTAATGGCTTTTTCCTTAGCATCTTGACCCTATTTTGACATCTAGCAAGATGAGATTTTTTTTCGAGCTGCATGTTTCATAAACAAAATATATGTTTATATCTGACTGTACCCAAGCTGCTAATTATGGGCAACTCTTTCTATAGCTCACTATTAATCACTCTTGTCTTTAGGGTGATATAGAAAACAATTTATGTTACAAAATAAAATCCTCCCTTAAAAATGTTTGCCCTAGGAGTGAGGAGGGAGGAAATCACAAACTGTTATTGTTTTCCCTTAGATGGATCTAAATATTAACATTCCCTTAGCTTTAAAGATTATTTTTATGCCGCTCCTTTATAAACAATCAAAGTACACTAACTCTTCTGTTGTCTGGGGTTCTGTCTACAGCATACCCAAACAACTAAGCTTAAAAAAAATGACAAAATCAATTCAGCAGGTTATTTGGCATTGGATGCAGAAAATAATAATGTTTGAATAGCTTAAAACATTTCTAAAAGCACAGCATATAGTAAATTGATTTTAATGTTTATATACAGCCTAAGGATCCCTCACACAGTGGAGGGAGTTGTTTCTAGATGTCGTTGCAACTGTATTAACTACCTAAGCCCCAGAATAGGGGCCAGCGGCTGAGGCAGCAGTCGTTCATAGGAGGAGGAATTGGAGGAAGAGGAAGAAGGATAAGCTGCTATGGTAACAACAGCGGTAGTAGCTGTATTAGTAGCCGCTGTAGTCATCGTTAACGCTGTGTGCAGACGGTGTTCTAGGCACTTCCTCTACAGCAACGTGCAATCTGTACAGCAAACTTGAGAGGTAGCACTGTTATTTCCTTCTTACAGAAGTGGAAACAAAGGCTGTGAGGGGCGAAGTAACCATTGGGGAACCACCATTTGAAGAATAAGAACAATGACGGACACCATGTTACACGCTTCTCAGCTATTGACAGGCATCATCCCGTTGAATTCTTCCGGTGATCCCAGGAAGTAGGCCTCTTTACTATGCCAGGTGAACACAGGAGGAAGCTGGAGTTTGGAGGCCTGACTAATCAAATGGCAGACGAGGGACTGAGTCCAGGGGTCGGAAGCCACAACTGCGATCTTGCCTTTCAGCTTGGGGTTTAGAAGTGTGTCCGGTAGGTTCGGCTTGGACTGATTTGTTGAGAGAAGGGAAGTCCTTGAAGCAGAAGTGGCTGTCCTGAGGCAGCACTCAATGCCTCGGTGCTTGCCCTGGAAAGAAGGTGTTCTTCCTTTGAGGGGCCTCCACAGGAGGAGGTAGAATGGTAGGGTAAGAGGAGTGAGGCGCTTGCCTCAGGCACAAAATTTAAGGGAACATCAAAAATTCAATAAATCAGATCAATACTGTTTGAACGGAATATTTTAAATATTATTTATATATATATAAATATATTTATTTATAAATTATATATATTTATATATAATATATATCAAATATTTACAATAAAAACATCTTAAAAATCCATACTTGAACATAATATCAACAGCTAAAGTAATAAAAATAAAATATTATTATTTATATATATAAATATATATATTTATTTATAAATTATATATATATTTATATAGAATATATATTAAATATTTAAAATAAAAACATCTTAAAAAATCCATACTTGAACATAATATCAACAGTTAAAATAAAGGCAGGGTCGGTATGGTCCTGGGTCACCGGGTGCCAGGCCTCTGGATGGAGATCAGACAGGACTGTGAGTCCAACGGTGGGCCTCTGCTCACGGCCACCACTGCCATCTTTACTCTCACAGGTCCTTGGTGGACCCTTCATTCACATTTTGGTCCCTGTGTCGGCTCTCCGCACCAGTGCGCGCACAGGTCTCCCTCCCAGAGTCACCATGAAGGAGAGGAGCCTGTATGGAAGTGCTTCTGTAGGCATCACCCAAGTGCTATTTCTTCATCTGGTGCTATTTTTAAGGAGTGAGAATGGCATTTTCCAGTGATACGCTAAAAAAGTTAAGCGTTTTCCCTTCTACCTTTTCTCTCCAAAACACAAACAAGGGAGTTGTTGAACAAAGAGACTGTCAGTGTCTTTCCAATTTTAGGTCTGTGTATTGGGCTACTCTTGGTTTCTCTTTTCCTATTCACTGCTTGGGGTGTCCACTTAAGAAAACACTGGACCTTCTGCTGGCACGTCAGCTGGGACACATGTGTCTTGCTGATCTCTTCCAAAAGCTCCGCAGAATTGTCCAGTCCCAGTGGCCTTGGGCTTTGAGGACTCAACCCAGCAGTCATGCTGTTGAATACGAATATAACTGCTTCCCACCCCAAAAGGCATTTTATTTATTATTTTAAAAATATTTTCTTTGGGCTCCTTTAATCCTAGGGGACATTCGCTTGATGAATAGCAAATAAGTTCCCTTAACCAGACTGTTGTTATAAATATCCATGGCATTAATTCAAACCATTTGCATCGGAAACTTCTTCTTTTTTTTTTTTTCTTTTCTGGAGGAAAAGGGGTGGCTGACTTAACCTCAACATTTGGGACATGATTTTCCCTAAAATAACCACAACATCCATCATTTTTTTTTCCTGCTGGTGTGTCAATTTTTTAATGAGAGGCTGGGTCCCTTCAGTACCTTCGGTCTCCATGGTAACAATTCCATGTGTTTATTCTGGCTTACTGAAACAAAATGCTGAGGAAAATGTCAGTGACTCATTTTTGATTGGGGGTTCCTCTAATTAGAGAATGAAATTTAGAAGTTGATCAGTAACACAAAGATACTACGTGCTTAAAAGTAAGATCCATGGCAAGCATTTTAAATGACAAGTTCTAAAACTTTAGGCGGTCAGATGTTTTAAAATTCTGTCTGTTTCTTCACAGGTGCAGGTGTTTTTGAGACTATTATTGTTTCATCCATGTATAACCAACCTTGACTTCCTGCCATTCCCTCCTGGTACCAGCATCTGAGTAATGCATTAAGTAATGGATTAAAGTATCTAGAATGACTAATGCAGTTATACGAGTCTATTTGGACCTATGGTATGTGCATCTGAGATGAGCTAAAGCAATACAATAAAGTCTTTCGGGGTGGCCACTGGGTGGCCAGAAGAGGCAGGAACATTGCTTAGGTCCCGATTTTTCCACCTCCTGTGTCACTTTAAGTTGTGTTTTGGATCTGTGGAAGGCAGAAAGGGGACTGCCATGCTTTATGATTGTTGCCTTGGGTTGCTATTGTTTGATTTAGTAAGTATCAGGCGCCTCTTTCCTCATCTGTAAAATGGGAACAGTAGCAGAATTTGCATCATAGGGTGTTTGAGGGGATTAAAAGCAATAATGATGTAGGCATAGTGCTTAGCAAAATGCAGACTCTTAACATAACACCAAATAAGTGTTGACTGTTGTAATTACTCTTTTTAACTTTCGTTTTTAGATTAGTACGTTGGCCTTTGGATTAAATTCCTTTGCTCTCAAGGGAATTGTGCAAAACTAAGTAAGACTGAGCAGCAAATGAAATTTCCACATTAGAGGGCAAGAAATCAGTTTGAGCTGGTGAGGATATGTCAGTCTGTGGGGGAGTACTACCCCTCCATCTCTACCCGAGGGCTCCATGAAACTCAACTCATTCATATCTGAGAGCCATGGGGCATCTTGTTTTGAGCACAGGCTTATCTGGACAGGCTCTCAGAACTAAGGGCAAAGCTTAGGTGGAGAACCTGATCCTTATACCCCAGTGGTTGAACCTCAATCAGTATCTAAAATATAAAGATATGAGGAATATAAAACAGTCAAGCTCATGGAACCATAGAGTAGAACAGTGGTTCAGGGACTGGAGGTTGGGGACATAGGAAGATATTGGTCAAAGGGTATAATCTTTCAGTTATAAGATGAGTAAATTCTGAGGCTCCGTTGCACACCAGGGTGACTGTAATTAATAATACTGTATATGTACTTGAACTTTCTGAGAGAGTAGATCTTAAGAATTCCCATCATACACACACACACACACACACACACACACACACACAGGTAACTATGTGAAATGATGGATGTATCTATTAATTTGATTGTGGTAATCGTTTTACAATTTATACATATGTTAAATCATCATATTGTATACCCTAAATACATATAATTTTTATTTTCCAATTTTAACTCAGTACAGTTGGAAAAATAAAATAAAGCACAAAGAGATCCTGTCTTGACTGGCAGAATGTGGAAGTCAGATGCCTCCCTGTGACCCCTTGTCAGTGGCCTGAGTTTGTTTGACTCCATGGGACTCCATGAGACCAATGTGGACAGAAGTTGGGTGGGCTTGCAGACAAGTTATAGAGAGAAGCTGATACATTTTAGGTAGAATTTTTAGACACTTGCATGAAGGGATTTTCTAGCTACTCTTAGAAATCAATCCCTCTGATGGCTCTTAGTAAAGCTGTAGATCGTAGAAGCCAGACCTTTATTAGGGAACTTCACCATTCGCTTAACAAATATCTATGTCTGTGGTGTGTCAAGCATGTGGCTAGGTCAGCTGCAAACACAAATGACATGGTTCCCCTCCCCTGGAGCTTACATTCTAAGTTGAAGAGATAGAAACAAGTGAAACAAAGAAAGAAAATAATTGCATGTATTAAATGCTATGAGGGAAAAACATATGCTAGGTAGCGTTTGTGTGAGAACCTTGACCTCTGTGTACTGCTCCAAGAGGAAGCTTGTCCTTCTGCAAGAAATAAGGTTGGAGATGATATTCTAGTTAGTTCCTCTATGGTAAAGACTATGGGAAGATTCTTAGTCCTTAAATGTTGATACCAGCTATGTCTTTTCTCTTGGGTTGTGCAACTGGAATGAGCAAAGTGATCGCTATCGCTGTTTTTATTTTACTCACGAATAATAATGTTGCTAGGGCTCCGAGTCTCTGTTAAATGCTATAATTACTATTTTTATCCTCATTGTCAGAAAACACAGCTTTTGCAAATCGATTTGTTCACAAACTGCTTTTTTCTTCACAAAGCATCTCGTAGGTCTGGTGTTTGCCAGAGCACATTTTTTTGGAGACAGTGTTTTAGAAAATACAGTTTGGATGGTCCTGTGATAATACATTTTTAAAGAGTAGTAAGTATATCTTTGAAGATACATATTCCAGATAAGGTATCTATACTTGTTTGCTATCTAGGTTTTCAAATGCATGGTTAAGGTCACTATTTTTTAGCTTATGTCCTTGGTCTCAGGCATTTGCCTGTGATTTCTTGAGACTCATCCCCCCATCCCCATCCCTACTTGTCAATATTGTTGCAGAGAAAACTAAAAATGGCCCCCTACACAAAGAAAAACAAAACAAAACAAAACAAAACAGCAGGTATTTGATG
Organism: Panthera uncia; assembly: GCF_023721935.1. NCBI lineage: Eukaryota > Metazoa > Chordata > Mammalia > Carnivora > Felidae > Panthera > Panthera uncia. The sequence goes on along the minus strand of NW_026057576.1, from coordinate 20,003,926 downwards.
GCAAACATGTAAGGAGATTCTATCATAATGGCTAATGCAAAATAGACATAAATCAGGCTTGTGTCTAAAGTTTACAGAGAATAAAATGACGCAGGAATTCCTCCGGAGAAATAGTCTATTTGTCAGAAAATGCGGGGCTTCTCTTTTCCATTCTTAGACCATTTAGTCATTAAAAGATTTTTTAAAAATTTAAAACAATCATATAATCTCCTTTGCTGGAAATATTTAAAAATATTATAGATTTATTTATTTTTTATTTTTTTAATGTTTACTTATTTTTGAGAGAGACAGAATGCGAGTGGATTAGGGGCAGAGAGAGAGGGAGACACAGAAGCAGAAGCAGGCTTCAGGCTTTGAGCTGTCAGCACAGAGCCTGACGTGGGGCTCGAACTCACGAGCTGTGAGATCATGACCTGAGCTGAAGTTGGATGTTCAACACACTGAGCCACCCAGGCGCCCCTAAAAATATTGTAGAGTTAAAAGGAGTTCAGTAGTATATCCATTGACCTCTCATCCACCAGTAGAGAATGCAGTAGACTGAGACCAGGTTGTTGGTCTGGGGGCCAACACAGTGTCCAGCTTCTCCCGGTCATCTCCATCTACATGGAATCTGGGTGCTGATCATCTGCGGCCACGTTTGAGTCATGGAATCTTGGTGGTAGGTAGAAGAAAAATGGTAATGCTCTAAAAACTAGTTTTAGGTGAGAGCTTTTTTTTTTAAGTAAAACTTTTCTTTTTGTCCTTTAAAAATACTGAGAATTATCAAAAAGACAGTGTTCGTATACATGCTGTATTTGGGATGACCAAATGGTTCTATTAGGGAAAACATCGTCTAGCTCTTATCTCCTCTGTGGTCCAGACAACACTGTACCTCATAGCTCACTGATTAAAGGTAAAGGATGCCCAGCTCTGGGTAAAGTTTAGCCCGTGGCAGTGCTTCAGAATAGACAGTCTTGCCTCATGAGTTTCAGATACATCCTAGAAGACTATGCATCTTTATAACTTGGGGCACCATGCAACAAGTCCAAAAGAGAATACTGTGATGGCCCCCCCCCTTCCCATTCGCTATAATTTCCCATTGCTCATGTTACTCCTCATTTAGTTCTTTCTGTACCTTCCTCAAAGCAAACTCTCTTCCCCACATTTGTTGGCTTGCTTATTTTGGGGCTCTTCCTTCAAAGTAGACGTAGTTCTTAAACATTAATGTGTATCAGAATTGATTGCAGAGCTTGTTAAAAATGCAAATGTTGCAATCTCTAGGTGATCAATAAATGAACAGTAAAAGAGTAAATAGTTTAAAGAACAGTGATGCTTTCCATCACTCAGTAATACTAATATTCATGTTTGGAAAGTACTTTATTTTTTTTTAATGTTTATTTATTTTTGAGAGACAGAGAGAGACAGAGCATGAGTAGAGGAGGGGTAGAGAGAGAGAGGGACACACAGAATCTGATGCAGGCTCCAGGCTCCGAGCTGTCAGCGCAGAGCCCAATGTGGGGTTTGAACTCACAAGCCATGAGATCACCACCTCAGCCGAAGTCAGACGCCCAACCAAATGCGCTGCCCAGGCACCCCTGGAAAGTACTTTGTAATGTCTATGATACTTTTGCACAATTTGAGTATTTCCCTATTCCAAAGTCCATGGGCCGTTCATTACTTCAATGCCCATTGGGTTTTAAAACCTGGTATCATAAACTTCCTATATCACCTTCTCCTCTTCTTTAATTCCAGGAAACAACATTTGATAAACACACTCTTCTCACTTTCCCTTTTCTACCTCTGGCCTTTTCCCACTTAAGCCCTTACTCCCCCAAATTTCTGTTTATTCATTAATTTCTTTAAAAAACATTATTACTATTATTATTATTATTATTTGAGAGTGGGAGTGGGAGAGGGGCAGAGGGAGAGGGAGATATCAGCGCAGATGATTAGCGCAGAGCCTGATGCGGTGCTTGATCTGATGACCTTGATGAGATCATGACCTGAGCTGAAACCAAGAGTTGGATACTTAACTGACTGAGCCACCCAGGTGCCTCCTTCACTCATTTCTTTTTTCAGTCAGTGACACAACATTTATTGTCTGTGCAGAATCAATGACTGTGCCAGGTATCCTGTTACATTATCTTGAATTTTCTTTCAAGCTAGGTTACCCTAACTGAGTAAAATTAGGGAAAATACATGGAGTAGAATTCCTTTATCCTTGAAAAATACATTAAGAAAATGTAGTTCCATTTCCAAGTGTAGAACGACTTAGAGACACAAAACAAAGGGGAATCTGAAAACGAGGGCAGTGACAAGGAGCTGCTGTTTCAGCTACCTTTTATTTTGTAAACATTTCAGTAATTGCAGACTTTGGGTTTAATCGCCTTGCAGGGTGGTAGACAAGGCATTTGTCAAGAGATGAGTTGTTGGAATTGCGATCCCCTCACACATATACCTACAGATGACACTCTCAAATTTCTGTCCCCAACTCACTTTCCTTTCACTCATTATACAATTTATTCAACAAATATCCATTCAATGTCTTCTCTGGGCTGCACACCATTCCGGGCACTCAAAAGAGGGGATTCCCATCATTGTTAGGTCACACTGGATGGGTCGATGTATGAATGCATCACAGAGTGTTTTGAACGTGCAAACATGTTGTTGTGGTCCTGTAAAAGTCATCTGGATGCAGTGTGGTCTCAGCCCTGCGCCCTTGGTGAGACCCTGGTGAGACTTCCTTCCCCTCTGTTGTTCTCCTCACCTGTGAACATTCCTGCTTGCTTAGCTCTGGATTTCAGCCACACCCTCCTCACCCTAGGAAAGAGTTGTCATATAACGCCCCTGGAGCTTAGCATGCACTTTGTGATCCTTGAGGGCAGTGTGCAAAGCCTGGAGACCCACTCTGAGAGGGTGGGCTTTCTGCAGGGGTTGGCTCCTGGGCTCCCAGTCATCCTATGTTTCCTTCTCACAGGAACAGTCCCCTCCACCCACTCTGGGGTCAGGTGGATACCACCAAGGGCCTCCAGAAAACCACCTTCTGAGGTAGTTTTTCAGACCCACGAAATGTAGCATGCATAAAACTGGAGGTACAATGCAGCCACAAGACAGACAAAAGGGTGAGGGCGAGGAGAGCTCTATAAGCCAGTGTGTTTGCACAGCCATCCTCATGCAAGGCTAATAATCAGCAGGTGAATACTTTTCGAGAGAAAGACAGTACAATGGAGCACCCCCCCTCCCATTGCTGAAAGTCTGACAATACCAGAGAGAGTCCAGGGCTTAAACAATTTTGGGTGCTGTGGGGCTGCTGGCTGGGATCCCAAGTGCCTGCTTTGAGAGAGAGCAAAGAAACAGGAACTTTGGGGAGCCTCTCACTGACCCTCCCATGGGGGATGGAGTTTCTCCCATAGAAGCCTTGCTGTCAGATTCTCAGGCCTGCAAACAGACATTCTAGTTTTTGAGTAATTTAAGTGGTAACTATAAGTTCACTGAGAGCTGCAGTGAAGGCCGACTTTTCTCTCTAGTGTAATTATTCAAGGGCAACCATGTGTTGGCAAAAGAAGTATAAAGGGCAGACCCTGCCTCTTATTCCTTCCAGACAGAGAAGCCCAGGGCTTCAGTGTGGTTGGAGCATATCATCTATAGCCTATTTTTAAAGTTTGGGAAAACTCAACTGGTTGATAGGCTCACTGGAGTTTGGGTCACTGGGGGGCCATGGTTGACAACTATTTGCTGTCCAGTCAAGAATACGTTTGGGCGCCTGGGTGGCTCAGTTGGTTGGGTGTCCGACTTCGGCTCAGGTCATGATCTTGCGGTGAATTTGGGCCCCATGTTGGGCTCTGTGCTGACAGCTCAGAGCCTGGAGCCTGCTTCAGATTCTGTGTCTTCCTCTCTCTCTGTCCCTCCCCTGCTCACACTCAGTCTCTCTCTCTCTCTTTCTCTCTCTGTCTCTCTCTCCCTCATAAATAAATAAATGTTAAAAAAAAAAAAAAGAATATGTTTTCAGGTTATTTGTTCAACTCTGTGGATCCCCCTTGGTGCATGGGCTACTTTAAAAGTTTATGGGGGGGTTGTGCCTGGGTGGCTCAATCATGTTGAATTTTGGATTCTTGGTTTCAGCTCAGGTCATGGTCTCGGGGTTATGGGGTCGAGCCCCACGTTGGGCTCTGTGCTGACAGTGTGGAGCCTGCTTGGGATTCCCTCTCTCTCTCTCTCTCTCTCTCTCTCTCTCTCTCCCTCTATGCCCCTCCCCCATGTGTGCTCTTTCTCTCTCAAAATAAACATTTAAAAAAAAGTTTATAGAAAGGCCCATTTCTTCCTTTTTTTTTTTTTTTTTGAAATGTAGTGTAGATTTTGGTATCAGACGTGATTATCTGTAAGTTTGGGCATTGCCAGTTTTAAGTTATATGAACATGTTCATGTCCCTTAAACTCATGGAGACTCAATTACCTTACCCTTATGATGGGAATAATTGCCTTGCTCTGACAGAAATCATATGTGTTGTGACTTTGGTGACTTCTTTTTGTGTGTGTGTGCATTTCAGGATACTTTTATAAAAAGCAAAAAAAAAAAAAATCAGGTTCTTTTTAGTTCTGCTTGCACATAGAGAGGTAAAGTTCAAGGGTCAGCAAGAACGCTTGAGCCTGTGCCATGGGGCTGGAGGAATCTGGCCCACCACGGAACCTTGACCGTTGGGAATCCATAAGTCAGGGTTTGCCCTGGAGATATTGTCCACAGATAATCTGCATAACACCTAGAATAGCAATCAGAGGTAAAATGTACATTTGGTTTGACAGTGTATAAGAAGTACTTGTCATGGTACATACTTATCATTGTCTACAAATCACTAGCTCCAGCAGTGTTTAATACAAACTTGGAATGAGTAAATACTTGGCCAAGCAGAGCTGAAGACTTCTTCCTTCTTCCTTCCCTCACTCATTCTCTCATTCACTCACTCACTCACTCACTCACTCACTCATCCATCCATCTATTATTTCCTGAGCCCCTCCCCAGGACCAATACTGGGGATATGTTAGTGAAGACAACAATTTGCTGTCCTCAGGCAGCACAATTCCAGTCAGACAGACCAACAAACTAAGAAATTAAAATGTGACATAATGTTAAGTCAAATACAAAGTATTTGAAACAGAGTAAAGCAGGGAAAGGAGATAGAGTTGTTTTCAACAACTCAACAGGGAGATCAAGGAAGACCTCTGTGAGTAGATAATGTTTGATCAGACACCGGGACCAAGTGAGGAAAAGAGCCAAAAGGGTATCGGCGGAAGGACCTCTTTAGCCACAAACCAGGATTGTCCAGGAAAACTAAAACCTATAGTTACCCTGTAGGACCTGGTGAGGACTTCAGATTTTATTCTAGGTATGAAGGGAAGCCATCAGGGAGAGATAGGATCTGATTTTTGTTTTAAAAAGATCATACTGGCTGCTGTATGGAAGGGAGACCATAGGAAGGTAAGACTGGAAACAGAGAGACCAGTTAGGAGGCCACTGCAAAAGCCCAGATGGGAGATGACAGCTTATCTTTAAGTAGGGTTGACTTCCATCATTCTAATTTGACTCCACACTGAACTCATCCTGAGTATTTAGCCCTCTTTTTCACTCATGAGGCAGAATTATTTGCTCTCAATATTAAAGAAAATCAGAAAGATCAGTGATTCTCATCGTCTCTCTTCCAAGGATGGTGCTGGGCTTGTGGATGAAGGCAGATGCCTCCTGCAATGTTTCAGGTCTTCTCTCCTCCCTTCTTCCCAAGGAGGTATCAATCTCTCTACTTGCTCTTTATTTCTGATTGTCTTTTGGTTTCAGAACTCAATGTCCTCTCCTCTTTCTCACTTTCCATTGTGAACCAAAAATTTCCATTAGTCTTCCAAAGTAATTTTGAGCATGCATCAATTGCATTCATAAATAGTCCCATCAGGGACATTCTGTATTTCATTGGAGTCAGCCCAAAGGTCATGATATATGAATTTGGAATTGTCTTTCAGTAGTCCTTGGAAAAGTTTTATTAGGTACGTGGTGGAACTGGAAAAATGTCTTGGAACTTGTAGGTTATGTAACTCTAATAGCTTCATTGCTAGAATGCTTGGGACTCTTACTCATGACTTCATTTCTCCTGAATGTGGGTTTCATGCATCTGGTTACTTGGCTGTTTTCAGAAAGTAGGGGTAATAGTCACATTAATGTATCATCTTTTCCATGATTAGAAAAGAAACCTGAGAATGCTTTCCTAGCAAATATGTAGACACAGTTTCCTCCAACACCTGTTCTTTCAAGTCATGAGATGTTTGAAAATAACCACATAAGTTCCTGTGTCTGATCCAGCCTTTTGAATACCTACTAGGGCAACATAAAAATTTTGCTAGTGTGAGCAAATGTCAGCATGCCCCCCTTTTCTATCCCTCCCATGGATTCAAGTACAGTAAATGTCTATTGATTTGGAATGACCAGGGGATTGGGTATTTTGGCTCCATGTAATTAACCAGCAGATTAAAAAACACATTTTTCACAAGAAAACCCCTAATGTCACATTGCTATTAAGTTAAGGAGCTGGGATTCTGATTCTACATTCTAAATACTCATTTACCTTGCTAAGTTTAAAAATTATGCAAAAATGCATTCTTATTGTGGAAAAATTAGAAAACACAGGTGGATAAAAAAATGAACCTCAAAAAAACAAAAAGTTCACCATTCAGAGATAACCACGGTTAATGTTTTGGTTCACTTCTTTCCAGATATTTAAAAAAAAATTTTTTTTTTAACATTTATTTATTTTTGAGACAGAGAGAGACAGAGCATGAACGGGGGAGGGTCAGAGAGAGAGGGAGACACAGAATCTGAAATAGGCTCCAGGCTCTGAGCCAACAGCACAGAGCCTGATGTGGGGCTTGAACTCACAAACCGCGAGATCATGACCCGAGCCGAAGTCGGACACTTAACCGACTGAGCCACCCAGGCGCCCCTCCAGATATTTTTTTATACAAATATAAATACAAATGCTTTTTCAAAAGTGGATACTACTTTCAACTTCATTTCACCTTTAATGATATCTTGTGTTTTGTTAATGTCTTTCTATGTCATGAATATAGACCATGACCTTTACTGCTGTTTTTTTAAAAAAAATTTTTTTTAATGTTTTATTTATTTTTGAGACAGAGAGAGACAGAGCATGAATGGGGGAGGGGCAGAGAGACAGGGAGACACAGAATCTGAAGCAGGCTCCAGGCTCTGAGATGTCAGCACAGAGCCTGACACAGGGCTCGAACTCACGGACCGTGAGATCATGACCTGAGCCGAAGTCAGATGCTTAACCGACTGAGCCACCCAGGCGCCCCTGCTTTTGTTTTTTAAAGTAATCTCTATGCCCAACTTGGGGCTCAGACTCACAACCCTGAGATCAGGAATTTCATGCTCTACTGACTACACCAGGCAGGCGTCCCCAGCATTATCATTTTTAAACTTGCATTGTTTTCCGTTCCAGGATGCTGGAATGACTTATTAAATGCTTCATTATTATTTTTTTTTTCTGCATTGGACTACCACTTGATTACCCAATCCCCTTGTTTTTGGACATTTATTGAGTGCTAATGATATTCCAGGCTCATGGTGAGCACTTTACATATGTGCTTTCATTTCTTTAACTTGCTTACAACTTCTTGCCATAGTACTGACAATGCTTAATCTGTATGTACCTTTCTGTATGATTATGCAGTGGTTATTTAAAGGCTTCTCTTAAATATGGCCAAAAAGTACCTCTCAGAAAGTTTCTAACAATTTGTACTCACAAAGCAGCAAAACTGTTTAATTCTTCACATCCACACAACTGGTAGGTGTTATCAGTTTTTAAAATTTTCTCTAATCTTTTATAGAAAAATGATATCTCATTATTTTAACTTGAATTTCTCTGATTGCTAAAGGAGCAAAATATTTTTCTATTGGTGTGTTTATTTTTTTCCTTAAAAATATTTTAAATCTAATATATATTTTGAAAGAATCCATATTTTAACTATATGTACCGACACATACATAATTTTGTCAAATGCATACTTGTAAAACTATAAAATGCTCCTTTTACTGATATTTTTCTTTTTCTTTTTTGTTTGCTTCACCCTCTTCCTTCCTTTCACCTCAGCCTCTCTGGCTCCCAAGTAGCCTTTAAAACAGCACTGAAGGGCACCTGGGTGGCTCAGTCAGTTGAGCGTCCGACTCTTGGTTTTGTCTCAGGTCATGATCTCATGGTTCGTGGGTTCCAGCCCCGCATCAGGCTCTGTGCTGGCAATGCGGGGCCTGCTTGGGATTCTCTCATTCCCTCTCTCTCTGCCTCCCTTTGTGCACACACACACACACTCTCTCTAAATGAATACACTTAAAAAAACCCAGCACCGAATACATCTTTGTTTGAATATTTCTGTGTTCTCATACAATCCTCATATAATGTACCATATACATTGTACATTGTCCAATGGATATAAAGTGATAATCCTATTATTGTATTTTGCATATTCATGGTTACTACTTATAAATTTGTACATCTTTTGCTTACCACAGATTTGTTCATCTGTGAATGGTCTTTGCTCATCATTTTATTGGGTTATTTGTTCTTTCTTGTCTATTTTTTTAATGTTTATTTATTTTTGACAGTGAGAGAGAGAGAGAGAGAGACAGAGCATGAGCAGGGGAGGGGCGGAGAGAGAGGGAGACACAGAATCTGAAGCAGGCTCCAGGCTCTGAGCTGTCAGCACAGAGCCCGACTCGGAGCTCGAATTCACGGACCACGAGATCGTGACCTGAGCCGAAGTCGGACGCTCAACTGACTGAGCCACCCAGGTGCCCCCTTTCTTGTGTGTTTGTAAGTGATTTTTGCGTATTAATTTAAACTTTTGTATTTGTTACATATACTTTTTTTCCCACATCTATTTTTTTGTCTATTATCTTTATTTATGAGATCTATTGCCATACAAAAGCTTTTAGTTTTTGTTTTATTTTATTTTATGTTATTTTATTTATTCCATTGTATTTAATATACACTGTTGTTTTAGTCTCAGGTGTACAATATAGCGATTCAACAATTCCATATATTCCTCAGTGCTGATCAAGACGATTGTAGCCTTAATCCCCTTCACCTATTTCACCCATTCCCCCAAACACCTCCCCTCTGGTAAACCATCTGTTTGTTCTCTATAGTTAAGAGTCTGTTTCTTGGTTTCTCTTTTTCCCCTTTGTTTCGTTTCTTAAATTACAGATATGAATGAAATCATATGGTATTTGTCTTTCTCTGACTGGCCTATTTTACTTAGCATTATACTTTCTAGATCCACCTATGTTTTTGCAAATAGCAAGATTTTATTATTTTTAATGGTAGAATAATATTCCATTATATATCCATATATATCCATATATACCCAACTTCTTTATCCATTCATCTACCAATAGACACTTGGGTGGCTTCCATAATTTCCCTATTGTAAAAATGCTGCTATAAACATTGGGGTGTATGTATCCCTTCAAATTAGTATTTTTGTATCCTTTGGGTAAATACCTAGTAGTGCAATTGCTGGGTCATAGGGTAGTTCTATTTTTAACTTTTTGAGGAACCTCCATACTGTCTTCCAGAGTGGCTGCACCAGTTTGCATTCCCACAACAGTGCAAGAGTGTTCCTCGCCAACACCTGTTGTTTCTTGTGTTGTTAATTTTAGACATTCTGGCAGGTGTGAGGTAGCATCTCATCATGACTTTGATTTGTATTTCCCTAATGATGAGTGATATTGAGCATCTTTTCTTGTGTCTGTTAACTATCTGGATGTCTTCATTGGAAAAGTGTCTATTTCTGAGTCTGCTCATTTCTTTTTTTAAATTTTTCTTCAACATATGAAATTTATTGTCAGATTGGTTTCCATACAACAGCCAGTGCTCATCCCAAAAGATGCCCTCTTCAATGCCCATCACCTACCCTCCCCTCCCTCCCACCCCCCATCAACCCTCAGTTTTTAAGAGTCTCTTATGCTTTGGCTCTCTCCTACTCTAACCTCTTTTTTTTTTTTCTTCCCCTCCCCCATGGGTTTCTGTTAAGTTTCTCAGGATCCACATAAGAGTGAAAACATATGGTATCTGTCTTTCTCTGTATGGCTCATTTCACTTAGCATCACACTCTCCAGTTCCATCCACGTTGCTACAAAGGGCCATATTTCATTCTTTCTCATTGCCACGTAGTACTCCATTGTGTATATAAACCACAACTTCTTTATCCATTCATCAGTTGATGGACATTTAGGCTCTTTCCATAATTTGGCTATTGTTGAGAGTGCTGCTATAAACATTGGGGTACAAGTGCCCCTATGCATCAGTACTCCTGTATCCCTTGGGTAAATCCCTAGCAGTGTTACTGCTGGGTAATAGGGTAGGTCTATTATTAACTTTTTGAGGAACCTCCACACTGTTTTCCAGAGTGGCTGCACCAGTTTGCATTCCCACCAACAGTGCAAGAGGGTTCCCGTTTCTCCACATCCTCGCCAGCATCTATAGTCTCCTGATTTGTTCATTTTGGCCACTCTGACTGGCGTGAGGTGATATCTGAGTGTGGTTTTGATTTGTATTTCCCTGATGAGGAGCAACGTTGAGCATCTTTTCATGTGCCTGTTGGCCATCCGGATGTCTTCTTTAGAGAAGTGTCTATTCATGTTTTCTGCCCATTTCTTCACTGGGTTATTTGTTTTTTGGGTGTGGAGTTTGGTGAGCTCTTTATAGATTTTGGATACTAGCCCTTTGTCTGATATGTCCTTTGCAAATATCTTTTCCCTTTCTGTTGGTTGCCTTTTAGTTTTGTTGGTTGTTTCCTTAGCTGTGCAGAAACTTTTTATCTTCATAAGGTCCCAGTAATTCATTTTTGCTTTTAATTCCCTTGCCTTTGGGGATGTGTCAAGTAAGAAATTGCTATGGCTGAGGCCAGAGAGGTCTTTTCCTGCTTTCTCCTCTAAGGTTTTGATGGTTTCCTGTCTCACATTCAGGTCCTTTATCCATTTTGAGTTTATTTTTGTGAATGGTGTGAGAAAGTGGTCTAGTTTCAACCTTCTGCATGTTGCTGTCCAGTTCTCCCAGCACCATTTGTTAAAGAGACTGTCTTTTTTCCATTGGATATTCTTTCCTGCTTTGTCAAAGATTAGTTGGCCATACTTTTGTGGGTCTAGTTCTGGGGTTTCTATTCTATTCCATTGGTCTATGTGTCTGTTTTTTGTGCCAGTATCATGCTGTCTTGATGATTACAGCTTTGTAGTAGAGGTTAAAGTCTGGGATTGTGATGCCTCCCGCTTTGGTCTTCTTCAAAATTACTTTGGCTATTCGGGGCCTTTTGTGGTTCCATATGAATTTTAGGATTGCTTGTTCTAGCTTTGAGAAGAATGCTGGTGCAATTTTGATTGGGATTGCATTGAATGTGTAGATAGCTTTGGGTAGTATTGACATTTTGACAATATTTATTCTTCCAACCCATGAGCATAGAATGTCTTTCCATTTCTTTATATCTTCTTCAGTTTCCTTCATAAGCTTTCTATAGTTTTCAGCATACAGATCTTTTACATCTTTGGTTGAATATGCCCATTTCTTAACTGGATTATTTGATTTTTGGGTATTGAGTTTGATAAGTTCTTTACAGATTTTGGATACTAACCCTTTATCAGATATGTCATTTGCAAATATCTTCTTCTGTTCCATAGGCTGCCTTTTAGTTTGTTGATTGTTTCCTTCACCGTGCAGGAAGGTTTTTATCTTGATGAGGTCTCAAAAGTTCATTTTTGCTTTTGTTTCCCTTGCCTCCGGCAACATGTCTAGTAAGAGGTTGCTCTGGCCAAGGTTAAAGAGGTTGCTGTCTATTTCTCTTAGAGAATTTTGATGGTTTCCTGTCTCATGTTTAGGTCTTTCATCTATTTTGAATTTATTTTTGTGTATGGTGTAAGGAAATCGTCCAGTTTCATTCTTCTGCATATAGCTGTCCAGTTTTCCCAACACCATTTGTTGAAGAGACTGTCTTTTTTTCCATTGATTTTTCTTTCCTGCTTTGTCAAACATGAGTTGACTATGTAGTTCTGGGTCTATTTCTGGGTTTTCCATTCTGTTCCAATGATCTGTGTCTGTTTTTGTGCTAGTACCATACTGTCTTGATGACTATAGCTTTGTAGTATAGCTTGAAGTCCAGAATCGTGATGCCTTCAGCTTTGCTTTTCTTTTTCTGGATTAAGAAGCTTTCAGGTTTTTTTTTTTTCTTTTAATATTTATTTATTTATTTTGAGAGAAGAGAGTGAGAGAGAGAGAGAGAGAGAGAGAGAGAGAGAGAGAATGCAAGCAAGGGAAGGGCAGAGAGAGAGAGGGAAAGAAAGAATCCCAAGCAGACAGCCCTGTAAGTACATAGCCTACAACGGAGTTTCATGACCTGAGCTGAAATCAAGAGTCCGATGCTTAACTGACTGAGCCACCCAGATGCCCTGAAACGCTTTTAGTTCTTATTTAGCCAAATGCATTTAGACTTAACTCCTGGGTCTCTAGTCATAGTTAAGAAGTCATGAATTGTAGACACTCATAGACTGTGAGGTCACAGATTTTCTTACAGTTGCTTAATTTTGTTACATAGAATTTTAATCTCTCTGGACTTTATGTCTGTATTTGTTATAAGAAACAGTCCATATTTATCTTCCAGATATGTATCTAGGATATTAGTATCAATTATTAAGTATGCCACAACTTTTTCCTATTGAAATTATGCCATTTTATAAGCAAATAAATTCTAAACTCTGGAGTGTTTATCTTATTTCAAGGCTCCATTTACTTGCTCCTATTTGATTACAGTGGCTTTATGATATATTCTGATATTTGGTAAGGCAAATCTTCCTATATTAATTTTTTGCATGTTTTTTGGATGTATGTTTTTTTCCTAACAATTTAAAAATAATATACCCAATTAAAACATATTGGAATACCAACTGAAATGTAGCAACTGTACATTAAGTTTTAGAGAATTGACATTTTTTTCTATGTATTCTTTCCTTCTAAGAATATGGAATACATTTTATATTTTTTAGATCATACATTATACATATGTATTTTATTTATTTAAATTTGGATTTATTCATTTTGAAAGAAGGAAAGAGCAGGGGGAGGGGCGGAGAGAGAGGAGATAGTATTTGCACACGCTGACAGCATGATCCTGACGCAGGGTTTGATCCCCTGAACTGTGAGATGGTGACCTGAGCCAAAATCAAGAGTCAGATGCTTAACTGACTGAGCCACCCAAGTGCCCCCATACATTATATATTTTTATAAGATTCTGACGTCCTATGTCTTGTTTATTAAATTACTTATGAAGTATTTTATGGTTTCTGTCACTGTTGTAAAAAGATTTGAATTTTCATTTTTTGATCCTAATTGCCAGAGAAAAGCTGTCAATTTTAAAAAGTTTATTTTTAATCCAGAAATTAGAATAAATCATTTTATTAATTTTAGAATTTTTTTTTTGTACTAGAATTCCTTGAGTTTTCTTTCTTTTTTAAATTTTTATTTATTTGTTTTTGAGAGAGAGAGAGAGCGAGAGAACATGATTAGGGGAGGAGCAGAGAGAGAAGGAGACAGAGGATCCAAAGCAGTCTGTGTACTGACAGCAGAGAGCCCGATGCGGGGCTCAAACTCAGAACCAGGAGATCATGACCTAAGCCAAAGTCAGATGCTTAACTGACTGAGCCACCCAGGCACCGCTTGAGTTTTCTATCTATACAAGTATACTGTCATGTAATCAGCAAAAGATAGGTTTTTTCTTTTTTCAATGCTCTTTGCTAATTATTTCGTTGTCTTGTAGTATTTACTACACTGCCTATAACAATGTTCAACATAATAGGTCATCTTTGTCTGCTTCTGATTTTAGAATTTGGTACTAGTTTTTAGAAAATTATCTTTATTGAATTTGAATACTTTTTTTCTGGTGCTATTTTTAATTAGGTTTGGCTATTGGATTTTGCCAAATGCCTATTAAGTATCTACTGATAAGACATGTGCTTTTATCTTCTAGTTTTTTGCTGGACTGAATTAAGTGGATACGTTCATTTCCTGATATGAAAGCACTCTAGTATTCCTGAAATATGTTCCACTTAGTCTTTTGATATATTATAGATTCTTTTTGCTAATATCTTCTTTAGAGTTTTTGCTTTGATAGTAATAAGTCAAATTGGTTTACAGTTTTCTATTTTGCTTCTGTTTTTATCAAATTTGGTCAGGAAAGTTATGTTGACATCATTGGGGAGTTTTATATATTTTTCTATGGTAAATTTTCTCTTAAAGCCCAGGTAAAAGTCAGCCATGAAGCCATCTCATCTTGGTATCTTTTTAAATGATAGATATTGATCATATTGTGGATTATTTGGTAATTGATTTATTAAAATTGTACAGTTATTACTGGGCTGGTTTTGTAATTGATATTTTGCTAAGAAATAGTTTATTCCTCTGGGTTTTCAAATCTTTTATCAGAGAATTGCTTTTAATATTCTTATGTTCCTCTTTCATGTCTCGTGAATCAATGATTACGTTTCCTTTCTTGTTCCTAAATTGTGCTTACTTTGTACTTTTTATTATTTATTTTATCAAGTTTTCAAGGCCTTTTACATTTTACTTTTTTTTTTAAGGTATATCAGCTTTTGGATTCAATTATCTTTTCTATTATTTTTGCTGTTATTTCTCATTTTGTGAATTTTATCTTTTCTCTTTATAAATGCTATTTCCCAGCTTATTTTAGTTAATTTTATCATTTTTTTCTCGTTTGTTAACACAAATTTTCTTTGTTTACTGCCTTTTAAAACAGATTAAGGCATTTAAAGCTATGTATTTTGTGTTGACGATACCTTTTATTTGTGTCCTATTGGTTTTGTTATAAAATGTTCTCTTTTTTATTGCCTCCAATGATTTTCTATTGGTATGTATTTCTTCATTTCTTAGTAAATATTTTTGATTACCTGTCAATTATTTATTATTTATATTTTTTGTTTTACTTCCTTGTTTTAATTTTGTAAAATTGAGGTACAGTTGACATACATTATAACAGTTTCATATGTATAGCATAATGATTCAGTATTTATGTATATTATAAAATGATCACTACAATAGGTCTATTTAACATCCATCACCATACATAGTTACACATTTTTGTTTCTTGTGATGAAAACTTTTAAGATATACTGTCTTAGCAATTTTCAAAAGTGGAATACAGTATTATTAACTATAATCACCATGCTTTACATTAAATACCCCTAATGTATTCTATAAATGGAAGTTTGTAACTTTTGATTCCCTTCACCTATTTTGCTCACCCCTGGCCTTTGGCAACCACCAATCTGTTCTCTATATATCTGAGCTTTTTTTTTATTAGTTTGTTTGTTTTTGTTCTTGTTTTCAGATTCCACATATAAGTGAGACCAGACGGTATTTGTTTTGCTCTCTCTGACTTATTTCACTTATCCTAATGCCCTCAAGGTTCATCCATGTTGTTATGAATGGCAACTTTTAGTTATTGTTATGGCTGAATAACATTGCATATATGTATGCTACATCTTCTATATCCATTCATCCACGGATAGACACTTTTCTTATTTTCTTGTCTTGGCTATTATAAATAATGCTGCTGTGAACAAGGGGGTACAAATCTTTTTGTATTAGTGTTTTTGTTTCCTTTAGATATATATCCAAAAGTGGAATTGCTGGGTAATATGGTAATTTTAATGGTTTTCCATAGTGGTTGTACCAATTTGCGTTTTTTTAACTTTACATTTTAAAATGATTTTCCATAGTACTTGTACCAATTTATAATTCCATCAGCAGTGAACAAAAGGTTCCCCTTTCTCCATATCCACACCAGCATTTGTTCTCTCTTGTCTTTCTGAGGGTGGCCATATGAACAGGTATGAGTTGATATCTCATTGTGGTTTTAATTTGCATTTCCATAATGACTAGTGATATTGAGCACCTTTTCATGTACCTGTTGACCTTTTGTATATATTCTTTATAGCAATGTTTATCCAGGTCCTTTGCCCATCTTTTAGTTGGGTGTTTTGTTTATTTGTTTTATTTTGTTGTTGTGCTATTGAGTTCTATGAGTTCTTTCTGTATTTTGGATATTAACTCCATCTTATATATGGTTTACAAATAGTTTTTCACATTCCATAGTTGTCTTTTCATTTTATTGATTGTTTATTTTGCTGTGCAGAAGCATTTTAGCTTGATGTAGTCTTACTTGTTCATTTTCTATTTTATTGCTTATGCTTTATGTGTCATATTAAAAAAATCATTATTAAGACCCATGTCAAGAAACTTTGTTACTATGTTTTTTTTAGGTATTTCATGGTTTCAGGTCTTATATTTAAGTCTTTACTCCATTTCAATTTAATTTCTATAAGTAGTATAAGACATGGGTCCATTTTTATTCTTTACATGTTTAATTTAATTCAATTTAATTCATTTAATTCAATTTATGAATTCATTTAATTCAATATCCAATTATTTCAGTACCCTTTATTGAAGAGACTGTTTTTTCTCCATGGAATATTTTGGCTCTCTTGTCAAATATTAGTTGACCTTATATGCTTGGGTTTATTTCTGGCCTCTTGATTCTTGTGTTCCATTTGTTTATGTGTCTATTTTTATGCCAGTGCCATACTGTTTTGATGACTATAGCTTTATAGTATAGCTTGAAATCAGACATTGTGATACTTCTTGCTTTGTTCTACTTTCTTAGCATTCCTTTGGCTATTTGGGGTCTTTTATGGTTCATTTAAATAGCAGTGTTTGTTTTTTTTCTACTTCTGTAAAAAGTGCCATTGAAATCTTTTTTTTTTATTATTTAAAAAAAATTTTTTTTAACGTTTTTTATTTTTGAGACAGAGAGAGACAGAGCATGAACAGGGGAGGGGCAGAGAGAGAGGGAGACACAGAATCTGAAGCAGGCTCCAGGCTCCAAGCCATCAGCCCAGAGCCCGATGCAGGGCTTGAACTCATGGACCGCGAGATCGTGACCTGAGCTGAAGTCGGACGCTTAACCGACTGAGCCCCCCAGGCGCCCCAAAATCTTAATAGAGATTATATTGCATCTGTAGATGGCTTTTGAGAGTATTGACATTTTAGCAATATTAATTCTTCTAATACATGAATATGGGATACCTTTCCATTTATTTGTGTCTTCTTTGATTTCTTTCTTCGTCCATTTATATTTTTTCTTATTTTGTTTTCTTGTTTCTTTTTTATTTGAGTATAGTTGATACACAATATTACATTAGTTTCAGGTGCACAACATAGTGATTCAATAAGCTTATACATTATGCTGTGTTCACCACAAGTGTGGCTACCATTTGCACCATACGATGCTGTTAACGATATTACTGACTTTATTCCTTATGCTGTGTCATAAAGTATCACATTGCTCGTAATGTGATTATGGATATGGTTAGATTTGTATCTATCCCGTTGCTATTTGTTTTCTGCTTGTCCCATTTTTTTTCTTCCCTTTTCCCTCATTTTGATCATTAAGAAAATTTCAGGCATTACAAGTCCTGTCCTGGCAAAATTAGAACTTCAATTTTATTTTGAATTTAAAACTTCTTCCCTCACCCTGCCCAGTTCTGACCCATTGCTCAAGGACCCCTTCCTGTTCCTGAAAACTCGTTTACTTCTCTTTCTCAATTGTTTTTTGTTGCTTTTGGCGTCTCCAGCATCAAGGTAAGGGGAAGCTAGATTAGAGTAAGAAAAGACTATGCATTTTTTCATTCAACAGCAGCAACAGCAAGCAAAAATCTTTGTTTTAGTTTATTTGTGGAAGTCTCATGTATTTAGCTCATTGAAGGCCTTTAATATTGAAAAGCGGATCCCGGTATCAGGCTATTTACAACTTTTACAAGCCTGTTGGATTTGAATGCTAGAGGCAATGGATGTCAAAAATTGATGTACAGTTGTTTACTTAAAATCGACTGGTCATTAGTAACCTATTAAGTTAATGAATAATTAGTTCATCAAGTCTTATTGTGAACTAAGATAGGATATTTGTTGAGGTAATGTGAGCTACTATAACAAAAAAAATTTAAAAGTGTTATTATGTCACCCATGTAGTATCTAAAATTGGTTCCCTTTCAAAAGACAGCTCTCTTCTAAGTAGTGATTAAGGACTCCTTCCTGGGCTCCTTCCGTCTGTGGCTCTGCGACCTTTGACATATAGCCTTTAAGGTTGCCACAGTCATCTACATCAAGCTGGCATTTCTTGGGGAGATACTTTTATAGGCTACGGCCCACATTTCAGGGGCTAGAGCTCAGTTATACTTACCTGCAAAGGTCGCTAGACATATAGTATAGTTGTGTGCCAAAGGAGGACAGAAACAATTTGGTAAAGAGCTAGCTAATTTCTGTGTAGGATAAGCTTCCTTATTGCAAGCATGCCATGTATTTAAATTAGAAACTAAACCTCAGTGAATATGGCTGTCATCCCCCTTTTCTGTGGCTGTATCTTGACATCATATGACCAGATGATATAGTCACTCACCTCTAGCTCAGCCCTCAATAAGGGACATTTTTTGGGCTGGGTTGCCCAACCATCACACAAATATTAAAGCTCTCAGAAGTTGCTAAACTTGAATTTTTAAGAAAACGTCTTAATGGGACCAAACCTTAACAATGAACATTTAAATATTAACGTTCGTTAAAGTCAAGCAGTGGTGTCTTCAAACTTCATCTTGAAAGGTTGTTTTTTTTTTTTCTTTCTCTTTTAAAATTAACTCTTAAATGTCTTTCTAAGGTTAGTTTTCTTTTAAAAGTAGGAACCCAAAGTTCTGTTTTCTGGAGTTTTGATTTCAGACAAAAAGGCATTTGTATAAAGAATCTTTTAAAGTGTTTATACATGTCTCTGTGTTTAGTATTTTTCTTACAAATCCCAATCCTCTGGAGTCATGGGGTACTCTGGGCCCAGGGACTCCAGTCTAACATTAGTTTAATGATTCTGACCCCTGCTCTGAAGTGGATTTGTACAGAGGAGTCATGCCTCGCATGTCCTCGAGTCATTAGTTTGGCATGAAATGGTCCTGCTGCTTGTGTTATGTTAAAATTATTTCTGAGTTGGGCTTCTGTAAAATGACCGTGTCTATTTTAAGACCTGAAGAATTTAAGACAAACTACTTGTGGGGACGACAGCCTTCAAGGGCCAGTTACTATATGATCCTTTATTTCAAGGGGCAACTGCCTCTACCCATTTAGTTATCTTAGGTACTAACCCATTTAATGATTTGAGTGGCATCCCTTTCCAAAAATGCTAAGTCTTTCCCAACATGACCATGGAAATGGTTCTGTCTGTTGGCCAAATCAGCTCTCAGCAACCTGTTGGGAACTTAATATCACGCTTGTTTTGGTATTGGATATTTTGTTCATGAATTTGGGGTCCTAAGTTGGTCTCAGTTGCTTAATATACAGTCTTTGGCAGTGATAGCTGTCTGAACTTATATGTTAGGAGCCAAGGCTTGTAGCTTTATTAATTTGACAATGATTTGCTGAATGCCTACTGTGGGCAGGTATCTAGAATCAAAGGTATCTATCGAGTGAATGACAAGGTGACGATATTCAGACTAAAGGGAGGACTTAAAATAAATTGAATACATTTTGTAGTATGTTTAAATTTGGTAAGCGCCCTGGAGAAAAAGAAAAGGAAATGGGAAGTTTCAGAATGGTGGATATTATAGACTTAAATAGGGATCAGTGACAGTGACATTAATTATAGGATATTTGAACAAAAACTTGAAGGAACTGAAGGAGGAGCACTGCAGGCAGAGAGAAGAGCAAGGAGAAGGGTTCTAAACTGGTATATTTCAGTTAGCAAAGAAGTCAACTTGTGTGGCCGGTGAAAGTGAATGAGGGAGCCATGATAGGAGATGAGGTCAGAGAATCCTAGCTCAGGGGTGAGCTAGGCACGAGGGAGCCGAGGAAAGTAGGCACTGGCCAGGAGCAGAACTTGGATTGTGTGGCATCCTTGATGCCAAGTGAAGAATGTGTATAGTCAGTCAAGTATAGTAAGTGAGGAGGGAGTGATACACTGTGCCAACAGATGCTAATAGGGGATATAAGATAACAGTGTGAGAAATGACCATTGGATTTACTCTTGTGTTGAGTAGTTGTAGTGGGATCAATACTGAAGGGGAGGAATGGAAGTACAGATATCTTTCTAGAGGAGTTTTGCTGCGGTGGGTGGTAGATGTGGGAAGAAGAGTTAAGAGCATTTTTAAAAAATTTTTTAAGAAGGTAGAAGTTACAGCATGTTTGTATGCTGATGAGAATAATGTAGGAAAGGGGAAATAGATGCCAAAATGAGAGGAGAGAATTAACGGAGGTGAGTGGGAGGGTGCCTAGTGCATGAGTAGAAATCTTGTTCTTAAATGGAAGCCTGGCCGGTGCATCCATGGGGAGGGCAGAATAAATGGGCACCCGTGCTGGTAAGTGGGTAAAAGTAGAGGTGGGAGCATCTGGAACTCTCTTCTAGTTGCTACTCTTTTCTCAGTACAAGAGGGGGCAAGGCCATCAGCTGGGAGTGGGAAGGAGAGGCCTGTTGGAGTTTTGAGGAGAGACAAGGTGTGATGTAACTGTCTATGAGAGAAGGAGAATGAATGGAGCAAGGAATTGTACCATTATTGCTGGGTAACTTTTGGTATAACAGACACAAAGGACTTAAAAAGATGTAAGAATTAGCATCTGAGAGATAAGTGGGGGCAGATCTAGTAGAGCCTTACAGGCTCTGGTAATGACTTTGGATTTTTTTCCCAAGTGAGATGGGCAGCCATTGGAGGCTTCACGCCGTGTGGTGATGCTATGTCACTTTAACCATTCATGTACAGAATGTTCCGCAGAAGCAAGAAGCCTCGTTCAGTAGCTTAAGTGAAAGATGCTAATAGCTGGAACTAAGGTGGAAGTGGCCAAGGAGGTGAGAAGGGGTTGGATTTTGAAGGCATAGCTGACAGGATTTACCAATTACAAGTAGAGTGTGTGAAAAAGGCGTCAAGGATGAAGTTAAAGTTTAATCCCGAGCAGTGCGTGAATGTTAGTGCCAATTACATATCAGGTTTCTCAGCCTCCAGTACATATACAAGATCAACACCAACTCTGCTGACATCCCTCAGCCAAAAGGCAAAATGATCTCCCTGTAGACGGAGGCAATAGTCCCATGTAGGTTAACATTGTTAAAAGCCTCATATTTCAGAAAAAAAGGAAGCAGATTACCACACAGGAGTCTAAGATGCATTGTTTTCTTTTAATTTTGTAATTTCAAGATTAATTAAGTAGGTAGTAATTTAACCTAACTTCTAGAAAAGTGCTAGCAATGTCTTCTTTTAAAAGAAAAAAGGACAGAATTCAGTTAATAGTCTGGAGCTCATTAGAGTTTTCCAAACAATAAAACAGAGTGTGTTTATTTTAATGGGAAGCTCTGCTCTGTCCATTTAGTATTTTAATGTTTTCACTTTTTCCTTCTTTAAAACTTAAGTAAAACTATAAAAGTCTGAAAAATGAATGCGCCATCAACTTTACAAAGAAAGATGACACTTCGCTCCTCCCTTTTAAAGAGCAGCCTGTCTCAATTTTTGCCGTCTTTGTGTTCTTGAAATTTTACTAGCTTTCTGACCGGGTCAGTCTCATTTCATACCTGCAAGCTACTTCATTTCTTTTTCATCAGCACACTTATGGACTACTAAGGAACAATTGTGTTCACTTCTGTCCCCTTAAGTGGAAAGACTTCAAAAGTTCCCAAAGCAGTTCACTAACCGGAAAAAATAGAACAAAAGGATGCTAACATATTTCCCCCCAAAATGCAATTTAGTCATATTGTGTTTTCAAATGATGCCACTGGGACTGAGGCGGGAAATGGATGTATTGTGTAGGAATCTTTGTTTTGTGGTTTGGGGAGATCAAGAGGAATATGGCACCTGGATCTTCTATTAATGTCTTTGGTTTGTTTCTTCTTGTCTTCTTTCTTCTTGGTAGGGCGAATGGTTAATTTCAGGTGGAAGGAGGCAAGAGCTGGAGTGCTTTTTCCCGTACTCAGGCTCTCAACATGAATGTGATGGCTCCTATTGTTGGTACTTTAGCGTGCACATGGTGTCCAGTTTGTGGATTCATGCCGGGTCCAGAAGCCCACCTGTTATCTCAGGGGTAAAAGCAATGTTGAGAGCTTGGGCTCTGGAGTTCCACTCGGGTGTGGATTCTAGTGTCACCACTCTAGCCGCCCAGGTCACTTAACCTCTTGGCGGCTCAACTTACTCATATGTAAAAATAGGGATAATAGTATTTACCTTATAGAGTTGCTGTGAAGGTTAAAGGAAGTAGTGTATCTTATGCAATTACCATAGTGCCCTGTATATAATAAACAACTCAATTACTTTTTGATTTATTAATTTGTAATTTAAGGGGTATAGTAAAAAAGCATAAGAGACTCTTAAAAACTGAGAACAAACTGGGGGTTGGTGGGGGTGGGAGGGAGAGGAGGGTGGGTGACGGGTGTTGAAGAGGGCATCTTTTGGGGTGAGCACTGGGTGTTGTATGGAAACCAGTTTGACAATAAATTTCATATATTAAAAAATAAATAAATAAAAAGAAATTAAGGGGTATAGTAAAATAAGATTGTTATAGTTAATATTATTTTATATCTTACTGTATGTTATATAAAATATTATATATACATATATGTGTGTATAATGAATGTATATGTATGTATGCATGTATATGAATAAAGTAAGATTTATATTTTAAAAATGGTACAGTTGACCCTTGAACAATATGGGTTTGAACTGCGTGGGTTCACTTACATGCAGATTTTTTTGGTAACTATAGTACAGCACTATAAATGTATTTTCTCTTCCTTATGATTTTCTTACTAACATTTTCTTTAGCTTATTTTAGCTGCTGTAGCTTACTTTATTAAGAATACAGCGTATAATACATGTAAATACCAAACGTGTTAACTATGTTATTGATGAGGGTTCTGGCTAATGATAGGCTGTTAATAGTTAATTTTTGGGAAGCCACAAGTTATATGTAGATTTCTAACTGCATGAGGCAGGGGTCAGCACCTCTAATTCCTACATTTTCCAAGGGTCAACTGTACTTTACTTTCTCCAGGCACCTCTGAAGGCCTAGACCAGTAGTTATTAAAATGCAGTCTCCAGGGGCGCCTGGGTGACTCAGTGGGTTAAGCATCCGACTTCAGCTCAGGTCATGATCTCACGGTTTATGAGTTTAAGCCTTACATCGGGCTCTGTGCTGACAGCTTAGAGCCTGGAGCCTGCTTTGGATTCTGTGTCTCCCTCTCTCTCTGCCCCTCCCCCACTGCCTGTCAAAAATAAATAAACATTTAAAAAAATTTTTAAAAATCAAATGTAGTCTCCAGACCAGTGGCATCAACATCACCTGGGAACTTGGTAGAAATTTGAAATTTGATTTTTTTAGTTACATCCCAGAAATTTTGGGAATGGGACTCAGAAATCTATTTCAGTGAGTCTTCCTGGTAATCCTGATGGACTGTGAAGTTTGAGAACCACTGGAACAGAGCATGTCTCCATTCTGTGTTAATGATTTTCAATCCAAAACATACTTGGTTTAGTTGGTGTCCTGTTTCGTGTAGACACTTTTAAGCAGCCTGTAAATGCTGAACGAAAATCAAATGGTAATATTAAAAACACAAACGCCTGGTTCATTAAATGTGTGTTGAGTGCTTACGAGGTGCAAGGCATCATGCTAACGTGCTCTGATGTCCGTTTAGTGTCACTGTATTTGGCACGGTGGGCAAATAGGTAAGACACGGCAAGGCACCACTTTGTTTATTTCTTGTTTGAAAAATAGCATGGTTGTGGGGCGCCTGGGTGGCTCAGTCGGTTAAGCGTCCCACTTCGGCTCAGGTCATGATCTCGCGGTCTGTGAGTTCAAGCGTCGCGTCGGGCTCTGTGCTGACAGCTCAGAGCCTGGAGCTTGTTTCGGATTCTGTGTCTCCCTCTCTCTCTGACCCTCCCCCGTTCATGCTCTGTCTCTGTCTCAAAAATAAATAAACGTTAAAAAAAAAATAGCATGGTTAGACTTTCTTCCTCTCATGTCAAGAGATCGATTGACAGTATTTGGGGTCAGCACTGTCAGGTCTCCTAAAATTCAAGGCATGGAACAAAAACCTAATGATGGTGTCAATCCTGTTGGGCATTTATCAGCTGGATGGCAAGGAGACCCAGTGCAGGGGGAGGGGCGTGAGTGCCCATCAGTCCTGACTCCAGTGGCATCCAGGATGACCTCACCAGTTTGCAGAAGTGCTCCTTCTCCTCAAGAAACCTTTATTTATTGAAATGTAAAACTTTTATGAATTATGAATTAGTTCCGTATCATTGTTTCTAGTGTAATTAAAATAATTAATGTTTTCCCTGTGGCATCTGTCAGATTAAAGAATGACTGTATATGTGAAGGGAATATTTAGAATAAAAAAAGCATACAGAATATTATAACACACTCACATAGTCATTATTTAGATTTAACGTAGTTTAATGTTTTTTATTTACAATTTTTTTAATGTTTATTTTTGAGAGAGAGCGAGAGAGAGAGAGGGAATGGGGGAGGGGCAGAGAGGGAGTGAGGCACAGAATCCGAGGCAGGCTCCAGGACCTGAGCTGTTTGCACATAGCCCAGTGGAGGGCTTGAACCCACAAACTGAGAGATCGCAAACTGAGAGAACCCACAAACTGAGCTGAAGTCAGACGCTTAACTGACTGAGCCACCCAGGCACCCCAACCTACTTCAGTGTTTTTCCATTGTATTGGCTCAGGCTATTGTAACAGAATACCATAGACCATGTGACTTAGACAACAGAAATTTATTTTCTCACAGTTCTGGAGGCTAGAAGTCCCAATCAACCTGCCACCTGATTCTGTTGGTGGTGAGAACTCTTTTTGGTTTACAGACTTCTCACTGTGTCCTCATTTGGTCTTTTTTCAATGGCGTGTACATGGAGAGAGAGTGTGAGTTCTTCCGTGTCTCTTCTTATAAGGACACTGATTCTATTTAATAGGGCTCCACCCTTATGGTTCGTTAAATCTTGATTACTTCCTTAGAAGCCCTGTCTCCAAATATAGCCACACTGGGGATCAAGGCTTTAACCTGCGAATTCTGGGGAGACACAATTCAGTCCATAGCAGCCATGTGTCTAATTTTATCACCTTGTCTCCCATTTCCCTTCCTTCCTCGCCAGAGGTATACTTTCTTGAAGTTAGCATGTGTTCATCCTTTCCTTAAATTTACCATACATATGCATATACATATTTATGTCTGTAAACACTATATTACATCATGTGATGTGCTTCACCCTTGACATAAATGGTACTTGCTTTTTTCTCTCTTTTGTTTCTGACGTATCCATGTTGATAATTGTAGATCTAGTTAATTCATTTTAACTTCTGATTGATGTACTATTTAATAAATGCATTGCAATTTATTTATTCATATAAAGAGTAATAGACATTAAAAAGGAGTTCCATTTTTTTCACTCTTACAAATGAGGGCACAAGGTTGAGCCTCCTTGTGTGTGATTCCTTGCAGATATGTGCTAGAGTTGCTTTAGCATACATGTCTGGGCTTTGAATTCCTGGCTGGTAGGGTATATTCACCACCAGTTTTATTAGATATTGCCAGTTTACTCTTGTAATAAATGTTTACACAAATTTTAAATTCCATCAGTAGAATTTTCATTCTTACACATCCCTCATACCTCTTGTCAGACTTCTTAATTTTTTCTTATCTCAAAGTATAAAATGCTATTTTACTGTTGTTTTAATTTACATGTCCTTGATTATTCATGAAGTTAGGCATCCTTTATATGTGTATTTGTCAGTCACATGGCTCTTTTGTGAGTTGACTGTTGACGTCTTTGTCTACTTTCTATTGTTTTTTTTTAATGTTTACTTTGAGAGAGAGAGAGAGAGAGAGAGAGAGAGAGAGAATGTGAATGGGGGAGGGGCAGAGAGAGAGGGAGAGAGAAATCCCAAACAGGCTCCAATGCTCTCAGTGCAGAGCCTGACATGGAGCTCAAACCCATGAACCGCAAGATCATGACCTGAGCCAAAATCGGGCGCTTAACTGAGTGAGCCAACCAGGCGCCCTTCTTTTTCTTTATGTAAAAGTTATTTATATATTTTAATTACTAATATTTTATTTGTAGTGATTGTAACTCTCTTCTCCTAGTCTGTGACTTTTGAAAAATAGTGTTCTAATTATATAGGTTTGTTTTTAATGTAGTTGAGTTGATCAATTTTCCCCTTTAAGGTTTGGGCTTATTATGTCTTCTTTAAGAGATTACCTCCTACCCAAGGTCATAAAGGTATTTTCTTCAACAAGTTTTGATTTCTAAACTCTCCATTCTTTTCCATTGGCCTATCTGTCAGTCTTTTTGCACATTGTTTTAATTATTGCAGCCTTACAGTGGCTTTGGTATCTGATGGAGGAAATCCCCTTTTTAATCTCCTTTAAGGAGGTCTTAGCTATTTTTGACTTTTACTCACCTAAATAAAATTCAGGAAAAGCTTGTCAGTTTTCGTGACAAGCTGTAATATTTGTTGGGATTCCCTTGAATTTGCAGATTAATCTCGGAAGAACTGACATCTTTATTATGCTGAGAGCCTTCTGGTAAATGAATATGACATATCTTTCCATTTACTTGAGTATTTGGTTATATCCTTCATTAAAATTCTATCCTTTCAGTTAATATACTGCTTTTGTTAGATTTATTCCTAGGAACTTGTCAGATTTTTTTTTTTTTAACGTTTATTTATTTTTGAGACAGAAAGAGACAGAGCATGAACGGGGGAGGGTCAGAGAGAGGGAGACACAGAATCTGAAACAGGCTCCAGGCTCTGAGCTGTCAGCACAGAGCCCGACGCGGGGCTCCAACTCACGGACCGTGAAATCATGACCTGAGCCGAAGTCAGCCGCTTAACCGACTGAGCCACCCAGGCGCCCCGGAACTTGTCAGATTTTAAAAGATTTTTCCATTTATTATGGAATGGATGTTTTAATTGGACATTTTTCAATAGGTAGTTTTTAAAAGGTAGGTTTTTTTTTTACATTTTTTTTTTTTTACATTTTTAATAGGTAGTTTTTGTGCATGGGAATCTCATTGATTTTTTGTTAATTCATTGATGTATTCAGTGACTCTACTAAACTCTCTTATTAGTTCTAAGTTTGTGAATGCTTTTGGCTTTTCTGTAGACAATAATGTATTCTATAGTTAATGACAATTTTGAGCACCCCTCCACTTTCTTCTTCTTTCTATTTTGTTTTATGGAATTGATGAAGACCTCCAGTTACAAGTTGACTAGTTGTGTTAATCGCAGGCATCTTTATTATATTCCCGACTTTATAGCAGGTGCTTCTGTCATTGATTACAAAATATGACACTTAATTTTTGTAGTTTTTCTAGATAAAATATATTTTTTTCTTCCAAGTTTATTAAAACTCTTTACCATGAAAGGATGTTGACTTTTTCATTATGTAATTTTCTGTAACTACTGAGATTTTTTCTTTATTAATACAGTGTTCACATAATAGATTTTATATTAAGTAAATGTAAATCATCCTTACATTCCTATTTAAAGCTTGCTTGGTGCTAGCATTATATGCTGAAGCTTTACAAATATGATCTATATCCATATAGGTGATTAAGCCTGTAATCTCACTTTCTTATGTTGTTTTCATTTAGTTTTGATATTAAGGTTTTGCTAGCTTCATAAAAGGAATTGGAGAGCTTTTCCTCTCTTGTAGCCCCTGGAATAGTGTGAATAAGGAAGACTAAAGCCGTGGTAAAATATGACTGTAAACCTGTCTGGTTCTGATGCTTTGGTGTGTCTATATGGGATACTTTAAAATTTTTAACTACTCTGATTCACTTTCCTTAAACGATGCATGTCTCTTCCAGGTTTCTGCCTCTTCTTGAGTTAGTTTTGGGAAACTGCAATCTTTTTCCAAGAAACTGTCCATTATATTTAAGTTTTTAAAACTTACTGGTTAATTTGTTCATGGTATTCTCTTACAGTATCATAAACCTTTACAGAATATCTCTATTTTGACTCTCTTTTCGTTTCTAATACTGTTTATTCTGCATATACTCTCTCCTCTTCTACTTTCTCACCAAAGATTTATCCATTCTAAGAAAGAGCAGTTGATTTTGTTGATACTGTTTTTTTTTCTATTTGATTAATTTCTTATTTACTCATATTCTCTTCCTTGTCTCCCCTTTATTGGTTTATTTTGTAGCTTTTTAAATAATGTCATGAGTTGAATGCATTAATTATTGATTTTCAAACTTTCTTTCTGAATCCGAATTTAAGGTTATTCATGTATCACCATAGTTGCATACCGCAAACGCATTGTTTAATTCTAAATATTTAATAACTTTCATTATAGTTCATCTTTGACCCTTAGAGTATTTATAAGTGGATGTTTTGTTTCAAAGTACATGAATTAATTTTTTATTGATTTCTTATTTTACTGTATTATGGTAGGAGAATGTGGTCTATATGATATGATGTCTTTGGTGTTTGCTGAGACATCCTTAAGTTACTTGGAGGATATTTTTGGAATCATTTCATGTATACTCAAAAAGAATGTCATTCTGTATGTGATACATGCTTACTACATCAATCTTTATTCTTTTGTTTGAATCTTCTACATCTTATTTTTTTAAATCTCTTTTAGGAATGTGAAAATCTCTCATTATGGTACTCTCATTATGGTTCAGATTCTCTTCACTCACCAATTTACAATTTATATATTTTGAAGTTATCTTGTTAAGTGAACGTAGCCAAGTGTCTATAGGGATGGGTATAGAAGTATAGCATAATGATTTGGCAGATGTCAAATACCACAGACAAAAACCAGAGGAGCCATAGAAGAAAAGCTTTTTCTCAAACTTTAAGCCAAGCGTTGTCACAAAAGCAGTGCCAGATTATGTGTGCCAGTAACTCATGGGAAACAGACTCATACTAGGATCTGTGTGTTAGATGAAGAACGAAAGCATAAGAAGGGGGTCCAAGATGAAGTCAGTTGGATGTAATTCACAGCCACTGTTTCTAACTGCTGCCATACCTGTGTATTTGTTTGAAAAGTGGCTAGAATTGAAAGTTGCTACCTGACACTGAATCCTGGCAGGAAGGCATTCTTTTTGTTGACTGAAGCATATCAGAGCAACTTCTAACATTTGATCAGTTCCCACCCACACTTTTATTTTGGAAGGAAATTCCTGACTTTTGTACACTTCTTTTTAAAATCTTAATATCACATTTCATATTGCCCTTTGTGTTTTGTGTTCCAGGAGGATGAATTATTCCAATCGTCTTACTTAACTGGTTGTTATTGTCTGGAGGAAATTTTAGTGAGTTCAATTTACCTGGTAGCCTTTCCCTCTGAGATTTTGTTTCTGGTAGACTTCACCATGGAGCAGAAATACTCCTATTACAGCGCTCAGTTTATCTGTAGATGAAAACCTTTGCATCTTAAATAAAACACTCAGCTAGTGGGGTCATGTTTGGCTCTGTTTCTCTTCATTGGTGCTTCTAAATCCATTTGCCAAGTCTGAGGTCCTGGACTCAGACATCTTGGAGGAACTCTAGAGGTAAAGGTGCTTTTCACTGAATGTGAAAAATAGCATTTTGCTGAAGGCTATTTTGCTCAGTTGCTCCAAAGTAATTTACCTTGGGGAGTAGAGACCGAGTCTGAGACATTCAAGACTAAAAGGGAACTAGTTGTATTTTTTTTAAAGTACATATAGTTATAAGTAATCAACAAAAGGGAGCTTATGATGAAAATTATTCTTCAGCCCCTGCAGTGACATTCTCTGCGGTGAAAGATGCTGCTCTCTCATCAACATAAGGGAAACGTAACCCCTCTCCTCTCATTCCATTATTACATTCAGGTCTCTTAATTTGGGGTGAAGAAAACAAGCAAAGTTTATGGTGAGATTTATTTTAGTAAAACAGACAATTACCCAGATGATTCAAGATTCTGCCCTTCCCCAACTCATACAAACATGTTTTCTCCTTTATTTAGTTTATGCAAATGTGAGGGCTCATGGGGGATGGAGAAGGTGTGCCAAATGATCCGTAATTTCACAATTTTAAATTTTGGTTTCCTAATACAAAGTCGATATCTAAGACTATATGATATTTTCAGTCTCCAAAAACTTTGTAACAAGCTTTACAAATTCTGCACTTGAGCCTGAGCGTTTTCCTCTTTGGTCAGTTTCACGCTACTAGATTCTACTGCTCCAGATTCTACCTGGGTAGGTGTGACACCAGATCCCTTCCATGAATAGACATTAGTTTTCTTTTCTTTTTCTTTTTTTTTAATGTTTATGTATTTGTTTAGAAAGAGAGAAAGAGATAGAGAGCTCACACACATGCAAATGGGAAAGGGACAGATAGGGAGGGAGAGGGAATCCTAAGCAGGCTCCTGACTGTCAGCGCAGAGCCCCACACAGGGCTCAATCTCATGACCATGAGGTCATGACCTGAGCCGAAATAGTGTTATTTATTTAAGAGTGAGACGCTTAACCAACTGAGCCACCCAGGCGCCCCTCCATCACCTTTCTAAATTCAACACTATAGAGTCAAAATTGCTAAATTTAGCAGTAGATTATGTGATAATGTCAGGGTTAATTTTTTGGAGGAGGCAAGAGCAAGATTCCAGTTAGACGGAATTCACTTTAGGACTAATGCTTAATTACATGAGTTCCAGAATAATCTAACCCAACTATAGCCTCCAGATTTTGATTATAAGTCTCTTTGCTAAATTACTCAGAATTCATTTTAAACTCCAATCCCTTCCAAGGTAGATCCAAAATGCTGGGGCTTTAGGCCATCTTGCTGTTAAAATTCCCTTCCTGTGCCTTTTTTTTTTTTTTTTTTTTTTTTTTATTATCAGCAACTTTTCTTCTTCCCGGATGAAGGTGGTCGAGTTACCCTGCCGCTGTGGGTAGAATGTGGACCTGCTTAACTAGTTGGTTGGTCTGTATATACTCACTAGTGAATGCCATGCTGCTTTCTCTCCCTGTTGAATAGAATATAAAAGAGCCCCAAAGCTGCCACACGCTGTCCATACGCTGCCAAAAGGCAGTCCCTGTCCATTATAATCGCAAAAAGAATAATAGGTACCACCCTTCCTTTCCCAACAGACATTCAAGTTGAAAGCAAGAAATTTATACAAAAAACAGAGGCTTAAAAATTTTTTTTTGGTTTAAAGATACTATAAATATTCAAAAAGTTGTTGCAAAACTATAGTTTGCATGGCACTGCACTCCACAATAGGTGATTCTGCATTTTACAAATTGGTGAGAGAGATGAACATATATACTGGCAACCAGAATTCCAAGCAGTACAGAATAAGGATCCTATGAACACTGCAAACAAGCAGCATTGGCAAATTGACCTTTTCTGGCCCAGGAAGCCTTATGGAGGAAGTTGCCTTAAGAGATGGGTAGGGATTATCAAGGGGCAAACATGTTTCAGTGGTATGAGCACTACTTTGAATGGAACATGATTGTAAGTAAAACAAAGTGCATGAGCAAGATGAAGGAAGAAAAGAATGAGTCGCGCTCAAAACCAGGGAAAGCCAGTTACGCTGGGTAGAAAGGGGTATCAGATGTCATCAAGGGAGTAACGGTGGGAGGCTGCACAAATGCGGAAGAAGGAGAAGAAGGAGGATGTAGGTGGAGGTCACATTATGAAGAGTCTTTGGTGAGTGGGCTTCGTAGACCTTGGGAATCACTGACTTGGGGCAGGGCAGTAACACAGGGACGGTGGTATCTGCAGGGTACTTCCGTGGTGGAGTTGTAAGGACTAGAGCCAGCAGTCTACAGGCATGGAGTCCAGCTGGAAAGCTCTAGCATTAGTCTGGTATTAGAGTCTCGAACTGGGACTCAGATCACGTGTCTTCCTATCTCAAGGAAGATGGCAGCTCTGTCTCTAGGTAAGGGACAGACCCAGGTTTGCCGGGGCTTAAAGCTTATCCAATTTGGGGGAGACCTCCTTAGGAAAAATACAACACATTTACAAGTAAAAAGTCAATGTATTTCTTCCTGGGCCTTAGAAGGGGTACCTGAGGGGCCCTGAGCCCAGCTTCATGGTAATTCAGCCTCTGGGTGAAAACCATGACAGTTGCCGAGTTAGAACGACCTGTCCCCTCTCGTTATCGTTAAATGCGTCTGCTTGTCCAGAGGTTTTAGGACAATTGGCTCAAGCAGACAAATGAAGCAGTATTGCCCATAAGCAGAAACTGCCTGTTTGTAAAAAGCCTGGGTCAGGTGGGAAAAAAAATAGTTTGTTTCATCTATTGACAGATTTTAAGTTAATAAATTTAAACACTCAAACCACTTTGAAAGTTTAAGAATGTTTGCACTGATGAAAGCATAAAGTAGGGATTGGTCCCACAGAGCCTTGGGCCAGACTGCCCGGGTTCCGTTGCGTGTGCCATCCACTTCACTCTGAAAAGTGTATACAACTGTGCCTGGCACACAATAAGTGCTCAGTAAATATTAGATATTATTTTTGTCAGTGGAGAGTTAAAAAAAATTTTTTTAATCTTTATTTATTTTTGAGAGAGTGAGAGAGTGAGAGCAGGGGACGAACAGAGAGAGAGGGAGACACAGAATCCGAAGCAGGCTCTAGGCTCTGAGCCGTCAGCACAGAGCCCGATGTGGGGCTCGAACCCACGAACCGTGAGATCATGAGCTGAGCTGAAGTTGGATACTTAACCGACTGAGCTACTCAGGCACCCCATGAGTGGAGAGTTTAAAAATAAAATTAATGAAAATGTGTTCAACGCAAGGTAAGTGTTAATTGCTTTTAACCAGACCGCTTGCCTCTGGGCATTGTTACTGTTGTCACCTATATTTAGGTTTGCAAATTGAGTCCCAAAGAAGTTTATTTCCCTGTGGTTTTAGGTTCATGTGGTTCTCAGCTGGCTGCACACTGAATTACCTGGGATACTTTTAAGTCCTCCCTTAGCCAGGGCCCACCCTTGCCAATTTGATCAAAACCTCTGAGGTGAGTTTCGGCATCAGGATGTCTTATAGGCTCCCTGACTACTTTGCTGGACAGCCAGAGTCAGAGTCAGGGCGTGTGGCCTCCCAGTGCCTTATGGTGACCTGACTGTTAGGCCTAAGGCAACCTGACTTTGGCCACAGGTGAGATTACCTGAGGAAGTTTCAAATTTTTCTTTTTTCTATTATATTTTTCTATCAAAGGAAACCATAACTCATTTCTGAAATAGATAAAAATGTCAAACAGTGAAGAAGATAATTCCAAGAGTGAGTTAAAAAAAAATCCTTCACACTCATTCTTAATTATATTAGCTATTTCTAAAGCCAAATCTCTTCATAAGTGTCTATTACGATGGTTCTTATTATGCATTACTGTTTCTTTTAACTTAAATATAAAAGTATTTGTATTTAAAAGTATTTCATAAAATGCTGAAAACAATGGTCCTTGTATCAATGATCACGTACTAAACATTTCCTAGGCCTTGGGCCCTGTGTTAACTCTTCGTATGTGCATTATCTCCTTGTCCTTATGACTGTATATGAGGTAGGTACAATTCTCATTCCCATTTTGGAGGTGGGAAGTGAGTTTCTGTGGTCATGCAATTGGTATGAGTCACAATTTAAGGCCATGCCTCCTGGAAGGGAGGCAGAACAGAATAGTGGCTGAGAGCTCCAACATAGGGGTCTGACAGCCCTGGCAGGTTGCTTGTACTCTCTGCACTTTGGTTTCCTCGTCTATAAAATAGGATGGGGCCTGGTTAAGTGGCCAACTTCGGCTCAGGTCATGATCTCGTGGTTCATGAGTTTGAGCCCTGCATTGAGCTCCCTGCTGTCAGCACAGAGCCCACTTCAGAATCCTTGCTCTCTGCCCCTCCCCCACTTGCACATGTTCTCTCTCTCTCTCTCAAAAAAAAAAAAAAAAAAATATATATATATATATATATAATAGGATAGAAACACTCACCTTGTAGATTCGTTGTAATTATGAGGGTAATAGCCATTGAAGTGGTAAGTGCTCACGACGGCGGCTCTTAATGAGTCAGACGTGTTGCTATGAGAGGGCTCTCTTTTTAAAGTATACTATGGCTTTTTAATAAGTTTAAACTTTTATTGTTATTTATTACTTCACAAGTAATGCATGTTGGTTGTAAAAACAAAAGAATTAGGAAATCGAGCAAGCAAAATTTAAAAAAATCAGCTTACAACTGAGAACTTAATTTTTTCTATCGTTTGTATTTTTCCTATGCATACACACACATACATATTATTTAGAATGGGATGGTATACCATACTGTTCTTTAAATGCCTTTCATTCAGTAATGTTTATATGTTCTATTTTGCTATAGTCTCGCTGTTATGCTTGCAAATGGATGCTTATGTTCATAGATGTTTAATACCATTAAAGATAAACCAGGCCCTTGCCACAGGGTCACGTATGATTCAAAGACTTGCTGTTTTATGCAAGATAACTTGCTTGTCTTTTGTGGGCAAATCTCGTTCTCCTTATCTTACACAGAGTGGAGTTAGGGCAATGAGGCAGGAAGAGGCTTGCCTGGGGAGGTCTGGCAGAGACATTCTCCCAGCACTGTTGTGAAGGCCAGAAGTTGAGCATGTTGGGAGACACTAAGGAAGTTTGGGGTGGGGGGGCGGTGCTCTGGGGATGCCTGCAGTGCTAGGGGGAGTTAATGTCAAGTGGAATCCTAGGGCCAGGACAGAATAGAGTCCTAGGCTTGTGACAGAGTGAATATACAAATGGGACAGTTCCTGGACATATATTAAAATAGAACTCTGACCCACAACCTGCAGCACCCAGGCCAGGAAAGCAACCCCCTTATCTACGATAAACATCCCCGGAAGGCAGCCTGCTACAGGAAAGAAGCCAGGTTGCAGGAAGCCAGATTGCCATCTCGGGTAACAATCCAGGAAGGTAAGCAATGACTTCTGTAACCATGAGCCCCAAATGCCCAGGACTTAGTTAATAACCGACAGCGTCCCTCGTTTAGTCCCCACTCCCGACTTAGGACTAACTAAAGAGAGCCGAATGCGCACCCTCAACTAGTCACATTGGATACCCCGCTGGTCGCACCACCTCCTGCTTCCAGCCTCCATTCGGGGCACACCCACAGCCTTCCCTTATTTCACGGCAGAACTTTCCCATTCCTCTGACTGCCTTTGAGTCTGTCAAAACGCAAATGATGGTGACTGACAATGTTGCTGTCCTGAGCTCTGAACAAACAGCCTTTGTTTTTCTTATTTGCTTTGTCTTCGCTTATTTCCACACTTGCTTGATGACCAAGTCAGGCTGCTCGTGTGTGACCATTGTCAGACGGGGCCCTTTGTCTTTGATGGAATTTTACTTGATCTCTTTTTGTGAGGTACAGGCTCTTTCTCTGGAAGGCAGGGATCGTATCTTACTTATCTCAGTATTTCTAGTGCCCAGCACTGCCTGACTCATACTACAGACTGTTGAAAAGAGGGATAGGAGGTCTCCCTGACAAGAATTAGGTCCTTTCTTTTCCACTATGGAACCAGAAAGCCCAATGTGACTACTAGTTGGTCTTGTTTTGATATAATGAAATGTCATCTAAAATTTCAGCTTATATGTAAACCAAATTGGAATTGACCTGGGGTGGGGTGGGGTAGGTGGGGTTTCATAGCCTGAGGGATTTCATAAAATCTCTAGAGAACTATTTTTAAATCTTTTTGGCAAAATTCCCCCCCCCCTTTTTTTAACACCTTTCCCTAATCTAAACCCACATGAATTTTGAGGGAAATTTAATTAAAGCTTTTTTCCCCCTCGCTAAATGGATGCAGGTGCTGTTCAGACAGTAAAGAAAACCATGGCTAAGTTAGTTTGGCTTGCTTCTTATCCCTGTTTCTCAGGACGATAATTGAAAGGTGACCTGTGGCCAGTTAATTGTCACTGAGGTCGAGTTTTGTGAGGCTTCTCCACTGGTGATTCTAGACCAGACCCTCGACCAGAAACCCCACACCTCACTTATGGTCATATCAGCTC
The DNA here is from genome assembly GCF_023721935.1 of Panthera uncia. Classification (NCBI taxonomy): domain Eukaryota; kingdom Metazoa; phylum Chordata; class Mammalia; order Carnivora; family Felidae; genus Panthera; species Panthera uncia. The sequence continues at coordinate 19,967,815 of NW_026057576.1, read as the reverse complement.
CAGACTCTCTCTTTCATGACAGAAACGCCTGTCCAGCATCAGCACTGGGGCCTGGAATACTACATTTGGCTTATATATCACCCTTAACTAGTGTGTTCTTCTAGAAGATTCTCCACATTTGAACGTTGAAGCAATGTTATCGTATAGCTAAAACTTCTCCATGTGTGTGAACAAAGTCCAAAGGAGAGTAACTGGAACATTTATTACTCAGAAATTCCACACAGATCTCAGGGCTGGACTGATACTGTTTATTGTGTTGAGCACCTTTCAGAGCTCATCTCTAGACCACATAGTCTACAAGGGCAGGGTCCACATCTGTCTTATTTATCTCTGTGTCTCTTGTACTTGATGTATAATAGCACCTGACAGGATTTTGTTCATGCCTGATGGGAATGTGGAATTTGGAGTCACTTGACAGAAGGTGCTAAAATATAGCAGACAGAGCATCATCATGGGTGAGAGCAAAGACTCTGCTGGAAAATACATGCAAATAGCAAATATCAATAGTACGATAGCAACTCACCTTGCAAAAAAAAAAAAAAAAGAGAGAGAGAGAGAGAGAGAGGCTATTTTGGCTACAGGTTTATTAAGAAATGGATAATTTTCTGTTAGTAGAGCTCTTGGTAAGCCTGGAATGCCTGCCTAGTGGTGTTAAGTCAATCTCAGAATAAGGAATCTGATGGCCTCATTCTGAAGAGAAGACTTAAGACATACCATGTTACCCTCCATTAATCTTGGCTAGGGCATATAGTAGAGTGACAGGGGGAGAATAGTCCCGTATTTCCCAAGGGTCCCAAGAAGAAGAAAAATGCCTTTTCTTAAATTTTCCTGGCCAATAGAGAGAAAGTTCCCTCAGCTTGGTTGTAACTTCTCTCTGGAAGCAGGCTCATGTAAACAGTTGTGCTGTGAGCCATCCATTTGTATAACCAAATCCTTGCTACATTTATCACCCGCTTTTCCCATCTCTCTCTCAGCAGTCTTGGTGGGTGGGTGGGTGGGGAAGAGAAGGTGAGTCTTTTAGCATTGACTTCTGTGGTGGGCGCGAGGGGTTATCACTCAACATCCATTTCAGCCTCCTTCTGCTGTGCTTTCCTATACTGCCGGGGCTGAAAAGCTAAAAACTATGTTTCCCAGTGCCCTTGCACCCAGAGTTGTGGGTGGATTTAGATGCTCTCTTACTTGGAAGGCAGAAAGCAGGCAGAGGCTGGGAAGACTGGGAGGCAGGTGGTTTCCCTGTAGCCATACAGGCAAAGGCCCCAGGGCCTGGCCATTAACATCATGCATGCTGAGAGGCAGGGCACGGGCCCCCCAGAATGCCAGTGGAGATGGTCTCAGGCCGGGCGGAGTCCTGGAGCCAGCAGCGACAGTGGGGCTCATGAAGGTCTCCTCTTCACGGCAGCCAGAGGCAGTGTGTTTGTAGACCAGCTTCCCAATCAGCAGGCAGCAGCCTCGGTGGCCTGGTCCTGCTGGGTGGCTTGGGAGTTGTCCCTAGAAGAACCTGGAGTTTGTTTCATTAGCGCTCCCAATGCTCTGTAAGCTATTTAGTACAGTGTAATAAACCTGGTTCTGCTTAACCTAGCCAGATTGAATTCTATTCTCTGCAGTGTAACCCTGACCACTATGACTCAGGAATGAAGAGCTAAACCAAGCTTTATGAGTTAGGCATTATCAAGGGTTGCCCTCCCTCATTGCTGTTGCCTTGGCTTTAGACAATTATTGGTGAAACCACTGATGTGTTACTTTTGGTTCCTAAATTCCAAGCTATTGTATATTTGTCCACTGTATTCTAGTAAGTGGTAAGCAATTAGAAATCCAAGGTTAGAGGTTTTATTATGTTTAATAAAATATTGAATCCGTTGCATATTAAATTCTGATATGTTTAGAAAAGTGTTGAGCCTACTAACTTCTCCATCCAGGGCCTGAGCCTAGCTTTGCCTTGTCTGTTGTTAATGAGCCTTTGTTCCTGGGTGTCTCAGAAACCTCTGGATGACGTTAGTATAAAAGCCAAGAGCAATAACCATTATAATGAAACATTATGTTTGTGACCTTTTTTTTTTTTAATGGTTTTTGAAAACATGATCCCTTATGTCAGAGTTAAGGGAAGTTATTGCAAGAAAAGAAAAGTAAGATAAGTTGTTGCAAGGCATGTGGTGAGTTAATAAATAACAGAATCAGGCCAATTCTAGGTCAGAAAAGCTTATCTTCAATACCAAGAAAAGCAACTGCTTGATGTAACAGATTTCCTCAAATACCCAGGCAAGAATAGCCTGAGACATCTAATGGATCTGGGTCCCCTTTTGAAAACATTAACTGAAGAAGGTTCATTGGATGCTGCAGGAAGTGGCTGGTACCTTTAGAGCTCTGAATTTCTGTGCAAAGGCCTGTGGCATTGACAGGACTTGTGGGGTGAAGAGACAGAGTCAGAATTCAAGCTGAAGTGATTCCTTACGACATCTGTTAGTGCTGAGGCAAGCTTGGGTTACAGTTTTATTCCATAAAACAAGGATGTGAGAAAAAGCCTTAAGGAAAAGACATTAGGATGGGCTGAGGCAGGAGGGGAGGAGTGCAGGGTGACTTGTGGAGAAGGAGAGCAGACTACCTGCTGGGCTTAGTACCTCAGTTAACACTTTGTGTGTGTGTGTGTGTGTTCTCACTATTAATTCTTATTATTAAAGAGTCCTTCAAAAGAATGCTGTGGGCCTGAAACAGAATGGAAGTAAAGCATTCTTTTCTACCAGATATCTTTTCGGCCCTCCTGGCTAAGACTTTCCTGGACTTCGTTTTAGCTTTACTGGTACATGAGGAAGTTTCCTTTTGCTGTGGAAGGATTTACATGTAGCCAAATGTTTCATGGCCCTATCTGTAATGGGCTTTAAAGCCTTTTCTGAAAGCGAAATTTATTTAGAGGGAAGGCTGTTTCCTACCAGTTGGAACAGCACTTACAAGTATGACTCACGGAGCTGGTCCCAAGAGCTTTGATAGTAGAAACTTGCCACAAAGCAAACAGAAAGACGTTCACTTTCGCAAAGCTACAGATCTGTCTTTGGTGGCCCTGCCATTAGGAACCCAAGCATTTCTGGTACCTTCCGCTGTTTTGCTTCCACCGGGGGGGGCAAAGCAACTGATTGGTAGTAGTAACTGAAGTCTATTGCAGGGTTGCAAACTATTATCCCAGGAGGTAAATTGATGGTTGCGAAGAGGGTGAAGTGGAGACTAAGGCTCCCGGTTGCCCATTCTGGGACTTGCCTCAGACCCCACCTGGTGCGCGTATGGAATCCGGGTCGTATCTCTGTATCATAAAGAGTGGATGGGCTTTGCACGCAGACGGACCTGGGTCTGAGTCACTTGACTAGCTGTTTGCTATTGGGCAAGTTGCTTAATCTCTCTCAGCCTGGTTTTCTTCAACTGTAAAATAAAGAGGATGATGCCATCCAGGAGTTTGTGAGCACTAGAAAAAATGCTGTTAAGGCAGAAGTGGCCTTAGGTACTCTGAGTACATAGTAGGTACTCCACAAATGGTAAATGACCATTCTGATCATGCTCATGGTTATTTGCTGGGTTTTCCCTTAACCAGTTCTGAGTTTCTTTTTAGAAGCCCCTTCTACTCAAATCTGTTCTTCCTTAATTCTCTATTTGTTGTAAGCATGCAGTTTGCATGTGGTGTTTCTATTTCTGTACCTCAAAAGCCCTGTATTTAAAAAAAAAAAAAAAAAAAAAAAGATCCTCTTAATAGCCTGGCAAAGCAGGGAGCCAGGAGCGTAAGTGTCTTTATCTCAGAGGTGGGAACGAGGTAAGAGGCACTAGAATGAAAGGGTAGAGAGAGACTAGGAGTCCTTAATTTGAAGTGTACGGGCTTTTAACTCCCAGAAAATGAAGGCAAAAAAAAGTTTGGGTGCGTTTTGATTGAGAGAAGGCCTACAGCTTTCACTGGGTTCTCAGAGGGGCCTGGGATCCCCTCAAAACCTTACGGATCACTGTGGTTACAGACATCGAGTCTAGGGAGCTACGTGAAGGTGGTTTCTGGCTTCTGCATGTATGCGGGCAGAAAAGCAGTGTCTTGCCGGGGTGCTGCTTCCACGAGAGTCCCCTGGGCTGCTTCAAAACTGCAGATTCCTCAGCCCCAGCTCGGACCTACAGAATCAGAGCCTGGAGAACTGAAGCTGGAGAATCTGGCATTTGAATGAGTTTTCCAGGTGATTTTTAGGGCTATTCAAGTTTGACAGTCTACTGGTGTGGTAATAAGACCTGCCTTTGGGGACGCCTGGGTGGCTTGTTGGTTGAGCATCTGACTCTTGATTTTGGCTCAGGTCGTGATCTCACGGTTCAGGATTTCGAGCCCCGCGTGGGGCTCTGTGCCGACAGTGCGGAGCCTGCTTGGGATTCACTCTCTCTCTCTCTCTCTGCTTCCCTTCCCACTCGTGCCTTCTCTCCCTCTCTCTCAAAAATGAATAAACATTGAAAAGAAAACAAAAGACCTGCCTTTGAAGTCAGGTATCACCCAGCGTGGCCCCACCACTTTCAGCTGTGGGAATTGGGGTTTTTAATTCAGTTTCCTCATCTGCAAAATGGGGAGAATAATTATACCTTTCTCATAAAACAATCCCGAACATTAAAAGTAGGTAATGTCTGTACAGTGTTAAATTAAGGGCTTAATATGATGAACAATACATGTTAGCTGAACTGATAATAACGATTATTATGAGTGTTGTTATTGTCAGTACTATTATTAGGGAGATTGGAACAAACTGAAGGCCCTGACTTTCTGTGGGAAATCAATGGCTGAGGCCAACTGAGTCTTTACTTCAGTTGCTTAAGTGAGTCATCCGGTTCAACCACATAACATTTGTCAGTGATCACTTCTAACGAAACAAACAAATCAGTTATATTATAAATAATGGAAAATTTTCTTCCTTCTCTTTAGTTTATAGTTTTCTGCTATAAGTATGTATGATTTTTTTTTAAATCTTTATTGTTTCAAAAGACAGTCTTTTACTGTACAATTCACTGAAAAATGATTCATAGTTTATGATCTGTGACATTGTGGTAAATTCTTTCGTTAATTGATCAAGAATTTAACCTCCTCTATTCTGTTGTGTGAAAACATTAGATTGTACTTAAATTGCTTTGGCTTAAAAGGGCCTTTTCAGTAATTGAAACATTCTCAGTAGGAGGCCTGTCTGGGATGCATGGCGTTATTGTTGCAGGAATTAGAATTCTAGCCGATGTTGCCTGATGTTGGGATTGTTGCCCGTCTTCAGGAGAGACTGGAGAATTCAGGTGAGAGTCTTCTGAAAGAGTTTACAAAGTGGCCAAGAAAATCCAACAAAATATACTTTCGTGCATCTTCATAGGGGCAAACAATACTTTTCATATGAGTTAGATATTTTTTATTAGTTTATCTATTTAATTAAAAACATTTTTTTAACATTTATTTATTTTTGAGACAGAGAGAGACAGAGCACAAGTGAGGGAGGGGCAGAGAGAGAAGGAGACACAGAACCCAAAGCAGGCTCTAGGCTCTGAGCTGTCAGCACAGAGCCCAACGCAGGGCTCGAACTCAGGAGCTGTGAGATCATGATCTGAGCCGAAGCTGGACACTTAACCGACTGAGCCACCCAGGCAGGTGCACCTAGTTTGTTTGTTTGTTTGTTTGTTTGTTTGTTTGTTTTTGAGAGGGAGAGAGAGAGAGAAAGAGAGAGAGAGAGAGAGAGCAGGGGAGGGGGAAAGGGAGAGAAAGAACCCCAAGCAGGCTCCAAGCTGTCAGCGCAGAGCCTGATGTGGGGCTCAAACTCAAGAACCATGAGATCATTACCTGGGCCAAAATCAAGAGTCACCCACTTAACTGACTGAGCTACCCAGGGACCCTGTTAGGCTTATTTTTTAAAAAAGAAAAAAGATAAATGAAGTTTTTAAAAGATGGTATATATAACACATCATTATTTAGAATAATATATACATAGATAGATGTAAATATCTGCATATAATCTATCTCTATAGCATATGCATAGATATTTTTAACTGTAACAGTGATGGACCATGGATTGAAAATCACACAGTTCAAATCAAGACCAGGAACCAGGCCAAAAGAAAAACAACAAAGCATTAATAATGCTACAAACCAGAGAACTGGTTGCTAATTTTTTGCAATGAGTTGCCAGTGAGAGGAAAGGGTGGCAAAATCCTCTGGTGACAGTTAAACTATTCAGGTGAGAGAGACATGCAACGAAGGACAGCAAAAACCCAGGGACATAAGCTAACCAGGAGGGACAGCTTGAAATTCAAATCTGAAACTAATTCACAGGTATCAGAAGGAATATTTTAAGGAAACACAACTGTGAGGGTGAATTAAACATTTTGTGGTAACCAATGAGGAAAACTAAAAACCAGTAGAGTGGCAACACAAAATACTCTACTGAGAAAGCCTCCTTTCCTTTTGCCTTCTCTTAGGTAATTGTCTTCACGTTGCCCTGAAGTTCCTTTATCAAGTGTTGCTCTTGGCTGGATATCACTGTAGCTTGAACCCATTCTCCAAATCATACTGTGGCACTGTGAGGTTGTGTGTGGTGCCCAGACATTGTTATGGCCCCCCTCCATTCCGGGAACAACCTAGCAGTGTGATCAGGTGGGGAAGAAACATCCAGAGGGTGACAGGGGGCGTTTAGGTGGCTTGGACCCATGAGACGGTGAGGCAGTGTGGTCCTGCTGTACAAGTGGATAGAGCCACTGTGTCCTCTGATCCTTTCCTCCGGCAGAGCCAGAAATGAAGACCACCACGGGTTTGTAAGTGAATAGGAACATGCCTGTGCTGAGCCTGCAGTCAGGCCGAGCCAGGATGATCTGTGGTCATCTGAGGAGAAAATGGCCTCGTGGGAAGGCCCAGTTATCCGTGTTCTTCAGATCTAATGTCAGTCGCCACGGTGTCCATTGTGCCTTGACCTGAGGGATCTCCTCTGCCCCACGTGTGTCCAGTGCCCTCTAACACTCTCTTCCCAGGCTCTAGCTGGTTAGCTCAGCAGCTACTGCCAATGTAAGTGCTGTCCTCCATTCTCCTCCTGGATTTCGGCCCTGTTGTCATCTCCAGCTCCTCATATTCAGAAGTGGGACTGGACGATAACTTCATTGTTATAACCAGGGAAACCTCTAGAGAAAAAAAGTACATCTGTGAGTCAACCTCGCTCTCTTGTGACACCCCACTCCCTGGGTCTCGGACTCTGAGTCTCTCATACATACATGTTTATTGTTTATGTATTCCACATTTTCTCTACCTTTGCTCCCTCATTATTCTTACAGTCTTCCTCCTGTATTCATCACATAAGGTCCTGCTGACTATAATGATTTCCCTTGAATTAATAATAATGTGTACTGTGGTTCCTCTCCCCATAATGTCTTTTCTCATTGCCTCAATCCTTTTTAAACTTTGCTTAAAAGGCTGTTGACATAGCTTTTCCATTTCCTCAAATTTCTCTCTCTCTTTCCATGTATACATGTATATATAATGGAATAAAAAGGGGGCACACCTTCTCTTTTGAATAAGGTGTCTATGGACACCTTACCCTTTTCTCAACTCTTAGAAAGTGACATCCCACGGTCTTGTGCACACAGAAGATGACATGGTACTTCTAGGGCTGAAGATTGGACTCAGTTGATTGGTACACTTTGTGGTTATCCTGCTAGTCTCGAATGACTTATACACTTTATTTTGTTAAAAAAATCAAGGAATGTTTCCAGGCATTAATTTCCCATTGGAGCATTTTCTTTTGACAGAGTCAACTCAAAAGCCCTCTCCCACCCCCCCAGTGATGTGACCAGGTGGGCTGGCACCAGAGGAGGGAATGGCCAGGAGCTTCCTGCATCAAGGCTCCTGCCTCATACAGCTCTGGTCATCAAACTGGCTTTCCAAGTATAGAGACAGGCGCATGAGTTTCCCTCCGAGGCCGAGTAAAAAATGAGGAAATGCATGAAGGTGTTGGTTTCCAGCACTTAATTTCTCCTGTGGTTGGGCCAGCAGGCGAAGCTAGGGACGATTTTAAACTTGAGTTTCTGCAGCCCAGCAGGGTTGCATGAATAAAAGTAACAGTTAAAATTTGGCAACTTAATTCAGAGTCAATCAATCTAACATCTCAAGGGAATGGTTTGGTGCAGTGGATCCAAGAGCGGGAATGAAGTTCATGGGTTAAGATTTTGGTCTTCTTCCAGCTTGCTATTAGTATGCTGTGTGACTGGGTCTGTGCCTTGTCCTATTTTCCTAGCTGTATGGAAGACACCACAATATCAGCTGAGATGGTATAAGAATTTACTAGCATATGTGAGGCGATTTATAACCCTCAGATTAATAAAGAGCAGTACGTGATCATCTCACATTGCTGTATTGTAGCCATACCTGACTTAATGTAATCTAGTCTATCAGCCCTTAATAGTTATTAACAAAACATGATTGTATTTATTCTGTGTTTAACTTGTTGACAATATCCGTATTGCTGTGTCCTATTTTAGCCCATACGTTTTCCTTGAAGCACTTTTCCAATTTAATGATTTGCATGTGGTGCTTCTTGTAGGGTATTTCTATGCTTCCCCCCACCCTTCTCTTTTCCAAGTGCCATTCTCTTTCTTTAAAGTTTTTTCTCCTCTGTTTTTACCATCTTAGAATTTTGCTTTAATTCTGGTATTTATTGGACCTCTTCTCCAGTGTTTCCTTAGCATTTCATCCATGGCTTCTCAGGATTCCCTCATATGCTTCAGCCATTTTTACACTTTTTAAAACTTTTAAAAAGTTTTAAGAAGAAACCTTTCAGAAATGAATACAATTCTTATAAGCACGTTTATATACCATGTTAAGTCCAAAATGGTGTGTTTAGCATTACACATTATAGAAATTCTAAGTTTAATTTCTAAAAGATTGAGTAAATATACACTTAGAAATGCCTGCAATTGCTATAAACAGTTTCTATCTACCTGTCAACTGTCACTGTTCACATTTATAAGTTAACAGGTGGCATACTTTGACATAATCACTAAATCTTTATTTCTGGAGTGATCATGTGAAGGTCACATCCAGTTGAATCTTGGATAACATACAAATTTTATATAAAGAGAACACATGAAAAATAGAGATTTTTCAACAGTGGATCTGTCTAGAAGTCTTGGGGATTTATTCATGTTTATGTAGGCCAGTTTTCCCTTTTTATGGCCAGTCCTATGCTTTATAGATGGTGGTATTAGATAAAGCTTTTGGTTGCTAAAATATTTTTAGCAAACCTTGCCCCTGGGTCAAATGAGACCTTGTATACGCATGCACACATGCACGTGCACACACACACACACACACACACACACACACACACCATAAGAAATGTCAGAATTAAGAAGTATGGCAGAGCCATTTACCAAGTGATAGTGGTGATATACCCCTTGGGGTGAAGGGATGATGTCATTATTTCACATTGACTCCAGAGGCCATGGATTCATCTTTCTCCCATGAATGTATGTGGTCAAATGCTTTCCATTGGTTTCTTATCCTTGTCTCCCTTTGCCATACATTTCCACTGTGAGTAAATCTGATTCTGGTGGATTGACTGTGTCAGTGACCCCAGTGAGTGCCCTTCCTGTACCCATACCCTTTACATTGTGACTTTGTTGCCCCTCCAGTAAAGAATCTGTTTCCCCACTTCTTGGATCCGGCTGGCCTGTAAATTGCTGCAGCTACAAGAAAGTAATGGAAGTGATAGTGGGCCAGTTCCAAGCTGAGGCCTCAAGAGGCCTTGGGAACTTGCACCCCATCTTTTAGAACCCTGTCTCCACCATGAGAACAAGCCTAAGCTAACCTGCCTGAGGGTGAGAAATCACTCAGAACAGAGACAGGTCATCTCAGCTGTGGCCGACCTAGACCAGCAAGCTCCTGGCCATGCTACTGGTTGACTGCAGGTACATGAGTAAGACTTGCCAAGACCAGTTGAGCTCAGCTGAGAACAGAGCTTCCCAGTATATTTGTGAGATAGATAAATGCTTATTATTTTATGCCATTGTGTTTTGTGGTTGGTTGTCCTACAATATTGCCCTGGTAGTAGATAACCAGTATACTAGCTTCCGTTTTCTCAAAGTGAAAGTAGCTTTAGTGTTCATTCTGGTTATAAAAGTAAACATAGTTAATATAAAAAGGCAAAAAATATGGTGGTATTAGATAAGCATTTGATTGCCAAAATATTTTTGTTAAACACCACCATGGCTCAACAGAGACTTTGTGTACACACACACACACAAACCCCACATGCATACGTATACACACACATACCTACAAAGACAATGGAGAATCTCACCACACAGAGATAGCAACCTAAATTAAGATTCTGCTTGGACCTATATATAGAGAGAACAAACTGTTGGTTGCCAGAGGCAAGTGGAGTAAGGGAATGGGGAAAAATGGGTGAAATGGAGTGGGAGATACAGGCTTCCAGATATGTAATGAATAAAGCACAGGGATATAGTCAGTGGTATTGTAATAGCATAACATGTTGACAGACAATAGCTACATGTGTGGGAGCACAGCATAATGTCTAGAGTTGTTAAATCACTATGTTGTACACCAGAAGCTAATGTAAGATCATGTGTGAACTATACTCAAAAAAAAGTAAGTAATGGAGATGAAAAGTACAGAATAGGGAATATAGTCAATAATATTATAATGACGTTGTATGGTAACAGGTGGTGACTATACTTACTGTGGTGAGTACAGAGTAATGTATAGAATTGTTGGCGTGCCTGGGTGGCTCAGTTGGTTAAGCATCTGACTTCAGCTCAGGTCATGATCTCACAGCTTGTGAATTCAAGCCCCACACCGGGAGCCTGCGGCCTGCTTTGAATTCTGTGTCTCCATCTCTCTCTCTCTGCCCCTTCCCTGCTCATGCTCTGTCTCTCTCTCTCTCTCAAAAATAAATCGTTTAAAAAAAATTTTAAAAGTTGTGGAATGAGCATGTTGTACACCTAAAACTAATATAACATTGTATGTTAATTATATTCCAATAAAAAAGATTCTGCTGAGTGTGTTAAAGGTTATTTTTCTGCATGTATGTATATGTATAATCACATACAGTTTCTACATATATTAGATCATACTACACATACTTCTCTGCAGCCTTCTTTTTTCATTGGTAATATGTCATGGACATTTCTCCATGTTGACAAATATGAATTTGTTTCACCAATTTTAAAGGCTGTATAGTATTCCAGAATGCAGCCATATTGAAATTTGTTTAGCCATTTCTTTATTGATATAGGCTGTTTTCATTTTTTTAGTTTACAAACAATGCTGTCATGAACATCTCTTTTGTCTAAATCTTTCCAATTATTTTCTTAGGATGATTTCCTAGAAATAGTTTGAGTGGGTAAATATATTTAAAATGTTCCTATATAATGCTAAACTGCCTCCAAAAAGTCTAAGTTTCTTAAAAGAGTTATAGCATAATTTTGAAAACATTAGTACTGGAGGAGCCAGGACTTGTGTTGTAGATGACAAGGTCAAGAGAATAAAAGTTGTGGTCATGGGGAAAAGAAAAGGCTGTGGGATGAGTGAAACTACCAAACATGTTGACTTTCTAAGAGTAGCCTGAGTGGGGGTAGGATGGGGGGAGTGGAGGTTCAGAGTCATCTCTGTGCAGGGTGGAATAGGAATCTGGAAGATATGGTAACAACAACGGCAACAAGAATAACAACAGAAAACACCACTTGAACAATTAACAACTGCCGAGACCTTGCTATGTGTATTTACTGTCCTATAAACTTATAACAAAGTTTAAAACTTTGTTTACGAACTTACAGCTTTGATTCTTACAGTTTTGCAGCTTGTATTTGAGGGAACGAGTAGAGGGCAGTTTTCTTGGGGAGATGGTGAGTTGAGGACATTTTTATTTGAGAAGATGAATAGTAGAAGGAACCTGGGTTTGAGGGCCATGAGGAGGGAAGGCACCCAGTTCTAGGGATTAGAAAGGAAAGAGAGAGCTGAAGATGAAAACTTTTTATTAAAAAAAAACACAAAAACTTCTTTAGTCTTTATTTATTTTTGAGAGAGAGAGAGAGGGAGAGCAAGGAGGGGAGGAACAGAGAGAGAGGGAGACACAGAATCCAAAGACACAGAATCTGTCAGCACAGAGCCCAAGGCAGGGCTTGAGCTCACGAACCGCTAGTTCATGACCTGAGATGAAGTCAGACGCTTAACCAACTGAGCCACCCAGCTGCCTCTGAAGATGAAAACTTTTAAGGTGGCAGGGAAGTCCTTCTGAACAACTGACCAGGTGCTGTAGTCATGAAGGAAGATGGAGCAGACTGCCTGAAATTAGGAGATTGTCTAGTGGAAATGTGGCTGATGGAATCAATCTTAAAGAGGACCAAGGACAATTTCTGCAGAGGAGTGTGAGTTGGAACTATGAAAGGGACAGAAATTGTGGCCAGGCAGAGGATATGTACCTTGCATGGTTATCGGTTCTCCTTTGTTCTTGATGTTTCTTCTATATTTTGTTAAAGAGATAGCTTTATTCCATTAGTCTCTCCTTATATGTCTTTCTCTTCATCAGACAGCACGTTATTTGAGGGAGTGGATTATGTGCTTACGTTTTAAATTAAGTACTCAAAAGGTACTTACTTACTCACTTATTATTATTATTTTAGTAATCTCTACATCTAACATGGTGCTCAAACTCACAACCCAGAGATAAAGGGTTGCATGTTCCTCTGATTGAGTTAGCCAGGCACCTTGGTACTTAATTAATTTTTACTAAATGAAAGGATGGACACACTGCATTTAAAAAAATTAATTATCTCAATACAAGAGGAGGGGATACTTAAATGACAACAATTTATTAGGAAAAGACTCTGGGAGAAAAAAGTTGAAATGTCGTGAGAGGACGTGCTAGAGGGTTTACTGGGGCAGTAATCTCAGTGCAACCAGACAATGTTAGTATAATAAGAAATGTTAGTATAAATAAGAAAACGAGGGGCGCCTGGGTGGCTCAGTCATTTAAGCATCCGACTCTTGGTTTCAGCTCAGGTCATGATCTCACACTTGGGGGTGATTGAGCCCCAGGTTGGGCTCTGCACTGACAGGGCGGAGCCTGCTTGGGATTCTCTGACTCTCTCTCTCTCCTGCTTCTGCTTGTATTCTCAAAGTAAGTAAGTAAGTTTTAAAAAAAAAAGTAGAAGAAAACGAGAAGAGATTTTTACATGGTACAAAAATTTAAAGCAAAACATTAGCAAATGGAATTCAACAATGTATTTTAAAAATACATCGTGACCGGGTATGATTTTTCCCAGAGATGTAAGGATTATTTGATATTGAAAATCCATCAGTGTCATCAGTGTAATTCAGAATATTAACCAAGAAGATGAAATATGCATAGAAAAAATGAATAAATACAATTCAGCATATTTATGATTTTTTAAAAACTGCCTTAGAAATTATATCAGTTTCCTGTGGCTGCTACAACAAATTATTGCAAACTTTGTGGCATAAATCAAAACAAATTTAATCTCCTATAGTTCTGGAGGTCAGAAATCCAAAAATAGTTTTAAGGGGCTAAAACCAAGGTGTTGTCAGGCCTGGTTCCTTCTGGAGACTCTAGAGGACAATCTATTTCTGTGCCTTTTCCAGCTTCTTGGAAATCGCCTGTATTCCTTGCTTGCCTGTGACTACTCCCTCAAACTGAATCATCTCTTCTCTCTCTGCTTCCATCATCACATTGATTTTTTTTAAATTGCTTTAGTCAAATTTCCTTCAACCTCTCTGTACCTTAATCACTTCTGCAAAGCCCCTTTTGCCATAAAACTAATATTCACAGGTTCTAGGGATTAGAATCTGGATATCCTTGTGGCTATTATTCAACTACCCATAGAAAGTTAAGATTAAAAGTATAAGTTGGCCAGCTACATTGTAAGGCCAATTTTGTAGTATCTTATAGAACTGATGGCATACATATCTTGTGAACTGGATTTTCACCTCAGGGACATGTACCAAGGACACACGCCCAGGGATTTTCATTGCAGCCTTGTTCGTGCTAGAAAAAAAAAATCCCATAATATTATAACAGAGGGGCAGTGAAGTGTAATGCAATGCAGTCGTTAGATTATAGTCTTTGGAGCCAGCCAGACTTAGATTTTTTTAATTAATTTTTAAATTTTAATTCCAGTTAAGATACAGTGTTTTATTAGTTTCAGGTGTACAATATAGTAATTCAACACTTCCATAAATCACCTTGTGCTCATCACAGTGCGTTCATTCCTTAATCCCTATCACCTTTTGTGTCCATCCCTCCATCCTCCCCACTCTGTAACCATCAGTTTGTTCTCTGCAGTTCAGAGTCTGTTTCTTCATTTGTCTCTCTCTCTTTCACTCTCTTTTTTTCTTTGCTCATTTGTTTTGTTTCTTAAATTACACACACGAGGGAAATGTCTTTCTCTGACTTATTTCGCTTAGCATTATATTCTCTAGCTCCATCCGTGTTGTTGCAAATGGCAAGATTTCATTCTTTTTTATGACTGAATAACAGTCTATTGCATATGTATCTACCACATCTTCTTTATCCATTCATCAATTGATGGACATTGGGCTGCTCCTAACCTTGGCTATTGTAAATAATGCTGTTATAACCATAGGGGTGAATGTATCCATTTGAATTAGTGTTATATTCTTTGGGTAAATACCCAGTAGTGCAATTACTGGGTCATAGGGTAAAACCTGGGATTGTGAGTCACTTGTTCCGTGAGTGTTCTGCAAGATGAACAAGCATTTCTAATAGATTTTAACTTGATAAACGAGCAATGTCTTGCAATATGAGTAGCATGTGACATGTCACAACTGAGCAGTGGTTCTTGATATACGAGTGCTTTGGATTACAAGCATGTTTCCAGAATGAATTATGCTGACAGACCAAGGTTTTACTGTATTTTTAACTTTGTGAGGAAACTTCATACTGTTTCCCACAGTGACTGCACCAGTTTACATTTCCACCAACAGTTCTCAAGGGTTCTTTTATCTCCATATCCTTGCCAATGGTTGTTCTTTCTTGTGTTTCTGATTTCAGCCATTCTGAGAGGTGTGAGGTGATATCTCGTTGTAGTTTTGGTTTACATTTCTCTGATGATGAGTGATATTGAGCATCTTTTCGTGTGTCTGTTGGCCATCTGGATGTCTTCTTTGGAGAAATGTCTACTCATGTCTTCTGATCATTTATAATTGGATTATTCCTTTTTTGGGTATTGAGTTTTTTGAGTTCTTTATATATTCTGGATACTAACCCCTTATCAGATATGTCATTTGCAAATATCTTTTCCCATTAAGTAGGTTGTATTTTAGTTTTGTTGCTTGTTGCCTTCAGTATGCAGAAGCTTTTTATTTTGATGTAGTCCCAATAGCTTATTTTTGCTTTTATTTCTCTTGCCCCAGGAGATATACCTAGAAAAGTTAAGGCTGATGGCAGAGAAATTACTGCCTATGCTGTCCTGTAATATTTTTATGGTTTCAAGTCTCACATTTTGAGTTTGTTTTTGTGTGTAGTGTAAGAAAGTGGTCCAGTTTTGTTCTTTGGCATGTACCTGTCCAGTTTTCCCAGCACCATTGGTTGAAGAGACTTCTTTTCATTGCATATTCTTTCCTCCTTAATTGCCCTTATTGTTATGAGTTTATTTCTGGGTTTATTTCTGGGCTCTCCATTCTGTTCTATTGATGTATGTGTCTATTTTTGTGCCAGTACCATACCGTTTGGATTACTACAGCTTTATAATATAACTTGAAGTCTGGAATTGTGATTACTTCAGTTTTGTTTTCCTTTTTCAAGATTGCTTTGGCAATTGGGTGTCTTTTGTGGTTCTATGCAAATTTCAGGATTGTTTGCTCTGGGTAACATAGATTTTTTTAACAAATTTTGTTCTTCAAATCCATGAGCATGGAATGTCTTTCCATTTGTGTCATTTTCAATTTCTTTCTTCAATGTTTTATAGTTTTCAGAGTGCAGATCTTTCACCTCCTTGGTTAAGTTTATTCTTAGGTATTTTATTATTTTTGGTGCAATTGTAAATTACTCATAGTCATGTATTTATTGACGTTTTGTTACTAGTTTTGTGATTGTTTTTGTAGTTTTTCTCCAATCTTTTCTTCTCCTGCTCTCTTTCATGGTCTGCTGGTTTTCTTTACTGATATACTTGGATTGCTTTCTCTTTCTTCTTTGTGTATCTATTACCATTTTTGTTTTCCTTTTCAGACAATTTTTTTAAAAGTTTATTTATTTTGAGAGAGAGAGAGAGAGAGAGCGCATGCATGAGTCAGGGAGGGGCAAAGAGAGAGAGGGAGAGAGAGAATCCCAAGCAAGTTCCACCCTGCAGAGCCTGATGCAGGGCTCATACTCATGAATCATGAGATCATGACCTGAGCTGGAACCAGGAGTTGGATGCTTAACTGACTGAGCCACCAAATTGCCCCCTATTACTCATTTTTGACTTGTGGTTACCCTTAGGTTTGTGTGTAACAGCTTCTGCATATAGCCATCTGCATGAAGTTGATGGTTGCTTAAGTTTGAACCCATTCTTACTCCTCTTTCCCCTCCATATTTTAGATATATGTTGTCATATTTTATATCCTTTTTTTTTGTATGTGAATCCCTTGACTGATTTTCACAAATACACTTATTTTTACTGCTTTTGTGTTTCTTACTTTTCATACTCTCATTTATGGTCTTCCCTTTCCACTCAAAGAGTCTCTAATGTTTCTTGTAGGCCTAGTTTAGTGGTCATGAACTTCTTTAGTTTTTGTTTGTTTGAGAAACTCTTTATCACTTCTTCTACTCTAAATGATTGGCTTCCTGGATAGAGTATTCTTGGCTGCAGACTTTTCACTTTTGGCACTTTGGATATATCATGCTAATCCCTTCTGACCTGCAAAGTTTCTGCTGAAAACTCTTCTGAGAGCCTTATGGGGTTTCCCTTGTATGCAATTGTCTTCTTTTCCCTTGCTACTTTAAAAAATTTTTCTTTATCACTACTTTTTGCCTTTTTAATTTTATGTGTCTTGGCATGGATGTCTTTGGGTCAATTTTGTTCTGAGATCTCTGTCCCTCCTGGATCTGGATATGTGTTTCTTTCCCCAGACTTGGGAGTTTTCAGCTATTATTTCTTCAAATAAATTTTCGGACTCATTTTCTCTCTCTTCTTCTTCTGGGATCCCTATAATGTGAATGTTATTATGCTTGAATTCGGTAAGTCTGTTTTCATTTTGTGTAATTCCTTTTCTTTTTTTTTTTTTTCACTTGCTCAACTTGATTACTTTCCATTACTCTGTCTTCAAGATCATTGATTTATTCCTCTTCTTCTTCTAGCCTGCTGTTTATTCCATCAAACGTATTTTTAATTTTAATAATTATGTTCTTCATTTCTGATTGGTTCTTTTTTTTATCTCTGTGTTAAGGGTCTCACTGATGTTCTCCACTCTTTTCTCAAATCCAGTAAGTATCTTAATGATCATTACTTTAAAATCTTCATCAGGCATATTGCTTATCTCTGTTTCAGTCAGGTCTCTTGCTGTGATTTTGTCTTGTTGTTTGATTTGGGACATATTCCTCCATCTCCTTATTTTGCCTAACTCTCTGTGTCTGTTTCTCTGTGTTAGGAAATTCAGCTAGTCTCTTGTTCTTAAAAGTAGTGGGATGGGCTTTGACTTTTGACAAGGCGGTGCCTGTCCTCTTCCACGGGGGACACACAGCCTCTGTAGAGACCCAGGCAGTTTGGGCTGTTGTACACAGCACAGGCAGCCAGGAGGTGCAGTTTTAACAAGGTGTGCGTGTCTTCCACAGGGGTCAGGAGTCACAGTATTGGAAAGTTTGTGCTGGGTCTTCTGGGGGAGGGGGCCTGCAGCACTGGGAGGCAAGCAAAGAGGCCAAGCTGGAAGGGCAGAGTGCAGTGTATGTAAGTTAGGTAGTGAATGCCTGAGCCACCCTTGTTAGAGCAGGTTCCTGTGTGATTATGCTGGGGGCTGGGGGAGGGAAGTGGTGACTGCCAGCTCCTTTGTTCCTAGACTAGTCCCTCAGTGAACTCTGAGATTAGTAATTAACTGTATCTCCTGTATGCCCCAGGAATTTTTCAAACTACTGTTTTTAAGCTGTATCTCCCTGGTTGTTTCTTGTACTGTTTCTTTAAGGGTGGGGGCTGAGCTTCCTATTGCCCTCCCAGAGCCAAGCTGCTGATTTTTAAAGTACCAGGCTTTAAGTCCTGCTGAACTCATAAAATTCAGTCCCTCTGATTTTTAAAGCCTCCCTGTGCAAATTCCCTGGTGTGATTCTATTTCTCTTACTTCTCTGCATCCCTGGCTCCCTCTCTTCCTCTGATGGGGGGTGGGGGTGGGGGCAGACCTGCAGGATTTAGCTCCTCACCATGTCTCTGCCCTTCCTACCCTACTTGATGTGGCCTCTTCTCTGCCTTTAGTTGTGGAGTTTGTTCTGCCAGTCTGTGGGTTGTTCTCTGGGTTACGTAGACTGATATAAGAATTATCTAGTTGTATCTATGGGGCAAGGTGAGTTTCGGGTCCTCCTACTCTTCCATCTTCCCTAGATCCTCAGACTTAGATTTGAGTCTTGGTATCATCATTTACTAGCTCACATCATTAGGCTATTGTGAGAATTAAGTAAATCCACGAAAATGCTTAATGACACAGTTCTTGGTACATGATACACTTTAAAAACATGTATAGCAACACCCATCAACACAGTTGAAGGATTGGCCAAGTTCATAGTGGGTTGCACAATTAAACAAAGCAAAAGTCTTCTTCATACTATTTTGCTTCAGAAGACAGACCTGAGTGGTTATTAGGAACTGACACATTTTGAATAAAGATAGGAAAGAGCCTTCCAACAATTACAGCTCTCCAATGATACAGCAGGCAGCTGAGCAAAAATAAGAGAACTCTGCATCTCTGGACATTTTTAAACAGTCTGGAGGACCATCTGGCAGAGATACTGCCAGAGAGACTCCTATTTGGGTAAGAGTTGGAAGAAATAAATTCTGAGGTCTCTTCCAGGTCTAATAATGTAACTATATTTTATTTATTTGAAATATTTAATTGGGTTTTTCTTTCAAACTAGCATTCTTGCAAAAAGCCAAACCACAAGGCGACCCAACAACTGGGTGGAGTGGGGATGAGAAGGCCAATCTCCACACCTCCTAATCCTATCCTTCTGTGGTAACCAATGTTGACAGCTTGGTTTTGTGATCTTTTTTCTGGACTTTTCTTTATGTTGGTAAAAACTAATGCAAACACACATATGCACACCATCCCTCCATTCCCTTTCCTCTGCCTCCAGTGTTTTCTGTTTATTAGACCATAAAATCATACAATATATGCTGTTCAGCAGCATGACTTTTTTTTACCTAATATATCATGGATATAACTAAATTTAAATTTCATGTAAGAGAATACATGTGCTTGAAACATGAAGGCAGTTTTGAAAATTGCTTTATCAGATATTAAAATCTACTATAAAACTGTTTTTAAAAATTGTGTGGTATCAGCATCACAAAATAGATATATAAAATAAATCCTAATGGTGAATTCAGGAATAATTCTAAGTTCATATGGGAATTTGACCTTTTAAATTGGTAAGAAAATAATCCCCTCCCCTCCCATCTATGTAGATGCTTACCATGTACTGTGTATACATACTATTATATAAAAATAAAAGTAAATTTAAGGAATTAACTATAAAATATTTACAATATTAGAAGGCAACTTAGGACACCCTTTGTATAACCGTGGGTGTGTGTGCATGTGGGTTGGGAGGACTTCTAAACAACATAAGAAATCCAGAAGTCCAAAAGATTGACAAATTTGACTATAGAATAAAAACTTTTGCTTGGATAAAGGCAATAGACAAAGTGGAAAACAAATCATATAGGGAGAAAATATGTGTGATACATGTAATGGTCTAGGGGTTAATGTCCATATTATATTAAAACATCCTACAAACTGATAAGGAAAAACTAAGTAACCCTGCTTTAAACTGGACAAAGTATATCAACAGGTTAGATGGAAGAGGAAATCAGATGGGCAACAGACAAATGAAAAGATGCAAAGATCACACGTGAGGGAAATACCAATCAAAGCAACAGCAAGATGTCATTTTCATGCATCTGGCATTTTGCATTTTGCATTTGGCAAAAATGCCCAAAATTTATAACATCTAGAGGAAAAAGTATGTGGGGAAGTAGTTCTCATAAATTGCTCTCAAGAATATGAAATGTTTTCTTTTGGGAAAGTGATCTGGCAGATTAAAGTAAAAATAATATTCTTTGACCTATCAGTTCTGCCTTTAAGCATTTCTCCCATAGAAATAAAGTCATCAGAGTATAAGGCTATATAATCAAGGATTCTTATACCATTGTTTGAGGGTCAAAAAGCTGGAAAACTCATCAACGTGTATAATTAGATCATAAGTTGAATAAATAATGATACATTCATATGTATCATTTTTTTTTAAAAAGAGATGTTGATTTGGTGGGAAGATCATTAATTAATTAAAAGAAACAGTTTTAAATTATAAAAGCGCATAGCTGACCTAGAAAATTCAGAAAATAAGAATTAAAAAATCCAGATTTTTAATTTATGTTTCTCAGAGTTTTATTTCACCAGTTTTCCAATTATGTCTGTGTCTGTGTACATGTGTACATATATACGTAATGTATATTTATATGGTTATACAGTTGACCCTTGAACAAAATGGGTTAGGGGAGCTGACTCCTGTGCAATTGAAAACCTGCATATAACTTTTGACTCCCCCAAAACTTAGCTATTAATACCCTACCACTGATTAGCAGCCTTAACAATAGCATAAACAGTTGATTAACACATATTTTGTATGTTATATGTATTATAGACTGTATTGTTACAATAAAGTAAGCTAGAGGGAAGAAAATGTTATTTAGAAAATCATAAGGAAGAAAAACTGCATTTACAGTACTGCTCTGTATTTACGGGAATAATCTGCATATGTTACACCCATGCCATGTAAGAGTAAACTGTACTTATTCCTACTTATATTTGAATTTTTAAATTGCATTAAGTGGGATTTTATAAGTCTATTAAATGTATTTAAATAGTATTTTTAAATACCTTAATATTAGTCCATCCTGAGACTGTAGCATTATTTGTTTTTGCCGCTAGATGTGGTTTACTGTTTTCGGTGTTTAAAATAATGCAGTGGATTTCCCATACATTGGTGGTGGGTGTGCCAAATTTCCAGGGTACGGGCACTCTGGAAAACACTTGGCAGCTTCTTCTTCTTTTTTTTTAATGTTTATTTATTTATTTTGTGAGAAGGGGAGAGCCTGAGAGGGGCAGAGAGAGAGAGAGGGAGAGAGAGAATCCCAAGCACGCTCTGTGCCGTCAGTGCAGAACCCAACACAGGGCTCAGACTCACAAACTGTGAGATCATGACCTGAGCTGAAATCAAGAGTTGGATGCTTAACCAAACCACCCAGGCGCCCCTGGCAGCTTCTAAATGAACTAAGTATGTAGCTACTCTGCAATTGAACTCTTGGGTATTCCTCCCAGAGAGATAAAAACTTACATTCGCAGAAAAACCTGTACATAAATGTTCTTGGCAACTTTATTCATTAAAAGACATAAACTGTGGAAACAACCTAGATATCCTTCCATGGGTACATGGTTAAACAAACCATGGTACATCTATGCCAGGGGCTACTACTCAGGAATAGAAAGGAATGAACTATTGAGACATGCAACTTGGATGAATCCCCAGGGAGTTATGCTGAGTGGAAAAAGCCAATCTCAAAGATTTCATACTATATGATTCCATTTATGTATCATTCTTGAAATAACAATATTATATAAATTGAGAACATATTAGTGATTGCCAGGAGTTAAGGAGGAGGGGGTGGAGAGAGTAGGAAGGACATGATATGGCCATAAAGGCTAACTTGGAGTTCCTTGTGGTGATGGCATGGAGTTAATGTCCTTATTATATTTTTTTAAAAAATCAGCATCTTGACTGTATCAATGTTAATATCCTGGTTGTGATACTGTATTATACTTTGTAAAATGTAAACATCAGGGGAAATTGGATAAAAGGTATACAGGATCTCCTGTATTATTTTATACAACTGCTGCGAATGTACAATTATCTGTAAATTAGAAGTTCAAATTGAAAAACATCAATGCAGCGAGCATTCCTATGCATGTGAGTCTCTGTTTCCTTAGGCTGTATTCCTAAAAGTGAGATTTCTCCCACAAATTGTACTGACACTTTTAAGACTTTCGAGGCACATTGTCAAATTGCTTTTCAGGAAGATTTGTGCAGTTTGTATGTGCCTATGTTCTCAGATAATGTAGGTCGTGACTATAGTTTTCTATGAAAATAGCCAACATTATTAACACCTTGCCATTCGTGAGGCACTGTTTTAAGCACTTTGCCTTCATGTGAAACCACCCCCCGGCCCCCAGAAGGCCTATAGGATAGGCCCATCGTTGCCTTCACTGTATGAATGAGGAAACAAACTCAGAGAAGTTGAGGAACCCGTGCAAGGTTTGATGCTGGAAAGTGGCAAGTGGCAAGTGACGTGATCATGCCGGGTTCATTTAATGCTAAAGCCAGTGTGCTAACCACTGTACTATCTTAGGCGCTTATTAGACTACCTGTCAGTTGCTAGGCATGCAATCTAGGGATTAAGAGAATTATAGAAATAGGAAAAATAATTTCTGTCTGAGTAGTGCTGGCATTTTAGACGACATAGGCTTGTGGGATGTGGATGGCACTTCCGGAACCAGTATTCCCTGGAATCGGGTTTTCCCCTCGTCCACCGGCTCTGTAGAGTTCTGCAGAGCTAAATGGTGAGCCTTCACCATTGTGGAGACTTCACAATACTTCTCCGCCTCCAAGAAATTTTCAGCTTGCTTTTAAAGCATAGGAGTGAGGATGATTGTCTGTTGCTGGGGCATTTCTAGTAGAGACTCCGTTTTAATTTTTTAATCTTTGTGTCTGTAACACATGTAGTTTGTTCTCAACTCATTTATAGACCAAGTGGAATGTAAAAATAGGGAAGGGTACATTATACACTCTGCTGTGTGTACTCCATTTATATGAGGCCACTCATTATTGCTCTCATAAATGTGCCAAAGCTTTCATCCTTCAGTTGTTCTAAGTAGGGAGTTAATCATCTTTATTAAGTGTTTCCCAGAGAGTGTTGTTTTAACAAAGCTTCTTTTTTTGTTGTATGATTTTCAGATTTCATTTTATGTACTGGGTTGTCCTCCAGGAAAATGACATTTTCATGGTGGTCCTTTGTTTATGTGGGACCATATTTCACTTAAAACTGCTTAATTTGATCTATTTGTATCATGTATTAAAGTATAGCTGATAACATTTAAATTAGAGGTTGATAGTTTTCTAGGACAGAAGAAGTCAGAAACCAATTTGTTTTGCTAGTCATTTAGGACCTGGAATTTTATACCAAAGATCATTGCTTTTAATTCCATTTAAATAAATACTATAATAACCCAGGTAAGTTGATAAAAATTGAGTTAAAAATTCTGAATTATTGTAATTGTGCCTATGTATGTTTTGATTAAAGTGAATTGGTGTTTGCATAGCATGGCAATCATTCATTCTTTTGTTTGTTTTAATTCACTTTGTTACATCTCTGAACATTATTTCACATTTCTCTAATTATTCTTAAGTATTATCCTCCTTTTCCAAAAAGAAAGTCCTAGGCTTTTTAATCCCTCTGTATGCGAAACTCCTCATTCTGCCTTGCTTCCTTTTTATTGCTCTTTTGTGGAATTGTTTTCCCTTTTGAGAGAAGATGGCCCTGAGTGATAAAGGTAAATCATGGATGATTTATGAAATAGAATAATAATATATTCCGTATTTTTTCAAATTCTATTTCTGACTTGTTTTTTTTGATTACCACTGTGTATTGAGAATACATCTTCATTGAGCTGTCCAGAAAGACACCTAAGTCTTTTTATAGGCCTGGAAGCTCTCCATGTCTTCCTCAGAGCCAATGTTAAGAGGGATTATAAATTGCCAAGAAAGCAAAAATAAAAATTCAGATGTAATGAACATCTTATGACAGAGGTGATTGAGTTCTTGGAAGTGGAAAGTAATTGGATCTAATTGTGAAGCCCAGTTGTTTATAGTAGGAACATGTGTAGAATTTATGAGTTTGGATGGTCTACTACCCTCTAAATGTAAGTAGTGTTAGCCCCAAGTAACCACATAAATAAACTATATTACTTTAAGTTGTGCTCCTTATTGCCAGAGCATGCTGGCAAACCAGATGACGGTCACACTGTCCTGGTGATATTTCAGGACTTCCACTAAAAGGAGGTCCGGCGTAAGAGTGCACCTTGGTGCTTCTCAGAATGTTTTTTTTTTTTTTTAATAACTTCATGCTATTTGCATATGTAAGGTGCACCTGTCAGTAGATGATCTCCTTTCTCTTCAGTGATTCAGCAATGGCAGAGGCAGAGGGGGTAGGGGCATAGGGCACACTAGGAACATTAGCAAAATGTTGGAGCACATGCTCTAAAAATACCCCTCAGGAGATTATGTTCCACTATTCCCCCCCAGTGCCGCCTTCCCTGCTCCTATTGAGAATAACATAGCAAGGAGTATAAAGAAATGTAACACTAAACTCTATCCCAATAAAATGGAAAGTTCCAAATAAATGTACCCTTTTCTTGGAAAATTATGAATTATCAAGGTTGATATTAAAAGAAAAAGATATCATATAGACAAATATCATTAAAAATTTTTAATGCCAGAGATTTATAGCCAACACAAGGCTTTAAAAGAATTTTTTTTAATGTTTATTTATTTTTGAGAGATAGGGAGAGACAGAGTGTGAGCAGGGGAGGGGCAGAGGGAGAGGGAAACACAGAATCCGAAGCAGGCTCCAGGCTCCGAGCTGTCAGCACAGAGCCCGACGCTGGGCTTGAACCCACAAACCATGAGATCATGACCTGAGAACCCACAAACCGTGAGATCATGACCTGAGCCCACGTTGCATGCCTAACCAACCGAGCCACCCAGTCTCCCCCCAACACAAGGCTTTAGAGCCTTGGAATTCTATGGGTAAGTTATTTCAAACTTTCAAGGAACAAATAATTCCAATACTATAAATAAATTGTTTCTGTCTAACCATGAATTATCCTAATATTTTTTTTTTTAATGTTTATTTATTTTTGAGACAGGGAGAGACAGAGCATGAATGGGGGAGGGGCAGAGAGAGAGGGAGACACAGAATCGGAAGCAGGCTCCAGGCTCTGAGCTGTCAGCACAGAGCCCGACGCGGGGCTCGAACTCACAGACCGTGAGATCATGACCTGAGCCGAAGTCGGACGCTTAACCGACTGAGCCACCCAGGCACCCCAATCCTAATATTTTTTAAACAAAATGCATATGCATGCTATTATTTGTAAAAAAAAAAAAAAAGCTTTGGAAACAAAGACCTCAAAATATTAAAGGCATTTATATCTGGTTGGTCGGATTTGAGGTTTTATATTTTTCTTTACACTTTATTTTCCAAACATTTTCTGTATTAAGCAAGGAATATTTTAATAACTTTATACTTTTATGATTCAAAATTAATGGATCATCTTTTTTGAAGAAAGAAAGTAGGTGTGAACACAGTAAGTGACTGGTCTTCTGAACACTGTGTGCAAAGCCTATGACAAATATCCACCTTGTACTTAGAGTTGTCACCATTGTTACTATGACTCGAACAAATCCCCTGGGCTGGTGGCCCTCCCCCTCCGCTGCAAGTTAGAATCACCTGGGAGCCTTTAACAATGATCTCCCAGCCATAGAATTCCCGGGTGATTTTAATGTGCATCCAGGTTCAAACCGTTGTCAGAGGCTCACAGTATATGTTAGAGTGTTCTGACATTTTGGCTCATTTCAGCAGTCAGGGAAGGGAGCAGAATCCAAGGGTGTCTCTGGCAGGATAAACTGAGGCAAGTGAAAACCCATCCCCACCTCTGGTCTGTGTTTCTGGCCCTTTGAGTATCGGGGCAGAACCTCTCCTTCACCACTGTGGTTGTCAGGTATCCAGTTTGAATATCTGTCCTTCACGGTGTTGCAATTTGGGATAATAGCTCTCTAGTGAAAATTACTCAGTATGAGGCTATTGTTTACATGAACTCTTCAGTTCAACCCTTCTTAGGGAATGAGAGGTTTAGTTTGGTTCCTAGTGATGTGCAATTCCAAGAATTTCCATTACACCTGGCCTGGATGTCAATTCTATTTCTTATCACTCAATAAAACAATTTATTAGGAAAATAAGGTTTAAAAGTGCCAGACTACATACAATACGGCCCTTGCAAGTCATAAATGTCCTAAATCTTGTTGGACAGCAAGAGAGGTAACTAAGATATGCCGTTCCTTATGGCTGCTGGCTGGGAGCTAGGTGCTGAGGTCTGTGCTGGGCTGGAGAATAAGATTGTGCAGATGATTGGAAGCCAAGTGTGAAGGGCCTGGACAAAGGTTGCTGGCTCCAGTCAGAAGCCTGGCTACGGGCTTTGGGCTTGTAAGCTCTAGATCCACTTGGTTATTATCACAGATAGGAAGCCCAGTTTCTTGGCAGTAGCCAAGAATAAGGAGCCAGGTGGGCTTAAGGAATGCGATGGGAAACACTATTAGACAGTTCTTGGTTTTTTTGATTGAACCTTTAAAGGCGGGGGCAGTAAGGATAATTGGTAGGGGAAGGAGTGGAGAGGGGGAGCTTTGCTGCCTTTCCCAAACATCTCCTAAATTCTCTTAGTCCCTGTTTATTTTTGGTGATTTATCTTTAAAATCTGCAGCCCTCTGGGGCAGTAGGATGATCATCACTATACCTAGCTGCAGGAACATTGCAAGCTTTCGTAAAACCCAATCTCCCTTCCTTCTTGCCTTCATCATCCAGTGAACCACAGAGATTTTGTAGATACAAGTATTTTCCATCAAGCTTATGAATAACACCCCTTGGCAGAAGACCCTGAACCAAGAACCAGACTGCAATGTTTTGTAGTGACTTTACATACAATGTGCGTTAATTACTGGCAAGCCTGTCAAAAGCTTATTCCCACTTGTGTCAACACTTTCTTAATACACTGTAACTCATCATGTTAGCATGACAAAAACAAGGTATTCTGCGTCCTTACACTCATCCTTCTCCAAGCGCCGGTCTTGAACTGTGTATTCCACTGCAATGTCTTGGTCTGGTGAACAAAGAACAGACGATAGCTTTGAAACAGTAAGATCCCTGGAGTCCGTCAAAGTCGTACATCACTGAGCACTTTAGCCTGCGTTCCATAGCACTCTACATCCAAGAAGCACTGCTTTATCGTCAAAAGGATGTTCGCTTAATAACGGCAGTAAATCCTAAAAGGCAGTCTAATTTTAGGCAGAGAAGTTGGCTAAGAGGGAATCCTATCCTTTACCACTTTTGACAATTTTATTCATTGAGTTCATTTTCATGCTGGTTGCGTGATTAAATTAAGATAGGGATTTATTTCTTTTTATTAAAAAAAGAGAATGCCTTTTGAATGGAGGGAAGGGGAGTAAGAAGGGAGAAAAGAAGTCTGAATAACATGTGCTGTATTTCAGTTGGAAATAGAGTAATTTGAAATACTGTGTGTGTTATGCTTTCTGGATCATCTCTTAACCCTTTGGCTCTTCTGAGTGAATTTAGAAATGGGCTCTGAGCCTGATTTTAGATGGTTTGGGGAAGAAGTGGTGAGTCTGAGTCCTGTTTCAGAGGAAAGTTGGCATTGGCTTCCAAAGCAACTTTGCTTTTAATAGTCATTCAGATTGCTTACTTCACTTTTGCACTTCATTTTTATAGCCAAGGAGAAGACAAATATATCTACCCAAAGTTTCAGATTGTGTGAGATATGCTTCATATGATCTCTTGGGCAATGCAAGCATTTCTGAGGGCTCAGAAAAAAAGGATGGAGGGTCTGGGTACAGGAAGCAGAAACTTTCTTCTTGGTACTGCAAAGAAGTTAAGAAA
Source organism: Panthera uncia (assembly GCF_023721935.1). NCBI lineage: Eukaryota > Metazoa > Chordata > Mammalia > Carnivora > Felidae > Panthera > Panthera uncia. The sequence goes on along the minus strand of NW_026057576.1, from coordinate 19,939,783 downwards.
ACTTCTCTCTGTGTCCATACTGCCATCTCTTAAACCGATTCTTTGATGGCCATTCCTTATCCTTAACTGTTAGAACACGTGAGTGGGGTTAATGGTGGCATTTTGGTCAGTAAGGAAGAAACCACCTGTTTTGCATCACTCATGTATATTACTTCATAATGTAGTTTTCAATAATTGTAACAAATTACATATGGTAGAGATATTTTAACAGTGCTTACTTTGTAATATTTGTCAAATATTGGATACATATTTTATCGGGCATAAGAATGCTGTGGTTCGGGGGGCGCCTTGGTGGCTCATTTGGTTAAGCGTTGGACTCTTGATTTTGACTTCTCGTTTGTGAGTTCCAGCCCCGCGCAGGGCTTTGCACTAACAGGAGCATAGAGCCTACTTGGGATTTTCTCTCTCCCTCTCTCTGTGCCTCTTCCCAGCTCTAGCATGGGCTCGCTCATGTTCTCTGTCTGTCTGTCTGTCTGTCTCTCTCTCTCTCTCTCTCTCACACACACACACACACACACACCCCAACTTAAAAAAAAAAGAATGCCATGGTTCAAACATATGAATAACAACCAACCTCTCCCCTTGTCTCAGCAGCAGCTTATCTCTCTGTGCACATAATCATGATTCAATTATGATGAAGTTAAGGCATCATAAGAAGCATACATTTTTCTGTCTTCTGGAGACTTGTAATCCAGGTATGTGGTGAGCAGTCTGGTTAAGTGCCAATAGGAGGGATTCTGACAGTAAATGGCCTGGAGGGAAGGGATGTGGGTGGGGAGGTTAGTTTTGGCTCTAAGGAGGAGTCTCCACTGGATTAACCCTTGCCTGATAAGAGAGCTTGTTAGAGCAGAAGACAGAGCAAATTCTAGGAAGAGAGAAAAATAACTTACAAATAACTTTTCTGAGGACACAGACATCTCTATGGGAAGCTTTCTAATATTTTAGTGCGATGTAGTTTGTTTAAATGTACATCGAATAACTTGGTAGGATGATAAGCTGAATTTATATATATACATATATATTTCGCTCTAAACTTGCTTCTTTTTTGTGTTCCTCTGTGTATTCATGGAACCAACATCCTGTCTGTCTTCCATGTTGTAAATCTCAAGGGGATCTTTGCTCATTCCCTTTCACTATTACCCACATCTGAATGCATACAAAAATCCTGGTGACTTTCTGTATTATCTCTGCAAGCTCTCCCGTCTCTCTACTGCCTCTCCACTGGGCTCTTCCCTTTCAGTCTCTTTGAGGAACTTATTTGATGTGTAGCTGTCAGGTTAGGTCTTTTTGAAGCTCAGCTCTTACTTACACCCTTCTGCTCAGAAACCTTCAGTGGTTTTTACTGCCTATAGAAGACATTCCCAATTACCTATCCTTGCATACGAGAACCTTTCCTTTTGGCTCCGTGGAACTTTGTATACTCTATAATTTAGCAAGGCAGAACTCTGATCCATGCTTTGATCTTCTTGACTGTTCTTTCTGCTTTGAACTCAATGTCTGTGGTCAGTACTCACAACATGATTTGTTGAATCAGGATATTTGAGTTTTGAATGTGAAAAGTTAATTTGTTGGGGGCTTTTATGAAGGGGTTAAAATACTATTACCAGGAGTTAAGTGCCAATAGGAGGGATTAGGTACTCCCTATTACACTATTAACAGGAGTTAGGGATTAGGTATTCATAGAAGTCTTACTATCCATATGTAAGACCAACATTTTAAGAGATTTCTTCCATTTTCATTAAATCACTGGTCCTACTGATTGCTGGTAGAATTAGAAATTCTTTGAATCTCTTCCTTCCCAATAAAATTAGATTCTTACAACGAAAAATCCAGATATAAGATTGTAGCCAGCAGAAGAATAGGAAGATGATCAATGCACTGGAGTATCATTATGTTACCATGCTCTATTGCACTAATAACATAGACATCTGCATCCCATGATATAACAGAATAACAACTCATTTTTTTGCCACAAAAAGTCTGATGTGGGTCAAGGAATCCTTGAAAGCATTTCTTGTTCAAGTGGATGATCTGAATTTCTTTCATCATATGATGCCACCATCTCAATGCATGGGTGCATAAGCACAAGGAGTCTTAGTTTTACACATTGTTTTCTCTCATACTCTGTTGATTATAAACGAGTCACGTGGCCCTGCCTGAATGTAGGCACCTGGGAAGGGTAGAGGATCATATGGAACATTTGGTGAGTACCACCATCTCTCCACAGAAAATAGTGACAAGTATGCTAGTGGAGCCCCAAGTATTAACAGAAGTTAGAGGTCTACCTATTACCAGCTGTGTGCCTTTTGGCAGGTGGTTGGACTCTCTGTGCCTCACTTTTCATGTGTATATATCATGCATATAATAATAATGATAATAATAATGCCTATCTCATAGGGTTGTAGAGTTTATAATTCCTCTAAAGCAGTTGGAGGAGTGCCTGGAACATTTTAAGTTTAAGCTGATGCTAGCTATTATTATTATTATTATTATTATTAATATGGAAAACTTGGCTTAAGAGACAGAGAGATCATCACTTGGAATAAAGGCTTAGAAATAGTCTTAATGGGACAAATAAAAGTACCTTTAAGCCTTGACAGACTTTGGGGAAATAATCACAGTGGCCAGGTGGCCTATCAAGTTTTCTTGAGGATAAAGAAGAAATCTGGTTGTTTTGTTGCTGTTATTCTGTTAAGGGAGGCTTTCTGAAAATTATGCTCAGAAGACCAGATTTTATACTTAGGGCATGGATAAAGAGGATTCAGTTGACAAGACCTGCATTTTAATCATTAGACAGTAGAATGAACTTAAGAGTGATCCTTCTACTCTCTGCAACAGAAGATGGTAGAGACATTCACTGACAAGGAAAAATTGCACGTGTGGTGTCCAGATGAGCCAAACAGACAACGGAGTTTGTTGGTTCAGCATGGAGGCGTGGTTGGTTACAGCATAGTCTCTGAAGCTGGGCTGCAGAGCTCCAAATCCTGAATCTGATCTGCCTTGTACTAACTGTGCAGCCCTAATCCTCCTGAGTCTCAGCTTCACCATTTGTAAAATGGGAATCATAATTGTACCCAGCCACCCAAGACAGTTGTCGTGAGGATTAAAGGCAGTAATATATTTAAAGTACTTTGAAAATGTTAGCTCCGTAGTAAATGCGCATTAATTATTAGCTGCTGTTACAATCTAGCTGAGGACAGTGAAGACATATAAATCATAGTAAAGGTGTCAGGAGAGTAGGGCAAAGAGTCATGATGAGAAATGGAGAAAAATGTCAACAGCATGCAGCAAATACTGACAGCGAGGAATATTAAGCTGCAAAAGAGTCCCTGAGGCCAAGGTAGAATATCCATCGTTGGAGTCTCATGCAAGCTCAGGCAATGTATGGGGGAGTGAGCCACAGGAAGTGTTCTTATGTGTGTACGTTTATGGACAAGATGACTTAATAAAGTGTTTTTCACCGTGAATTTCTCTGATTACTTGGTGAGAAAGCTGGAGAGACTGACAGATTGTTCTTTCCAGGGAGGGAACTACTTTAAGCATTTATGCCAAGGAAGTTTGTGCTGCTTTGGTCAGAAATGTGGTTCCGAGCTTAGTGTTGACATTCATCATCACTTACAAAGGTAGGGACTTTTCAGGTTCCAAAGTTAGGTGCAGAATGGAATCAACCACCTGGCTAATTCGGGCCAAAATGCCACAGCAAAATGAGGGGAAGGAAGTTTTTCAATTTAAATTATCTGGAAAATTACTTTAATTTCTACCATCATTTTGCATGTTGCAAACTTTCCTGACTTCTAGATATTTTGGAAAACAAGTTTGTGGGTTGAGCATTTTCTGACATGCCTTAATAACGGATGTTTGCTGTATTTTGATATTTCTTGGCATCTTTTAATGTGTCAAACCAAACACAAATGACAGGTCATACTCAGATAAGTGGTCTCTACTTTCAATTTTATTTTTCCTTTGCCAGAAGGAAGAAACTTAGGTTCATTGGTAGAAGTGAAGGAGGGGAAGTTTGGCACTCCCCACAAAGCCACAACAGTATATGGGGATTGGGACACAGTATGTCTTTAAAAAAGCATTTTCAATATTATATTATTTACATTTGAAAATAAATAATAAAAACTTTCACTTTCCTAATACAACTACGTAAAGTAAAGATTGTCAAAATTTTGGCTGCTATAGAAAAGATGCAGTGATTCTTAGGGGTTTTTCAGGAAGGGATGTCATAATATATTAGAGGGAAGACTGTGTGTGTGTGTGTGTGTGTGTGTGTGTGTGTGCATAGATACACATTGATACATATATATTCACTCATCTTTAATGAACCAGGTTCAAGACCTTAGCAGAAGGAAGATCAAACTTTTTGACTGGGACAATCTGTTTATGCCCATACAAGGAAAACTAGGATGGTGAAAAAATTCCAGGATCAGAAATTTAAGAACTGGGTTCCTGTAGAACTGGGGTTCCAATTCTGAAACTTTGAGCAGTCACTTAACTAATCAAACTTGCCTCCTTATCTGTAAAATGGGAATAATAGTAACATCTTTTAATGACCTGTAAAGTTGAAATATACATATAATGTCAAAATGCTTTTTAAATTGTAAAGTGCTGAAAATGAAGGTGTTATTATTATAATACCACTACTGCTGTACCTGAACTTATCTTGAAGTAGGCAACAAAAACCCACTTATTGTCAATATATAGATACTTACACACATATTGTTAAATATACCATAATTCTTCTATTTTGGGCTAAAGTAGTCTTTTAAAAAAATATTCTTTCAGGGTGCCTGTGTGGCTTATCTGGTTGAACTTACGACTCTTGATTTCAGGTCAAGTCATGATCGTGGGATTGAGTCCTATGTCGAGCTCTGTGCTTAGCATGCAGCCTGCTTAAGATTCTCTTAAGATTCTCCCTCTGCCTCTCTCCCCTGCTCTCTCTTTCTCTCTCTTAAAAAGAAAAAAAAAACAAAAAACAAAAACGTTTTTTTCTATCCTCACTTTAGAGAAAAGGACAAGAAGTACTTTGAAATGGGTGAAGGAAAGCACAATAGCCATTTTTTTATCCTAAGTTTATCCAGCCACCCATGGTTGATGGTGAATGATTTGTGCATGAATATACTTTTGAGAGCATAAAGAATTATTTTAACTTTAGCCTCTTCTCTGGGGCAATGGGGATATTTAATGTTCAGCTTTAAAATAACCCTATCTCTGAAAACAACATTCTTCTGCTTATTCAGACTTCCTCCTTTTGCTTCTGGTGTCTTTTTGGCATGAAACAGATAGCTGTAAACTCCGAACCTTCCAGGAGCTTGTCTCCTCCCTTGGGAATTCATGATTGGACTCTTGACCTTTGATCTCCTCCATACTGCTCTCATGGAGAGCCCTCATCTGACAGTCGTGGAGCAAGAAGGGAGAGATATTTATAGAGCATCAAGTTATTGTACAAGCTTGTGTCTCTATGGTTAAATACTGGGTTTCTGCCTCCAAATTAGTAGTTTAGTATGTTTTCTTAACTGCTGGAAATTTATGGAATTATCATAGTTGAGTTCTTGTTCCTAAAACATAAACAGAGGAAAATACCACTTGCTGATTTCTGTCTATTTTTATGTCTTTGGATGGCTTATATTGTCTTGCAGTAAACAAGGAAAAGTGTTACAGAATTGTTTTCCGCAGAATCTGATTGCTTTCTGGGGAGTAATCCATGTGTATCTTTTAGTAATGATGCTGTTCTCACACCCAGGAAATCAGTAATAGGGTGGTGTTTACATTATGTTAAACTACTAGCCATTTCTTTGACTTTTTAATATTTTGTCTGACAATCAAGTAATTGATGAAGTATTAAATCTATACGTTTGCTAATAATTACATAGGAGACTTAGAAAATATTTCAAATCATTTAAAACTAGGAAGAACATTTGTGGAGTTGTTGGGATTTCTAAAGCTCATTCACAGTATCATAAAAGCTCAAGTTAAAAGATACTTTGACTCTATGGAGAAGAATCCCAAGTAATTTATGTAGATATATATTCCTACCACCTGAAGGAGGGGGATCATAACTCCCATTCCTTAGGTATGATCTGCACAATGACTTCTTTCCAAAGTTACAGTATGGACCATTAGCTTCAGTTATTAGTAATAAATCAATAATGTATCAATCGTTGATTATTAATACTGTTTCAATATTGGTTCATTAATTGTAACAAATGTATCATACTAATGTAAGATGTTAATAATATGGCGAAATTTGATGTGGGGTATATGAGAATTGTCTATACTATATTTTGATTATTCTATAAACCTAAAATTACTCTTAAAAAGTCTTTTTTTTTTTAAAAAGGTACTTTGACAACTGTCCAACTGATATCCTTCTAGTAATTAAAATTCTGTCAAAAGTCTTCTTGCATTCCTTAATGACCAAAAGTGGTACTTTGATTAATTCACAACATTTAGGGCTTTGTCTTGCTTGTTTATTTGCTTTTTGGTAGGTAGTATTGGCTACCAAAGAAATTTGAGGTGGCTAGGATTAGCTACTCCCCCACAAATTTCCTACATGGCTTTAATAAAAATAAGTCTTCGGAGAGATTCTTCCTCCATACATTTATTGCACCATCTTTTATTACCAAGCAAGCACACAACAGTTCACGTAACTTGTTCTGAAGTTTGATGAAGTCTAAACTTTCCTTTTGGCACTTTAACCACATCTTGGATGAAAGATTTGCTCCAAGCAGGCATGATATTCCAGGGTCAGGATTTTGTGCCCTCCAGTAGGTACCATGAATCAGAAATCCTCTTAAGCCAATGACTGGAACTAGGCATAATTCCTATCATCCAGGTTGCAGGATTCATTGGTTTTTCAAACTCCATTCATACAAGTATCTTTGAACATTTGTGGTCTATTTGCATATCTTGGTACTCTTAATGTCATCAGTGAGAGCCCATTTCTAATATTTATTATGCTCAATAGTCACTAGTTTAACCAATAGAACCCATTTTTGACATTATGGATGCTAACTAGTAAAGTAGCTTATTCATTGAAATGATGGTAGCTGAAGGATCATACTCTAGAGCATGATCTTTTCTGAAGTAATGTAGGTGACTGCCCATGAAATCTGCATTCTGGATGTCATAGTAGCTAACCACCTTTAGAAATAAAGCTGTAACTGACGAAACATTATATTACATTGATTGTATGGAATGTTTGAAGTAATTATAGACATCAGTAGAAGCAAATTCCATTTTTTAAAAACAACATAACCCCCAAATCTTCTTCCGTATTCTTTCTATCCATTCTTTCTTTTGAGGTGAAGAGAACTATGCTAAGTTTGCATCTGAGGTGAATACTATGCACGAGTATGGTATCTTTGAGAGTGAGCTCCAAGTGTTGATAATTCTGGGGACAGTATGGTGGGAAGGAGGAGAACGGGAAAGTAGGTGAACACAGTGACAAAGAAGTGCTTTGGACTGACTGTCAGATGAACTAGTGAAATCTTATATTCCTTTAATCTGGAGTTTTCTAATTTTTTTTGGTCAATAACAGAACTAGTTTTGAACACAATGTTTTTTTAATATTCTACAAAAGTAATATTCTATGTAACACATAGCCCACTCCTTTTTCCAAGTTAATAGAAGGCCAAGTGGGGAAGAGCTGGAACATGTGTTCCCTTGATAAAAACAATAATTTAACAATTATCATAAAAATAGCAACTAACATTTATGTAGTATTTACCATGTTCCAGGTATAACGTTTGTTAACTGTTCTAACTACATTATATACATTTACTCACTTAATCCTACAACAAATCTAAACCATGTATTTATAGGAAACTATTAACAATGGCCGAATAAACTATCTCACATTGTATACTGGAAAAAGTTGCTGTTCTATAACAAAATGGTGAGAGAGTAAGTTAGAAAAAACCTAATGCAATTAAAAAGAATAGCCATATAGAGAAGTAAGGAATTTAATATCTTTAGCACTCATTGAACCTCCACAGAATGTATGTCTGTATACCTAGAATATTCAAAAATACCTAGAAGAATTGAACTCACAGGCCTTTCCAGGTACTGCTTCAGAACACGTTTTATTTACATTTTTATCATCTTCCAAGCTTTCATTATTTCTTAGCTGTCTCATAGAGGTAGAGATGAGATATAATCTGTAGAGGAGAAAAGTGACTATATTTTCAAGCTATGTTATGTAAGAAATTAAGGAAATATGAATTCTGGGGAGATGACAGCAGTGGCAATATAGTTGATGACTATCCCCGAATTCTCCAGGAAACATAGGCAGTGCAGCGAAACCAAGAGTGCAAAGATGAAACCTACAACAAACCCACAAAACACATGCCTTAATACATGCGCCTATGGGGAAAAAGTGCTGTAAGCACAGAGCCTGCTTGGAATTCTTTCCCCTTCTCTCTCTCTCCCTCTACCCTATTTGTGCTCTCTCTCGTTCTCTCTGTGTGTCTCTAAATAAATAAATAAACTTAAAATTTTTTAAAAAAAAGAAACAGAGGGAAGGCATTGAGACTCACACTGGACCTGGCTACTGGAGAATCTCCAAATCACCAGTGCTACTCATGGGAGCTCAGTGGTCTACACTAAGAACAACTGGATTCTGGGAGGGGGCTTTGTAGGACCCAATTCTTGGTGAGTGCAGTGAGACCATGGTAAGAGCAGATGATGCTGTGGCTCTCTGGCTCAATGAACTCTTGAAACTAACCAAGTGAAGCTTACTTTCAGAACAGAGCCCTGCATTGACATGCTGGGAGTGGGACTCAAATTGAACAGAATGAGGACCATAAGGGCATGGAAAGAGAAGGTCCCACCAAGAGTGAGGTGGAGGAGTAGAAGAAGCAAATCTCAAAGGCTATAATTTGGGATCACTCATGGAAAAAAAAAGAGAAAAGGTTGTGCTAGAGTATCAATTTAAGCCTTCATTACTGTTGTAAAAGTATAAGCACACTCATTTCACTTTAACAGGAGGAACAGGAAAGGATTACAGTCCCATCTTGTGTGAAGTTATTTAAGAAAAAAAAAGAAGGAGTAGAGTATTGTATCTAAAGACAATGAAATCACTCCAGAAAGCCTGGCCTACAAGGTTGATAAAAACTGAACCTAATTTTAAAATGAGCCAAAGGAGATTGAGAAGTCACGAACAAATAATGAAAGAATAACACACATTTCAGAGATGAGGTGATTGGAAAAAATAAAATTTGGAAAGAGGGATGACAGAACTTAGGAAAAGTTGGTAATAGAATTAAAAAATCAAGTTCAGCAATGAAATCTAAACTAGAAGAAACTCAAGAGCAAATAAGCACCTTAACATAAATAGGTGAAGGAAAGAAGGAAAAAATTGTAAAAACAAATGAAGGAATTAAAAGAACTGAAGAGAAGGTGGCAACTATAAAAACAGGCCAAGGAAATCCAACAAGTATATAATAGGAGTTCCCGAGGAAAGAAAAGAACCAGGGCAATGGGATAGAACAAGTACTCAAAAGCATGATTCAAAAAACAAAAAAACAAAAAAACATTTCTTGAGTTGTATATACTTATTGAAAGATAATATTGCACACCTGGGAAAACTGATGCAAAATATATTTCACCTAAACTATGGACTTTAAAGAAAAGGAAACAATCATTTGGCCATCAAAGCAAAACATTTATTGTAACACATTTAAGAGAGTCAGTAATTGAAATTGAGCCAAAGATATTATAACATGTTAAAGTGACATTTAGTTATAAATGTCATAGACAAACTATTATGCCTATAGAAAAAACTCTTAGAATATATTTTTTTTGAGACTTCATGAAGGCTCTACTAAAAAACAAGCTTTGGGGTGCCTGGGTGGCTCAGTCGGTTGAGCGTCTGACTTCAGCTCAAGTCATGATCTCGCAGTCTGTGAGTTCGAGCCCCACATCAGGCTCTGTGCTGATAGCTCGGAGCCTGGAGTCTGCTTCAGATTCTGTGTCTCCCTCTCTCCTCTCTGGCCCTCTCCTCCTCTCTCTCTGTCTCTCTCTCTCAAAAATAAATAAATAAACTTTAAAAATGTGTTTAAAAAAAACAAGCTTTAAGCAACTGAAATGACTGGAGAGAATGAATTCAGAGCATTTAATGTATATTTATTTGATTAATTAAGATTATATAATATTTATAAGGGAGACATTTTATAATACATAATGACTATATCCTCTAACAATCTAGATAAGTGTAATTATAAAGAATTTAGGAGATAATCAAGAAATTATTAATGTAAGTAAAATAATTTCACTTACTGAACTTCTTGGTAAAATTGGGACTAAAGGAAAACTTTTCAAGTTAGATACTAAAGAAGTAGAAAGAATGGGAGAAGTTTTTATTAGTTGAATTCAACCATGTGTAGAATAGGGAACCAACAGGCAATAGTAAAAAAAAAAAAGTTGAGAGAAAACTAAGGATATTACTTTACTATATTAGATTAGTATACTATATTAGATTACTATAAAGGTAATCATTAGAACAAAAATATAAAGCTTTGTAAATATTGAACGATACACCAAAGGGGGGAAAATAAAAGAAATAAGAGCAACAAAAGAGACCACACGTTGAAAGACTGAATATATAGCACATACACCAATATAAACTGAAGCCAAATACATTGAATACATCAGTAAATGTAAATGGGCTTAACTCACTTTTTAAAAGAAATAAAATTGACGTTGTCTAAAAGCAAAATCTAATATTGTATGTTATATATGGGCAATGCACCTAAAAAAAGACATTCAGAAGATAAGAAAGATATAAAAAGAAGGTAGGGCTTGCTATGTTGATGTCTGACAAGATAGTGTTCAAACATAAAAGTATTGAAAGAGAAAGAACATTTTATGATACTAAAGGCTACAATCCACAATGAAAATATAAGTCATTAATGTTTATATTTGCAGTAATATAGCAATGAAATTTATAAAACAGAGCAAGAAGGAAGCAGAGAAAACTATGCCAATAGTAGGTGGTTTTAACACACTTCTCTCAATTGAATATAGATCAAGTGATAAAAATATTAATAAAGATATAGAAGATATCAATGACATAATCATCAAGATACAGTTTATAGATAAATGTTCAATTCTGAATCCAGTTAATAGAGAATACACTTTGTTTATAAATGCATGTGAAACATTCACAAAAATTTACTATGTCTAAGCAACAAAGAAAACCTCATTCAATTTCAAAGAATAGAAAGTTACAAATAAAATTCTCTGATCACGGAGCAATAAAATAGAAATTAACACAGCCATAAAAATTCTACTGGTTAACTTTCAGGTCAAAGGGGGAATAAACTAAATTGGAGAAATTTTTGAAAATAAGGATAAGGAAACCATGACTTAGCATCCACGGCATACAATCAATACAGTTATGAAAGGAAATTTGTAACTTCAAAAATACCTACAATGAGGGGCGCCTGGGTGGCTCGGTGGGTTAAGCATCCGACTTCGGCTCAGGTCATGATCTCACCGTCTGTGAGTTTGAGCCCCGCATCGGGCTCTGTGCTGACAGCTCGGAGCCTGGAGCCTGTTTCGGATTCTGTGTCTCCCTCTCTCTCTGCCCTCCCCTGTTCATGCTCTGTCTCTCTCTGTCTCAAAAATAAATAAACGTTAAAAAAAAAATACCTACAATGATAAAAAAATGAAAAAAAAGAAAATAAATGAAAAATTCAACTTAAAATATCAACAATGAAAAGCAGAAGGAGATAATAAGATGAAGGCAGAAATTATATAGAAACAAAAAAAAAATTGTAGAACAGCTCACTAAGTAAAAAACCAAAACAAACAAACTTTTTTTTTTTTTTTAATCAACAAGATGGACAAACCACTAGCTAATGTAATCAAGAAAGAAGTGGAATACAAACCCCACAAATAAACAAAATTAGAAATGAAAAGGTGAAAGGAACTATCCAAATAGAGAAAATTAAAATAACCATAGACTATTTTGCATATTCTATGCATATAAATTTAAAAATCGAGGGGCATCTGGGTGCCTCAGTTGGTTGAGCATAGGACTTCAACTCAGGTCATGATCTCACAGCTCCTGAGAGCCCAGCTTTGGGCTCTGTGCTGACCGCTCAGAGCCTGGAGCCTGTTTTGGGTTCTGCTCTCTCTCTGCTCCTCCCCAACTCGCACTCTGTCTGTGTTAGTCTCAGAATAAATAAGCATGAAAAGAAATCTAGATGAAAAGTATAATTTTTAAAGAAAATAACAGCAGAATTAACCCCAATAGAGACAAAATAAACTGATCTATTATTGTAGGAGAAATAGAAAAGTAGATAAAGAGCTCTCCTACAAAAGAAGCACCAGGCCCTTAAATGTTCACAGGAGAATTCTACACCTTCAAATATAAAACAATCTCAATTCTAATAAAATTAAACCAAGATATAAGAAAAGAAAGAAGATTTTCAAATTTGTTTTGTGAGATAATATTGATTTCTAAATTTGGCCAAGGACTGCACAAAAGGAGAGAATTACAGATTAATATAACATATGAATAGTGATTTATAAAATTTTTAAATAAAATATTAGCAAACAATATAACCCCATATTAAAAAATAATACATCATTACCATGTTGGGTTTACTCCAAGAGCACAAAGTTTATTTAATATTAGGAAATCCAAAGAAGCAAGGAAAAAATTTTCTCAAATGTGGAAAAGGCATTCAACAAAATTTACTCTTCTTTTATGTTTTAAAACATTCTACAAAACAGTAATCTTGGATATTTTACATTTTTTAACGTTTATTCATTTTTGAGAGACAGAGACAGCGCGTGAGTGGGGGAGGGGCAGAGAGAGAGGGAGACACAGAATCCGAAACAGGCTCCAGGTTCTGAGCTGACAGCACAGAGCCTGACGTGGGGCTTGAACTCACAAACTGTGAGATCATGACCTGACCTGAAGTCAGATGCTTAACTGAGTGAGCCACCCAAGCACCCCAATCTTGGATATTTTAAAAACGTGATAATATACCTCACTGTTAAAACCTCTTATTTGATGGACAAATATGGTGTGTTTACTGATAAAGGCAGAGTCTGGTATGAAACAATGACTTTTATTACCTTTACCACTATTTTACATTATGTTGTAGGTATCAGCCAATGCAATTAGGCAAAACAAGGCAATTAACAGTAAGGAACTGAAAAGGCAAGATTGTCTTTAGAGATTATATTGGATTGAGTGTCTGGAAATCTCAAAGGTATCAATTGAAAAACTAGTATAAATAATAAAATAATTTCATAGAGTGATGGATTATAAAATAGGCATACAAAAATAAGCAGTTTATATATACAAAAATATATATAGTATAAAAGAAGACTCCACTTATAGTAGCCAATAAAAGAAAATAATAAAATGAAATGAAAAGAAATGAAATGAAGTAAAAGAAAATAACTAAGTGTGTATTTAAAATGACATATTAAAAAACTATATAAAGAGAACTATAAACATTTTGGCCAAAATACAAAAGTAAACTTGAACAAATGGTAAGGCATACTATGTTCTTGGATAGGATGATCCAACATTATAAAGTTGTCAACTCTCCTTAAATTAGTTTATACATTTAATGCCATTCAGGTTTTTAATTTTTTATAATCAGTTAGACAAATTGAATAAAAAGTTCACTTGGAATAACAAACCAGAAGAGCCAGGAAAAGAACAAAAATAGAGAATGGAGCTAGCACAAACTGGTAATAAAACACATTACAAGGAGAGTGGTTTGTGTACATGAATAAACAGTCAGACTCATACACTAGAGTAGAACATCCAGAAATAGATTCAATTACATATGCACATCAGTGGGGAAAGAGGTGGACGTTTAAAAAGTGTTGTGAAAGCTGGATGACCTTATGCAAAAAGATAAAATTGGGTCCATTCTTCATACTGCACATCAAAATAAACTTTAAGTGTTTTGGAGATTTAAATGTAAAACACAACACTCTACAAGTACAAGAAGGAAATATAGTGGAGAAAACTTTTCTGTGACTCAAAACTCAGAAGCAACAATAGAAAAGATTGATAAACAATATAAATACAAGCAAATGTTGCATGGCAGAAAAAAACCTACTGTAAGAAAAGCAAGAAGACAAATGACACATAGAAAATATTTGAAATTTATGTCAAATTTATTTTTAAAAATATTTGAAAATTATGTTGTTGACAAAGGATCATTACATAAAATGAGCTTCTACAAACAGAGGGGTAAAAGGCTAATAATTACCTAAAAATAGGATCACAAGGAACAACAGGACATGTTTTATGAGACCCAGGGAATACAGTCAGCAAAACCTAGATTGAGGAAAACTGTAGGGGAGGCAATCCAGTATTCTCAACAACAACAAACGACAGCAGCAACAAATAACAAATAGCAAGGAAGAAAAGGAGAGAAAGAGATATGGCATAAAGAAACATGTCAACCAAAACCAATGTAGCCAAACTAATGTTGAAAAAGAAAAGCAAAGCTGGAGGCATCACAGTTCTGTACTTCAAGCTGTGTTACAAAACTGAATCACCAAGACAGTATGCTATTGCAACGAAAACAGACACATAGATCAATGGAACAGAATAAGAACCCAGAAATGGACCAACAAATGGATGGCCAATTAATCTTCGACAAAGCAGGAAAGAAGCGCCAATGGAAAGAAGATAGTCTCTTCAAATGGTGCTGGGAAAACTGGACCACTCTTACACCGTACACAAAAATAAATTCAAAATGGATGCAAGATCTGCATGTGAGACAGGAAACCATCACTATCCTATGGGAGAAAACAAGCAGCAACCTCTTTGACCTCAGCTGCAGCAGCTTCTTACTAGAAATGACTCTGAAGGCAAGGGAAACAAAAACAAAAATGAACTATTGGGACCTCATCAAGATAAAAAGTTTCTGCACAGCAAAGGAAACAATCAACAAAACTAAAAGGCAACTGATGGAACCGGAGAAGATATTTGCAAGTAACATATCTGATAAAGGGTTAATATCCAAAATCTATGAAGAGCTTCCAAAACTCGACACCAGAAAAACAAATAATCCAGTGAAGAAATGGACAGACTCAGGAATTGACATTTTTCCAAAGAAGACATCCAGATGGCCAACAGACACATGAAAAGATGCTCAACGTCACTCATCATCAGGGAAATACAAATCAAAACCACAATGAGGTACCACCTTGCACCTGTCAGAATGCCTAAAATTAACAACTCAGGCAACAACAGATGTTGGTGAAGATGTGGAGAAAGAGGAACCCCTTTGCATTGTTGGTGGGAATGCAAACTAGTGCAGCCAGTCTGGAACACAGTATGGAGGCTCCTTAAAAAATTAAAAATAGAACTACCGTGTGACCCAGAAATTGCATTACTAGGCATTTATCCAAAGGATAAAAAAACTATGATTCAAAGGTGCACATGCATCCTATATATACACACATACATACATACACACTGGAATATTACTCAGCCACGAAAAAGAATGAAACCTTGCCATTTGCAACAATGTGGATGGAAATAGACTGTATTATGCTAAGCGAAATAAATCAATCAGACAGACAAATATTTTATTTCACTCATATGTGGAATCTAAGAAACAAAACAGATGAACTATAGGGAAAGGGAAGGAAAAATAAGATAAAAACAGAGAGGGAGGCAAACCATAAAAGACTCTTAAATACAGAGAACAAACTGAGGGTTGCTGAAGGTTGCTGGAAGGGTGTTGGGTATGGGGATGGGTTAAATGGATGATGGGCATTAAGGAGAGCTCTTGTTGGGATGAGCACTGGGTATTATATGGAAGTGATGAATCATTAGGTTCTACTCCTGAAACCAATACTACATTGTATGTTAACTAACCTGAATTTAAATAAATAAATTAAAAAAAAGTATGGACCTTATTGAATCTCAGAAAAAAAAAACAATAAACCTCTTTCAAACACTAATAAGATATCTGATACTATTAAGAAATCATTGTTAAACATTTTTTAAAGAGATTATTTTAAAAAATGTTTATTTATTTTGAGAGAGAGAGAGAAAGCATGCAAGCAGGGGAGGGACAGAGAGAGAAAATACCAAGCAGGCTCTGCACTGTCAGCACAGAGCTTGAATCCATGAACCCTGAGATGACAACCTGAGCTACAATCTAGATTCAGACTCTACCGACTGGGCCACCTAGGTGCCCCTCACTATGGAACATTTTTAAGGCATGATAATGGTACTGCAGTTTTGTTTTTAAAAAAGAATCTTTATCTTTTATTTAAGAGTCCTTAGGAATATTTATGGGTGTAATGATACATATTCTTGCATGTACTTCAAATAATCAAGGGAGGAGGGAGTGGCTTGGGGTATAAATAAGACACAAGTAGCAGTAAGTTGATAGTTGTTGAAACTGAGTTTTGGATGCGTGAGAGGTTATTATACTCTTCTACGTTGGTTTGAATACGTTTGAAATTTTTTGGTAATAATTTTAGAAAAATTAGGGAGTGTCTCTTCTTAAAACACTGGTGAGGCTTTAGGTCTAGGTGGTGGTAACCAAGCACATGAGAACTCCTTCAAAACTCGTTTTGGAATTACTGAAGTCCTAAACACCATGCCAAATACTTTCCCTCTTATTTGACAAATCATTTGTATTTTAAAAGTAATTTAATTTAGATATTTCTACTTAGCTCAAGTATTATTGTATGTGAACTACTCGATGTTCGTTTTCCACTCATCCAAAAAAAAAAAAAAAAATCCCCAAACCAAAAGACAAACAATAAATGCTTATCTTTTAAGTTGTCTTCTATTTAAAATTTGAAGTTGTCATTTTGCCCAAATAGACAAAAACTGCCTCTTGAGTAAATACTGTCTCATTGATTACTGCAGAAGAAACTACCTCAAAACTTCGTGGCTTAAAACAACTATTTTATTTTATCTTGTGGCTCCTCTACTGGGTAGCTGTGCTCTTGCTTGGCGTTTCTCCTGTAATTTCTTGTGGATTGAGGGCTGCAGCTGGGCTGACACGGGTGTCTCAGGCCTTGGAGTTCTCCATGTTGCTTCTCTCCCTAAACGGTGTCTCAGTTTTCAGAGTCTGGCCCCATGACCACTCTGTCTAGTAGCAAGTCCTAGACTTCTAGCACAGCAGCCCAAGGCTTCTGGAAGGAAGCAGAAGCTGCCAGATCTTCTTAATGCCTGGGCTCAGAAGACCCAGAACGTTCTTCCACATTCTATTGGTCAAAGTAGTCTTGGGGCCAGCCAAGATTCAGGGGCAGGGAAATATGCTCAGTGTCTTTATGAGAGGAGCAGCATGTATGTAGAAAGAAGAGTGGGATTGTGGGAGTATTTGGGGCCATCTTTGGAGATGCACTAGCTGCTACAATAGTTAATGCGAAAGTCAGAACATGCTTACTTATCAGAGACTACCACCCATCGTGTGTGTGTGTGTGTGTGTGTGTGTGTAATCATTCCTCTCTCTATATAATACATGTAAATATAACTAGAATACTATATATATATATATATATATATATATATATGAAATGAAGTATGCTTCAGTGCCAGCTCAGCCAGGTAAGCCTATATGAATATCACATAGCCTCAGTTTTGCTTGAAAATAAAAATTACATGGCATAGAAAGAATGTGTAAGGACCTGGATGAGGGCTTAAGAGTGCATACAGGCTATATTTTAGAACTATTCAATCCACTACAGAATTCACAGATATGGGTACAATTTCTAAGTTAACCACTATCTTGTGACTGGCTTGCTCCGTGGCTTGTCTTGGGGGAGAATGCTTTATCTTTGCTTTAGGCATTCCATCTCTGACGTGCCTTTTCAGTTGTGGGGACTATGATTTTAAACCCACCAAATGCAAGGAAACAATAGACGTCTTTCTTAGCTACTTGTAAAAGGTCATATGGAAAATGAGCATGTGCAGAGTGGTTCCAACTAGACATGCAAGCACATGCATAAATGAACACATTTAGAACATTGTTTGTCAGTGTTAACCCTTTGTTGACACAGAAAAAAGAAGATTGTTATCTTCAGGCGGTTTTCAATTGAATTTGTGTGAAATAGAAAACAGAAGTGAATTGTTGAAATTTTCACTTGATCTGTTAGTGCTGGGAGCTCTGGAGAGACCCAGTATGGAGATAATGCCTGAATCCCGGGAGAGGGAAGGCACTCACTCACTAGTTTGGTTGGATCTTTCCTCTTAGTCTCAGGACAATCAGCAGACCAGAGCTACAGGAAGACCTTTAAAGCTCTATAAAGATTGTGCCCCTCCAACACAAGTCAAAAGAGAAATAGTAGTACTCTACAAATAAGTAGAAGATAGTAGAAGTAGACTTTTATCTGACTTTTTACCTGTGATTTTTGTGAAACAGTGAATACCAAATTCTTTCAAAGGTTTCCTTTTTTCTCCCCCCTCATAATTTAGTGTTTTTGCTTTATTAGAGCCGAATACTTGCCTTGCTTTGGGCAATACCACACCATTGCCCAAAGCTCAGATCCATTGTCTCAGGAAGCCAATGTAATTACTTGTCAAGAAAAAACTGGTTAGTATGGTCTGCTCACCGATGTAGTTTACTGACTGATATGTTTATAGTGATCTAAGAGCACTGTATAGTTTTGGTTGGAATACAGCTGCTTTGGGGGAGAAACTGGCAAGGTTAGATCACCCTCAGATTTCTGGAAAATATTTTATTATAATAGACCTAGCCATACATGGGAGGATTATAATATCTCATGGATCATCTGGGGGGAAGAAACTGGCCTTCAATGCTACTATTTCCAGAAGCGAACATAAAAACACTTTAATCCATTTCCCACAATGCAGGTTGCTAAATTTGTAAAATTTTGCGTTATGATTACCATGGATAAACAAGAAGGGGCTTGAATGCATGCTTTGCTGTAGAAGACTTTTTTTTTTTTTGCAAAAAAACCCCCCAAAACCCCCTCAAAAACGCAACTAGTGGGGTTAAACAAAAGCTTTTGGCAGCTTTATTGAGCACACATGCATAAAGGGGTTTGCTTCTCCAGTAAGGGATACTGGAAAATCAAAGCCCTCTGACCTATGTGTCAGATGCACATGAAGAATAAATAATAATAAAAAAGGTTTAAAAACCCAGGATGTCTTTCTATCAGGATGGAATGAAAAAGTAAATATTCATTGTACATAAATCATGTCTGAAAGGCTGAGAACTTGTGCAATCTGAATTAAATTTGATGAAAATAGTGCATGGAATTGATGATTTCATTCTGAGTGCACAAGTCATTTTTCTGCTTATATTTTTTTCTCTTCTCTTCTTTCCTTCCCTCCCTCCCTGTCCAAGTGCCCCTCCTCCTCTCTACTTCCAAAAGAAGAGAACACTGTTCTCAGAACTCTCTCAGGCTTTCTTAATTGAAAGCAATGATTCTGAGTCACTCCTTTATATTAAGTGAAACACTCTTGCATGAATCTCCAGGGATGAAGTGATTAGCACAGCAAGAAGCCGGCAGACTCCGGTTGTCTCTGCAAGTGGTGGAAAGAATCAATACAATTTTGCAAAGATAACAGTGAAAGAATGGTATTTTCTTTCAAAACATGTCCCTCTCTGAAACATCAGTGCAGACATACGTCAAGATAGAAACCGGATCATATTTCTAACAGTTGAAGACTCAGATTTCGTCAAAGAAGACTGTTTGTTCTCATGCCCAAACTGTATCCTACACTGTCCCCTTGTCTGGACTATAATGGAATATAACATTAACTTCGGACAGTGGAGGTTGAGTTGGTGCCAACCTTGCTAATGAACATGTGGTTTCAATAATCATGTGGCTACTTGCACGTTAGGGGGCAAGGTGCCAGGTACTTAACGTCAAGGGGGCAACTGATGTAAAGAGTACCATCTCCTGATATGATTACATTTCCAAAAATGCCCTGGGCCCAGACTGAGACTCAGCAAATAGGGGGTGTCACTCAGTATCAGGGAGTTTAAGGCACTAACACATCAGGAGGGGCCCAGCAGATGGCTCAGAGAACCTGAAGCATCCCAGAGTGTTGGCGATAATGAAATGGATTACCCTGCAGTGTGGAAAAACTCAGCCTGGCCCAGGAGGGCGGTGGGAGGAGAGAGGATTAGGATCGCTCCCTGCTTCAAGTTCCTGGTGTTCTGGACTCTGGGATTTGAGGGTCTGAAAGCTAGAAGACAGTGAAATGAATTACAGTTTAATGATATTCCCACTACACTGACAAAATGGATTCAATTACATAATGGTAGCATTAAATGTTATTAAGAAGGGATCCAGAGTCTTGAGGCCAGACTCTCAGAAAATCACGATAAGCTGCTTAAAACAGCTGAAATAGCACATTTACAGGCTTTCCAGTCCTTGGTTTGTTGAAGAGGAAAAGAGTTACGTCTGCCCAAACATTCTGCAGTGCTGGTCTGTTATCAGGGCCTTTCATACACGGAGAGGGAGTATTAGGATATATCTGATTTGATTGTGCTATCTCCAAGTACACTTGCCCCCCTCCCCCCAGAAATGCTTTTGCGAAGGGCAGTGCTAAATGGCTTGCCTGAGGCCTTGTGACAGGGCCATGATTTTTCATGAGAGCAGGACCCCTTCTGGAAGGTGACCAGATTTATAGAGAATGGACTGGTTTTCTTCAATTCTAACTTCTCCTTTGCATGGAAGTCCTTTCATTCTGTTTCACTTTTAAATTTGCAAACCGTAAAATTCACTCTTTGTGATGTCCAGATTTGACAAACACGGAGAATCAGGTATCTACCACCATGATCCACACACAGAGAGTAACTTTGCTTCAAAAACTGTCTTCATGCTGCTTGTTTGTGTCAATTCTCCATCTCACCTCCAGCTGCTGGCAACTGCTGAGCTGTTCTCCATCCCGTAGATTTGCCTTTGGCTGAAAATCATTTGAAGGGAACCTATAGTATGCAGTCTTTTCGGTGTGATTCTTTTAGCAAAATCCATTTGACCTTCATCCATGTTGTTTCATGTATCGGCAGATTCTTCCTTTTCATTGCTGAGTAGTAGGCCGTTTGTGGATGTACCACAGTTGGTTTATCCATTCACTCATGAGCCATTTGCACTGTTTCCAGTTTTTAGTGATTGTGAATGAAGCAGCTATGAGCATTTGCATACAGGTTTTTGTGTGAACATAGGCTTGTACTTCCCTTGGGTAGAATCTTGAGAATGAACTTGTTGAGTCATACGGTCAGTATAGGTTTAACTTTGTAAGAAATGGCTAAATTGTTTTCCAGAGGAGCTGTAATATTTTGCTTTCATGCCAGCAAGATATGAGAGTTCCAGATGCTCTGTATCCTAATCAACTCTTGGTATTGTCAGTTTGTTTTTTAATGTAAATCATTTGTGTAGGTAAGTACTGGTATCTCGTTGTGGTTTTAATTTAGATCTTTCTGATGACTAATGATGTGAGTATGTTTCATGTGCTTTTTTGCCATCTGTGTACCTTTTTTTTGGTGGTCTGTTCAAATCTCATCAATTTTTAAACTGAGTTGTTTTCTTATTAAGTTTTGGGAATTCTTTATGTATTCTTCCTATAGGCCCTTTGTCAGATATATTATTTGTAAATATGTTCTCTCAGGATTTGACTTGTCCTTTGATTCCCTTCCAGTATCTTTTACAGCGCAAAAGTTCTTTTTTTTTTTTTTTTTAATTTTTTTTCAACGTTTTTTTTTTTATTTTTTTTATTTTTGGGACAGAGAGAGACAGAGCATGAACGGGGGAGGGGCAGAGAGAGAGGGAGACACAGAATCGGAAACAGGCTCCAGGCTCCGAGCCATCAGCCCAGAGCCTGACGCGGGGCTCGAACTCACGGACCGTGAGATCGTGACCTGGCTGAAGTCGGACGCTTAACCGACTGCGCCACCCAGGCGCCCCTACAGCGCAAAAGTTCTTAATCTTGATATAGTACAATATATAAATATATTCTTTTACAGATTGTCCTTTTTGTGGTATATCTAAGAATTCATCAGTTAACACAAAATCACATAGATTTCTCCTATGTTTTCCTCTAGGAACTTCCTAGTTTTATCTTTTACATTAGGTCCATGATCAATTTCAAGTTATTTTTGCATAGAGTGCAAGGTATGGATTGAGGTTCATTTTTTTGCATACATATATGCATTTGAATATATGTGTATATCATATATATTCACCATATTATGTTATATATATTATATATAATGTATACATATATATGTATATATTGCTGTAATACAATTTCTTGAAACTACTATTTTTTATCCATGGAATTGCCTTTGCAACTTATCGAAAATTAGTTGACTATATTTGCACGTGCATATTTTTTCTCTGGATTCTATTCTGTCTCACTGATCTATATATCTATCCTTTTATAAATACAAAGCTTTTTTTTTTAACTGAAGTTTTATAATAAGTCTTGAGAACAGAGAATAGCTCTTCAACTTTGTGTTTTTGTTTTTCAGGACTGTTTTGGCTATTCTATGTGATGTTTATAAAAATCTTTTTGAGATATTGATTGAGTTTACATGGTGTCTATAGATCATTTTGGGGGAGAATTGACACCTTAACAGTAGTGAACCTTCCAATTTATGAATATATCTCTCCACTTACCTAGGACTTTGCTTTTTCATCAGTGTTTTGTAATTTTTAGCATATCTATTCTGCATGTATTTTGTTAAGTTTATAACTAAGTATTTGGTGGGGACGTGCTGTAAATGTAATCATTTTGGGGCACCTGGGTGGCTCAGTCGGTTAAGCATCTGACTCTTGATTTCAGCTCAGGTCATGATCTCATGGTTCATGAGATCAAGCCCTGCGTGTTGATATTGAGATTCTCTCCCTCTTTCTGCCCCTCCCATGCTCTCTGTTTCAAAAATAAATAAATAAACATTAAAAAAATAAATGGTGTCCTTTTATATATTTTGAGTTTCAGTTGTTCATTGCTGATATATAGAAATACAATGGATTTTTGTATATTGATTTTTATCCTACAGCCTAGCTAAACTAGTTTAGTTTAGTTTAGTTTCAGAAGGATTTATTTCTGTAGATTCCATATTTCTCCTTAGACAAACATTTAAGCTGCAGATAGGGGGTTTCATTTCTTCCTTTCCAATCTGTATGCCCTTCTTTTATTTATTTTTCTTTCCTATTGCATCTGCTAGAATTTACAGTGTGATGTTGAATAAAAGTAGCAATAAAGAACATCCTTACCTTGTTCCCATTCTTTTCATCTATTAAGATGATCATATTATTTTCTTCTCTACTTTGTAATTTGGTGAATTATATCAATTGTTATTTGAATGTTGAACCAGCCTTACTTGGCCATGATGTACTATCTTTTAAAATATACTTTTTATAGATTGCTACCTTACATTCACTAATATTTATACAGGATTTTTGTGACTGTTTGTATAAGGGTTTAATGCTAACATTTTTCTCTGAGCACTGCTTTAGATGCATTCCACAAATTTTTACATGCTGCTTTTTAATTTTCTTTCAGTACAAAATATTTTAAAATTGACCTTGAGACCTTCTCTTTGACCATGCATTACTTCAAAGTGACTTGTTTAATTTCCAAATATTTGAGGATATACAGATAATCTTTCTGTTACTAATTTTTTTTAACATTTATTTATTTTCGAGAGACACAGAGGGTGAGTGGGGGAGGGGAAGAGAGAGAGGGAGACACAGAATCCGAAGCAGGCTCCAGGCTCTGAGCTGTGAGCAAAGAGCCCGATACAGGGCTCGAACTCACCAACTGTGAGATCATGACCTGAGCCGAAGTCAGCTGCTTAACCGACTGAGCCACCCAGGTGCCCCTCTGTTACTAATTTTTTAAGTTAACTTCAGTATGGTAAAAGAACACTCTTAGGATGATATCTTTCTTTTAAACTTGGTAAAGTTTGTGGAATAGAATATGATCTAACTGAATGTTGTAAGTGCACTTGAAGAGAATATGTATAATGTAATGTATAATGTATAATTGGATGTAATATTCTACAAATGTCAACTTAGGTCAAATTGGTTGATAGTAATGATGAGGACTTTGGTCTACTTGTTCTGTCAGTTACAGAAAGAGGAATGTTGAAATTTCCACTGTTATTTTGGATTTCCCTATTTCTCATTTATGTTCCATAAATTTTTACTTCAAGAATTTTGAAGCTCTGTTGCTAAGCAAATACACATTTAGGATTGTTATATCTTCTTGGAGAATTTATCTTTTTGTTCAGAGGTTATTTTTTCCTTTTTCCTTGGTAATATTCCTTTTGTAGTATACTTCATTTTATATTAATTGAGTATGCCAGCTTTTCCCTTGATTATTTTTGGTATAGTATACATTTCTCTATCTTTTATTTTAATTGATCTTCATATATATATATATATTTTTTTTTTTTTAATTTTTTAACATTTTATTTTTATCTTTTTGAGAGACAGAGACAGACTATGAGCAGGGGAGGGACAGAGAGAGAGAGAGAGAGAGAAAGAGAGAGAGAGAGAATGAATCCAAAGCAGGCTCCAGGCTCTGGGCTGTCAGCACAGAGCCCTCTGCAGGGCTCGAACCCATGAACCGTGAGATCATGACCTGAGCTGAAGTCGCATGCTAAACCGACTGAGCCATCCAGGTGCCCCAATTGATCTTTATATTTAAAATGAGTTTCTGGGGGCGCCTGGGTGGCGCAGTCGGTTAAGCGTCCGACTTCAGCCAGGTCACGATCTCGCGGTCCGTGAGTTCGAGCCCCGCGTCGGGCTCTGGGCTGATGGCTCGGAGCCTGGAGCCTGTTTCCGATTCTGTGTCTCCCTCTCTCTCTGCCCCTCCCTCTCTCTCTGCCCCTTCCCCGTTCATGCTCTGTCTCTCTCTGTCCCAAAAATAAATAAAAAACGTTGAAAAAAAATTTTTTTAAATGAGTTTCTGGGGCGCCTGGGTGGCTCAGTCGGTTGGGCGTCCGACTTCGGCTCAGGTCATGATCTCGCGGTCCATGGGTTCGAGCCCCGCGTCGGGCTCTGTGCTGACAGCTCAGAGCCTGCAGCCTGTTTCGGATTCTGTGTCTCCTTCTCTCTCTGACCCTCCCCTGTTCATGCTCTGTCTCTCTCTGTCTCAAAAATACATAAACGTTAAAAAAAAAATTAAAAAAAAATAAAAAAAATAAAATGAGTTTCTGGTAGAGAGCCTATAATTTGGGTCTTGCTTTTTTACTCAACCTGACAATTTCTGGTTTTAATTATTTTGTTGAGAATGTTTACATTTAATGTTATTATTAATATGGTCAGATTAAAATCTACCCACTTGCTTGCTGTTTTCTATTTGCTCTATCTGTTCTTTATTATTTTGCCCTTTTCAGCCATTTTTTGGATAATTTAAAATTTTTTATTGTTTCATTTTATCTTCAGTGTTGGCTTATTATTTATACCTCTTCCTTACTTTTACTTTTTGTAAAAGTTACAACACGTGTCTTTGATTAACCTGGGTTTACCTTCAAATAATATTGTATTTCTTCACATATAGTATGAGGGCCTTACAACAGTATATTCCCAATTTCTCCATCCTATAGTTTGTGCTCTACATTTTAGTTTTACTAGGCTATAAGCACACAACACACTGATACTATTTTTGTTTCACATAGTTATCTTTTAGAACACTTACCAGTATGAAAATGCATTAAAAAAAAAAAAAACCCTTAACTCATTCTCTTTGTAGCCCTTTTCATTTGTTTGCATAGATCGAACTTTCTGGCTGATATTAGAGTCCTTCTGCTCAAAAGACCTGTAGGTGCAGGTCTACTGGCAATAAATTCTCTCAGTTAAAAAAAAATCTTTTCCTTCATTAAAAAAATGTTTTTCTGGGTACAAGATTCTGGGTTGACTTTTTAAACAAATCTTCACTTTATGCTTTGGCTCTCTCCCACTCTAACCTCTTTTTTTTTTTTTTTTCCTTCCCCTCCCCCATGGGTTTCTGTTACGTTTCTCAGGATCCACATAAGAGTGAAACCATATGGTACCTGTCTTTCTCTGTATGGCTTATTTCACTTAGCATCACACTCTCCAGTTCCATCCACGTTGCTACAAAGGGCCATATTTCATTCTTTCTTATTGCCACGTAGTATTCCATTGTGTATATAAACCACAATTTCTTTATCCATTCATCAGTTGATGGACATTTAGGCTCTTTCCATAATTTGGCTATTGTTGAGAGTGCTGCTCTAAACATTGGGGTACAAGTGCCCCTAAAGCATAAGAGACTGTTAAAAACTGAGAACAAACTGAGGGTTGATGGGAGGTGGGAGGTAGGGGAGGGTGGGTGATGGGTATTGAGGAGGGCACCTTTTGGGATGAGCACTGGGTGTTGTATGGAAACCAATTTGACAATAAATTTCATATATTAAAAAAAATAAAAATAAAATAAAAATAAAAAAATCTTCACTTTAAAGATGTCACTCCATTTTTTTCTCTGGTTTTCACGGTTTGAGAAGTTTGCTTTTATCTTTGCTCCTCTCCATGTGATATGTCTTTAATTTTATGTTGTTTCTAATAAAATTTATTTTTAGAATAGTTTTAGATTTACAGAAAAATTGTGACTTGTGGAACAGAGTTTCAATATACACCATACCCATTTTCCTCTATTATTAATATCTCATATTCGTATAACAAATCTGTTACAACTAATGAAACAATATTGATAGATTAGTATTAACTAAAGTCCATACTTGATTCAGATTTTCTTAGTTTTTACCTTGTGTCCTTTTTGTATTCTAGAATACCGTCTAAAATACCAGGTTATATATGGTCATCGTTTTTCCTTAGTCTCCTCTTGTCTGTTTTTCAGACTTTCTTTGTTTTTGATGAGCATGGTAGTTTTGAAGAGTTATTGGTCTGGTATTTTTTAGAATTTCCCTTAATTTGGATTTTTCTGATGTTTTTCTCATAATTAGGCTGGGATTACGGGGTTTTGAGAGGAAGACTGCAGAGATAAAGTGATATTTTTGTCACATCACATCAAGGGTGCATGTAATCAATATGAATTATCACTGTTAATGTTGGCTTGACCATCTGACTGAGGAAGCATTTGTTAGGTTTCTGCACTATAAAGTTGTTCCCTTCCTTCTGAACTTTTTGGAAGGAAGTGAGTATGAAAAGCCCATATTTAAGGAGTGGGGAGTTACGCTCTCTCTCCTTGGGTATAGGGTATCTGCATAATTTATTTGGAATTCGTCTGCAAGGGAGATATATCTTTTCTCCTCCAGTTTTTACTTATTCAGTCATTTATATATATCAGTGCTAATGTATCATTTACTTTTGTCTGCCTTCAAAATTTTCTTCTCTTTTTTTTTGACAGTTTTCTTTGTTTATTCTTTTTTTTTGGCAGTTTGATTAAGGTATGTCTAGGGTTTGTTTGCTTTGTATTGTATTGTGTATATCCTTTTTGATGTTCTCTGTGTTTCTTGGATCTGTAGCTTGGTATCTGTCATTAATTATGGGAAATGCTTGGCCATTTTATCGTCAAATGTTTTATCTGCTTTATTCCTTCTCCCTTCTTATAAGATTCCATTTAAACATATCTTAGAAATATGTCATTGTCCTATATCCTTTGGATGTTCCATTCTGCTTTTTTCACTCTTGTTTTCTTTTTGTGTTTCGTTTGGGTAATTTATATTGACCTATATTCAGGTTTACTGATTCTTTCCTTGACTGTGTCAAATCTACTAATGAACCAGTTAGTGGCAACCTTCATCTCTGTATCTGTGTTTTTTATTTCTAGCATCTCTATTTGAACTTCCTTTGTTGTTTTCATCTGTCTGCTGAAATTACTTGTCCAAGATTGCATGTCCTCCTTACCCCCTTACCCTTTAATATATTAATTATAGTTATTTTAAATTTCCTATCTTACAGTTTCAACCTTTGTGTCATATGTGAGTCTGATTGTAATTATTTACTCTAGACAGTGCATTGTTTCTTTTTGCTTTATTTTTGTATGTTCGTAATTTTTTGTTGAAAGCTGGGCATCTTGTGTAGGACAGTACATACACGTGTGGTTTTTGTGCCTGGAAATAAATACACTTCTTCCTGATGGGCCTTAATGTGGATTATTGGTCAACCTAGTCAGGAATCGAGCTGGTCCTGGGGATTGTTGTTGCTACGATTACCCACAGCACATCATAGATTTCAAATTTCTCTAGTGATACTTTGTGTTTAGGGTGGAGGTTGGCTTGCCAGAGGCTTTTTCTCAATGTTCATTTTCAGCTTTAGGTTTTTCCTTTGAGCCATGCCTCAGAGGGAGTCTGTTTCCATATTCATATAATTCTTCTGCACTGTTGCTTGTTACTTGATGCTTATTAGCCTGGTGATTTGGAGTCAGGACTACATTGTCTGTTATTCTCATTAAATTTGTTTTAGGCAGGCATTGTGTCCCTGAAGACCTTTTTCTACAAATTTGTTTTGTTTTTTATTTTTTAATTTTAAAAAGTATGGTGTCCATTCTTAAGGATCTGGGAGAAGTATGGAGGTATCTTGAGGCAGTTTAATCCAAAAAAACGTATCTGAGCACCAACTATATGCCAAGACAGTGTTAAATGCTTGAGATGCAAATGTAGCTATGACTTGACTTGTTCTATTCAGAAGCTCGGTAGTAGGGAACTACAAACTGGTAAACATTATAACCTAGTGTATGTAATGGTAGGAGTAGACTCTAGGTGTTTTGAAATACAACAGAGGCCTTTTTTAGCTCAATGTAGTTCATGGTGAAGTTCAGGGAATTTTCCTGGAGGAAACTAGGCAAGTCACCGTCTCTTTAGGAGATCTTATTGTGTGTTCCCGTAGGCAAGTGAAAACGGATTTGCAATGAGAGAGGGAAAGACATGAGAATCTGAAGGATTCAGGAGGTAGATGAGGAAACTATGGAGAAATATAGCACTTTCCAGAAGTCATAGTCTCTGCGGTACTTCAGGTATCTTCATGGTATTATCAGGAAACATCAAGATTTTTTGATTCAGACAAATTGGGTTTGAAATCTGGCTTTCTCACTTACACCTTTCTCCTACAACCCGAGGACCTTGGGGAAAACTACCTTCCTAAGGTTCAGTTTTCTTATATATAAAATGGTAAAAAGTGTTCGTCTTTCATAGGATTGCTGTGAACATTATATGAAGCCCCTTGGCTTCTAAAAAGAAGATCCATAATGAGTATCTGTTGTTGCTGTCATTGTCATTTGCAGCCCCTAATTTAAATATTTTAAGTCTTTAGGTAACTAATGATGAGCTCACTCCAAGGTCTTGTGAAGAGTCCACTTGGAAATAGAAGCATCCATTTTTTCTGTAGAAGTTCTTCCCCAAGCATCTGATTCTATACTAATGGTGAAGAAGCAGCTTAAAAATAAGAACCTGCAGGAGCACTTGGGTGGCTCAGTTGGTTGAGCATCTGACTTGTGCTCTGGTCATGATCTCATGGGTTTGTGAGTTCAAGCCTCGCATTGGGCTCTCTGCCCGGGCTCTCTCTCAAAAATCAATGAACATTAAAAAGATAAGATTTCAGAGCACCTGGGTGGCTGGATTGGTTGAGCATCTGACTTTGGCTCAGGTCACGATCTTGCTGTTTGTGAGTTTGAGCCCCATGTTGGGCTCTGTACTGAAGCTCAGAGCTTGGAGCCTGCTTTGGATTCTGTGTCTCCCTCTCTCTCTCTCTGCCCCTCCCCTGCTTGCTTTCTCTCTTTCTCTTTCTCTCTCTCTCTCGAAATGAATAAAACATTAAAAAATTAAAAAAATAAGATCCTGTAAAAGTGTATTTAAAAACTCAGCTCCTGTGGTCATCTCCTCCAAGAGCTTAAATCTCAGAATTTTTTCCTGTGAGTATATAGACCCCACAGAGTTCATAACCCTGCAATGTTTTGGCCATGTGTACCCATCTGGTACATTCAACCACCAAACTGGAATATGATATGGTGTTTTCTGGACAGGATTAAGAGTGAGTTCTCTTAGGCTCAAATGACCCCTGCAATCAGGGGCAAGAGGGCTGTAATTGGCCTGTCACTCAACGAACTAGCATTGCTAAGAATAATAGAAGCAGAGATGACTACTTTGCCTTGTGGTGAATGCCCTCCTTTGGGGGATTAGCAAGATGGTTAGATGAGCACTGGCAAGACTAGCTCTCTTTGCCCTGCTTCTTCCTTTAGTACACAATATAGCTTGTTTTAGGACCTGAACACCAGTGCTATGGCCACGACAACTTCTTCCTTAGAAAACCAAGATTTGTCCTCACAAATGGAGACTATGGTTAAGATTATAGGAGCTGGGTGGATGAGGGGTAATTCTGTGCCAGTCTTTGTTCATTCATTTATTCCTTCAGCTGAAATGTATTCAATACTTTGTTTATGACTGGCTGAACTTCAAGGAATAATGCTGGATTTTTCTTCTTTTCTAATAGAGTTTCTTGGAGGCACACAGCTACTAATCACGTAATCACAAAGAAACATATTTCAGAGATAATTACTCTGAGGAAGAGTTATCTGATTTGGGGGTTCTGGGAAGTCTTCCCCAAATGAGGTAATTTCTGAACTAGATGAGCTGGTCAGGGATGGATGAAGCATATAAAAAGAAGTGCACTGCAGGTAATTGCAGCAGCATGCACAAGGGTCCTGGGGATAAAGGAAACAGCAAATGTGAGCAGAAAGAAGAGCAGTGAAAATGCAATATAGAGAATGAGGGAGGAGGGTGGTGCAAAACAAAGTTGGAAAGGGGGCAGAGGTCAGGCCAGCAGGACCTGATAAGGCATTTGCAGGGTTTAGATTGTCATTCAAAGGGCAAGGGAAACTGCTGAAGAATGGTACGTGGGGCAGGATTGGGAGGGGGTGACCATGGTCTAATCTGAAAAGATCACAAAGGCTGCAGGATGGAGAATAGATTGTGAGGACAGCAAGAGTAAATGTGGGAGGACTAGTTAGGAGGTATGAGGATGGTTTCTTTTTTCCTTTGTAGATGGGAGAAACTTGAATAGGTATAAATGTCAATTAGAAAGATACAAGTTGGAGGAAATGCTGAATATAAACAGAGAGAAGAGACAGTGAAAGGTACCTGGAAAGGCCAATGTAATAATTGGAGAAATTTGTCTTAGAAAAGGAGAAGGACTGATTCTACTTTCTAACAGAAGAGGAGAAAGGGGGGATGAATACATGTAAGGAGTTCACCACGGGAGCTTCTGTCTTATGGCTTTTATTTTATTTGTGAAGTAGAAGTGGGGCCAGTTGTTAAGTGTGAGAGGGAAGGTGGGGGATAAAAGGGAAAATTAGAGATCCAAAGAGGGTGGAGAAATTTTGAAATATTTACTAGAAAGTGGGGAAAAAACTGATTTAGATGCATATAGGAATCTTGCTAAGATGTGTTGAGAACACACTGGTTTTGGTGCTTATAACTTCACATGCCAATAAACTCCATATATCACTTTCTCCATCAATACTTGTCTATTTGGCCTCCGGCATGGAGGAAGAAAAAAGTAGGGTTTAGGTAACATTGGCATTTTGTTAGCAGCTGCTGATATAAATGTAAATAAAAAGGAGGGATTATAGGGCACTGACAAATATGTTATTGAAATGATGTAACATGGGGGCACCTGGGTGGCTCAGTTGGTTGGTCGTCTGACTTTGGCTCAGGTCATGATCTCATGGTTCATGGGTTTGAGCCCCAGGTCGGGCTCTGTGCTGACAGCTCAGAGCCTGGAGCCTGCTTCAGATTCTGTGTCTCCCTCTCTCTCTGCCCCTCCCCTGCTCGTGCTCTGTCTCTGTTTCAAAAATAAATAAAAAAATTTAAAAAAATTATGTAACACGAAAATCAGGTTGGAAAGGAGGGATTTGGAAAAGGAGGCTGATAGATTGAGAGAAAACAGAAGGGTCAGTAGAATGGAGATCCTAAAGAGGTTAAAGAACATTTGTAATCTAAGGAGCCAAAGAAACAAGCTGGATGGAAAGGAGTTAGTAGGAACATGATTTAATGATTTTGGTTATACAGAAGTTTTGGGTGATGACTAGTTCTAGGGTAACTCTGGGAGATAATTCTCCATGCATATTTTTATGTTTCTGTTCGATCTGGGCTTTCCAAGAAAACAACACTAGCAAGGTTGGTTGAATGATGATTGAATGACAAATATATGACAAATATACCTTAGAAGCTAGAGGTAGTATATTACTCCAGAGAGACTTAGAGACTTATTTTTCATGGAATCACATACTTACATTTCTGAATAGTAAAAACCCAAGGACCTTCTCCCAAATTCTCAGAGAGGATTTATTCACATTCCAGATTAAGTCTCCTTCTCTTTTTCCTTCCAGAAGGGAGGAGGGACAGATGTATCAGCCACCCACTGTAAGGTTATTATTTTAGGGACCTTCTCCTGTGTACAATTTTGCTGTATGCACAGGATGCTTCTTTTTGGTTCTTATTAAGTCACCTTATGGGGACTGGGGCTCAGGGAGCTGGTGCTAAGATGCTCTGTGAGTAATAAATATTATGTTCTCTTATCCAGAGACTTTGTGTTTCCTGGCAGAAAAAACCATGATCAAGGTCACAAAGTCTTTAATGAATAAAGGGAACATTAGAGAGATCAGTAGAAGATAGCATCAAGATGGAAGAGAAAATGGCATAAACAAATAACTGAGTCCCCAAAGTTAATTATTAATTCATACAATTAACATTTTTTTATAAGAAGCTAATAGACTAGAAGCAACAATGGGGAACAAAGAAGATGCCGATCCTACAGACACATGCAGTATAAGTCCTTCAAGAGAAAGACTTGTGGGTAGAAAGTAGGTCAAGGGCAAGTGGAAGTTCGATGAAAAACAGTTCTAGTGGGCCTGGTTAAAGGCTCTGGGAAATGAAATATTAAGGTTGGAATAGACAGGGAAGGATCATTTGGATGGTGTTCTGAGATTGATGCAAGGTGGGCTTATACTTTGTGGTTTTGATGATGGTGGGACTATGCCCGTGGCGTCATTCATCTGTTTCAGCAGTTATAATCTCATCTACCTGGACTCCTGTGGTGGACATCATTCCAGGACTTCCAGTGCACAGCCTGGCATTTTATAGGCTAAAATCCTTGCACCACATTCAGTGTGGGGTGATTTTTCTTGAAGTATCAACATAAACTTCAAAAAAGGGATATCCTGTGACCTCAGGTCAAGAAAATAAACTTGTCCATAGTTATGATAGAAGTTGGATCTGTTATTTCAGAAAACTAGAGCTGAGATCGAGCAGTCATCTTCAGAAGAGTTAAATTAATATTCTAAGATGCAGGTTAAAAACAACCACTTCTTGGATAGCTTATAAAATTCGTGCAATTTGACAACTGTCTTACGTTTACTAAAAACCATTTCCCCTTCTACCCAAGACCATTCCTTCCTTGTCTGCTTCCAACTTGTGACAGTGAAAGAGTTCTATGCTTTGCTTATGGAGTCATAAAAGGCCAGGTTAAAGCTGGAAAAGGAGCAGAGTACATTTGCTTATTGAAGGTTTTCGTTTCTAGAGGGCCTGATTTTCCAGACTTTGATCAATGAAGCTAACTTCAGAAGAGTAAATTGGCCAAAACACTTTGATGCTTCTAGAGTAGCTAGGCACCCTCACAAAAAATGAAATTGCCTTGGACCATCAGCAGTGGTTTTCTGTAGTAAAAATAATCTCAGAAAACCTGGGACTGCCCCTTAGTTCTTCACTTTGTATCTCATAGCTAATATAGATCAATATTTTCCCACTATTTCCTAAATTCAAACAAATTCTAAATTCTGTAAAAAAACCAAGAAGTTCGCTGAGGCCAAAGTGGCCAACCATTTGAAGGTACTGTTTGAGAGAAACTGGCCACAGAACTAAGGTCTTTATTCCACAAGTGTGAGAAGCTACAAAGGAAGGAGACAGTTCCAATTTTTTTTTTTTTAAAACAACACAACCTTTTTGTCCTAATTATGAAAATAATACATATTATTAAAAATTAAAAGATAAATGTAACTTATCAAAAGAAATTATAATTATAGTTTCACATTCCAGGAATAACTAATGTTAACATTTTGTTGCACAGTGTGTTCTACAATAACGTGAGTTACTTTAATGCCAATTAACTGATGTGTGATTGATAAATAGGGAAATGTGTCCATGTAAGGTGGAAATCGTGTAGCTTCATATGAGATTTTTTCCCCCAGAATTTTAACATTTTGAAGATATTCGGGGTGAGCTTTCTTAAAATAATAAAAAAGCCTTATCAATATACTTCAAGAAAAAAAAAAACTGAAATAGAATAAAAATTATTCACAATGCTAATACATTCTTTAATGAATTTCTGCAGTTTATTTTTAAGTTTTGATGAGACTGGTATCTATTTTGAGCAAATACCCTGAAGGACTTAACCATTGAAGTAGGAATCATGAGTCCCAGTATTGAAAGCTGAAAATAGCATCACATCTGTTTGTGATGCTGGGTCAATTGCCTGAGAAGACTCACCTGTGCTATTGTTTTGATTATTTTCATTACAAAGTTCTATAGGTTTTGAGGGGGCTGCCTGGATTTTATTTTTACTGAGCCTTATTATTGCCAGAGCTTGATTTTTCAGAACTCTGGGATTTTGGGAGTTTATAGCTTTATAGCATATTGCCTGTGTATCTTCCAGTCTTTTTAATTGAATACATAGTTTTCTTTTGATCATAAAAACGTCATTTTTTAAATGATTTTTTTCTTTTAAAGTATGGTTGGTATTATAACTAAAGTAACAAGGAATATACTGCCTTCCACATAACAGTACTCTTTTCAGTATAACATACATATGTATGTATGTATATATACACTTATAAGTATACATAAGTGTGTATGTATATATACACATATAAGTATATATAAGTATAATGTATATAAGTATTATGTATATACATGTTTATATGTGAATATAGTAGGTTTTAACATTTAAACACACACATTTGTATGTGTGTATATGCATATATATGTATATATACATATATAGTTTTAAACTTTTATTGTAGTTAAAATTATCTCTAAACTATCCAAAAGCAAAAATTACCTACAATCCCAGCACATGTTTTGAATTTATATAAAGAAACAAAGTCTCACTTCCATCCATTTCAATCCTTAGTAATAACCATTATTAGCAGTTTGTAGTATGTACTCTTGAGTAATTTTTCTTATGCTTATAGAGATATATTTATACATATACCTGCCCTATGCCTGTCTATGGACCTATTTCTCTGTTGATACACATAGAAGATACATGTATGAATACATATTTATTTTAATCAAAATGAAATCACGCTATATTAAATATTTAAATAACAAGTATATTAAAGTCTTTCCCATTTCATGTCATATTACAAGCTTTATTCCAGACCTATCACATTCTTTTCAATTTGTCAGAGTATTCCATTGTGTGAGACAAGCTATGCGTACCCCATACTTAAGTTACAATAATAAAACAGACATAGGATGACATGAAAAAGGTGAGAACTGGAGGCACATAGTTAGTGTTCCATAGCAATTCTCCATCTCAGTCAGGCACATAATGCCAGTTGCTATATTAGGGGCAAATCTTATTACCTGGATGTTTGTCCAGATATTTCAGCATACTCTATAGCTACTATAATAAGAATCATATGGAATTTGCAGAGGAAAAGCCTGGTAAATCAGTAGAACAGAGAAGAGTCTAAGAACAGACTATATATTTAAGTCTCCATGACTCTTTTCTCTGCTTTCTGAGTCATTTTTCCTTATCTGTTGAAAATAGTCCTTATTTGCAACTGAGTGACCATCTCAGTCTGTAGAATGTTGGGGCTTTGGGATCTCTTTTCATTTTGAACTGTTTTTGTTCCTTTTGATCAAAGCTGTTTTCTCTGAGTACTATTCTCTTAACAATTTTGTGTATTGCCTATGAATCTTATTGGGGTTCATTTAATTCGATGAAAGCAACATTCATAAATGTCTTAAAAATTAAATAAAATTTAAATTTTAAAACTATTGTGAATGTATACAAATGTAACACACATACATGTTTTATCTATGTTTGATATATGCAAACATAAAACATGTATATGTGTTGCATGTCACAAAATGTCTAATGGCTACATCTTTTATTTTTATCCTGAGGCCATTTCTTTCTTTGAAACCCTTTTTCTGGAAGGAAAGATGATCTTAGGTATCTTGAAGTTTCTTTAAATTCTATTAAAAAACTGAGCAGTTCTGTTCCTAATTTTTTTTTAAATCTGTACCTTATATGTTACTAAAAGAAACTATTTAACAATTTTAATGCTATGTCTGGAATTCTCTGGCCAAAGTCACCAATTCATTAGGAATATTTTTTGTTTTTCACGTTATCATGCATGACAAATTGCAAACTTGTCACCCCTACATAACACCAGTCCTTTCTTTCAGTCTCCAATAACATTATCCTCAATGTCTTTTTAGCCTTCATTTACAGTTTCTCAAGACATTCTGGCCTCTTCCCACTGCCCGATTCAAAGCCAAAGTCACCTGTTTTAGATTTTGTTATGGTAACACTCCAGTCCCAGGTATCAATCTCTGTTGTGGCTATCTGTGGCTGAAAATGCATTCACTCCAAAAGTTAGTGACTTGAAACAATTATTTTATGCCTCACAGTTTTATGGGTTGACTAAATTTGGCTATGAGGTTGTCATTTGAAGTTACTCATGAGATTATAGTCAGAAAGTAGCTGGGATTGGAATCCAAGGCTTGACTGAATTGAATATCTAAGATGATTTCTTCATTAACATGGTTTTGATGCCTCAACTATGATAATTGGAACAGCTGATACTGGCTGGGCATTTTATTGCTTCCATTTGGCCTCTTCATGTAGGGCTTAGGATACCTTACAGCAGGAAAGTCTCAATGGTGACTGAACTTCTTACATGGCAGCTCGCTTTCCCCAGAGTATGTGTTCCCAAGGACCAAGGTGAAATCTTAAAACTTCTTAAGACCAACTTTTGCCACATTTTGTTGGACACACATGCCAGCCTTGATTCAATGTGGGGAGGGCCTGGACAGCAACATGAATCCTAGGGGGTGTGGTTCATTGGAGGGTCTTTCTTGTAGAATAGTTACTATATGTAGATAAACCATAACTTATTTAACCATTCCTCTATTGATTATGATAAGTATGGTTTACTTAAATTTGTTGCTATTATTAACTTTGCTGCAGAGAACCTCCTTTTCATGTGATTTTGTCAGTCCTTCTCAAATGTATATGTAAATGTAATACTTTTTAACTGAACATAAAGGAAGATTTTGAAGGAACTCTATAGATTTATGAAAGAGAAAGTGTATAAGACTTGGCAATAGATTTTTGGAAAAGAATAGTGAAAAGACATTTGTCCAAACATTTCAGCGTACTCTATAGCTGCTATAATAAGAATCATACAGAACTTGCAGAGGAAAAGACCAGTAAATCAGTGGAACAGAGAAGAGCCTAAGAACAGACTAAATATATATTTAAGTCTAAGATTTGATATTGATGGTATTTCAAATCAGTGGGATAATAATGTATTATTGAGAAATATATATTAATATATTGATATTTTAGAAGAAAATATTATTAGATTTCCTCTCCTAACACATATAAAACCACATTGTAGGTAAACTAAAGGCCTAGGTATAATATTAGATGAAAGTTATTTTTATTTTTATTTTTTTAGTATGAAATTTATTGTCCAATTGGTTTCCATACAACACCCAGTGCTCCTCCCAACAGGTGTCCTCCTCAATGCCCATCATCCACTTTCCCCTCCCTCCCACCCCCCATCAACCCTCAGTTTATTCTCAGTTTTTAAGAGTCTCTTATGGTTTGGCTCTCTCCCTCTCTAACTTTTTTTTTTCCTTCCCGGCCCCCACAATGGTCTTCTGTTAAGTTTCTCAGGATCCACATAAGAGTGAAAACATATGGTATCAATGTCACTCCTCATCAGGGAAATTCAAATCAAAAGCACACTGAGATACCACCTCACACCAGTCAGAGTAACCAAAATGAACAAATCAGGAGACTATAGATGCTGGAGAGGATGTGGAGAAACAGGAACCCTCTTGCACTGTTGGTGGGAATGCAAACTGGTGCAGCCACTCTGAAAAACAGTGTGGAGGTTCCTCAAAACATTAAAAATAGATCTGCCCTATGACCCAGCAATAACACTGCTAGGAATTTACCCAAGGGATACAGGAGTGCTGATGCATAGGGGCACTTGTACCCCAATGTTTATAGCGGCACTCTCAACAATAGCCAAATTATGGAAAGAGCCTAAATGTCCACCAACTGATGAATGGATAAAGAAATTGTGGTTTATATACACAATGGAATACTACGTGGCAATGAGAAAGAATGAAATATGGCCTTTTGTAGCAACGTGGATAGAACTGGAGAGTGTTATGCTGAATGAAATAAGTCATACAGAGAAAGATAGAAGACACTTAAAAACACTTTTTAAGAGTAAGCTCAGAATAGGAAAGACATGGGGCAAAAGAAAGCTGCATATGATTACATAATGATGTAAAACTTCTATTTTCCAAAAGATATTACATTAACTTTAAAATTTTTATCGTTATAATGCAAACAACAGAGTGAAGAAAATATTTGTAACACACAAGAAGTTAATATTCTTAACACACACAGAAAGCTTCTATATTCATAGAAATATTTTTATATAGAAAAAGGAGACAGAGTAATAAAGTCTAGAAATAAGTATTTCATCAAAGAAGAAATGAAAATGACCAATAAATATATGTAGAATTTTTACCTTTACCCCAACTTAACATCCCAGTTTCAGTGGGCTGATACAATTTTCTGCTCATCAATTTGTTCAGAAACCTATAATCTCCAGAGCTGGTGAGAATGAGGGGGAATGAACTCTTTCATACACTGTTGCTGGGATTAAATATATTACTCTGACACGGAAATCCCACATCTAAGAACTAATAGAAGAAAGAGGGTGACTTTTTTCCATCACTGAATTTGATCTCAGGAACATTTCCCCATACCAGTAAATAGTCTTTGAAACAATTATTTTTTACTGATTATGTATTATTTCTTTTCATAACTATGACATGATATATTTAGACATTCTTCTGTAATGGGAATTTATATTGCTTTGAATATTTTGATTTTAGATTTAAGAGAACATAACTGGATCCAGTAAGTAGATATTATTTACATCTGATTGGAAGAAACAAAAAGTAAAAAGATTTTTATAAGATAACTTGGACATTTTTAATATGGACTGGGCATTTAATGATTTAAAAAAATAGAATTAGTTTTATTTTGTTTTATATTGGCTTTGTTGGATCAAGGGGCACATCAACCTTTCTATTTGTTAAGCCTCTGACCCATATCTTCTCAAAAATTTGATTGCTGAAATTCCTTCTGGAATTTCAAGAAGGAAATTCTGTGTTTCAACTATCCCCTTGAAACGAAGAAAGACCTCAGGGATCCAAAACTTTGTTTTGTTTTGCCTCTTGGGGAACAGAGAGGAATGGGGGGCATATTCTTTTAAATTCTTTCTTATTTTTTTAAGTCAGCAAGAAACTATGATTGCTTATTGTTCACCAGAATTCTATGTCACATTTTTTAGAAACATGTTTGCAAATAATTTAGATTCTACTAAGACAGTAAAATGATGTTATTAAATAAATACAAAGGATTTGTGTTTACTAAATCCATGCAAACCTATTAATGAATAAGGGGGCTTAGGTGAGAATTTGATCAATGGAATGAGTTTATTTTTGCCATTTTATTTACAAAAATAAGGCAGTTCTTTTCACTATAAAGATAACATATGTTCATTGTAGAAGAAATATCAGTAATGTCCAAAGGGTCACTATACAAAGATGCTTATATTTTGGCACCTTTTTTCTAATCTTTTCAATGCATAGTTGTCACTTATTTTACAGTTTGTGATCCCATCAGATATATAATTTAATATCTCACTCTTAATGTAAGTTAGTATTTTTTCATATCGTTATAGATTCTTGCAAAACATCTTTTTGAATGAATGTAATGCCAAATGTATACATCACAGTTTAATTATTCTATCATTATTGGAAAAATAATGTTTGATATTAAGCCTTTTGAGTACAGGTTTCATTTTTCATTTTTCAAATTGTTTTCTTAGGGACACCCAAATACATTTTTCAACATGTTTGCTAACCACCTGTATTGGCTTTCAAGGACTATTTGTAGTTTTTACACATTTATTTGTTTCCTGTCCTACTGCGTCGTGTAAAAATTAATCATTTAACTTAGCGTCTGTGACATTTTTTCATGGTTTGTTGGGCAATTTTTAGTATTGATTCGTTTTTTTATGTATACAGAACATTTTCATTTTAATATGTAAAATCTGCAAATTTCCTACTTTGTGATTTCTACCCCCTGACTTAAGTATTTTAGATTCAATGACATAGAAAAATTCTTAGAGTAAAAAGCTGATTGATAAAATAGGAGCCTACCAAGGTCTTCCTTCTCTTGTACCACATTGAGGGAGAAAGAAAGATGGCACACGGGACTCGCATAGGGGCCTTTACAATCAGAGCAACCCAAGCAGGAGAGAGTGATGGTGATTCCTAGAAGGCTTGGGGGGTAATGATGAGCACGCCTAGGCTGGTGGCTTTGGGTGGATAAGGAGTGGACAAAATGCAGTGACAGCCATGGCACTCCACCTGGTTATGCTGTAAGTGATCACAATTCGGCCAGTCTATTTTGTCTCTCTTTCTTACCCAGGGATGTCTCTGAGCCTGTCTTGCTCCTACCCTCAGCTGTGTCGTATTGCTGTAGGGTCTGTAACACTGGTTGGGAATAAGCCACTAAGAACACCAGACTCTTTCTGTTTCTCATAGGTTTAAGAAGCAGTCACTTACTTATTATTGACTACCGCGTTATGTAGTATGAGGGGCAAAACAAAAAAGGTGGAAGGACATAGATTCAGGGTATGTTTCAAAGGTTTAGTTGACAGGATTTGCTGAAGGACTGGATGTAGGCCATGAGCAAAAGAGAAGCAAAGAGGCCCCAAAACTTTTGCCAGGAGCCCCTGGAGCAAGGAGTTGCCATATACTAAGATGGGATGAACAGCAGAAAAAGAAGTTTTGGGAGATAGCGATCAAGAGATCAGGTTTTGGATGTGTTAAATTTGATATGCCGTGAGACATATCAAATAGAAATGTACAGGTCCAAATGGAGATTATGGGGCTGCAGCTCAGAAGAGATACAGGCTAGAGACTTGTTAACAAACAGATATGTGAGATCACCAAGAGGTCAGGGTACCTAGAAGAGTGAACAAGATGAAGGACTAAGCCTTGGGACCTGCCACCGGGATGTTATTTAGAGGGCAGAGAGATGAGGATAAACTAACAAAGGAGACTGAGGGCAGCAACCAGAGAGACAAGAGGAGAGCCAGGACAGTTGGTGTCTTAGAAGCCAAGTGAAGGAAGTTCATCAGGCAGGAAAGAGTGATTGACTGGGTTGAATGTCGCTGGCAGGTCAGGCAAGATAGGAGCTAAGAGCTGATCTGTAGGTAGAGCAAAATGGGGATTACTAGGGCCTTTGACAAGAGCAATTTCAGAAGAGTGGTGAAGGCAAAAGCCTAAATGGAGTGGGTTCAAGGGAAGATGGGAGTTGAAACTGGGACAGAGTAGAATTGCACTGTTCAGTATGAGCCACCGCATACAGGGGGCTATTGAGCACTTGAAATGTGAGTACTCTGGGTTGAAACGTGCTATAAGGGTAACATAGGCATCAGAGTAGAATTACAAAGAGAATATAAAATATCTCAATAATTTGATAACAATCACATGTTGAAAAGATACTATTTTTGGATATGTTGGGTGAAATAAAATACATTATTTTTTTAGTGTTTATTTATTTTTGAGAGAGAGAGAGAGAGACAGCATGCAAGCAGGGAGGGTCAGAGAGAGAGAGGGAGATACAGAATCCGAAGCAGACTCCAGGCTCTGAGCTGTCAGCACAGAGCCTGACGTAGGGCTCGAACTCATGAACCACGAGATCATGACCTGAGCCGAAGTCAGATGCTTAACCGACTGAGCCACCCAGGTGCCCCTAAATAAAATACATTATTAAAATTAATTTCACTTGTTCCTTTTTAGTAAAAGAATTTAAGGTAGCTACTAGAAAAATCAAGGTTACAGATGTGGCTCATTATATTTCTACTGGACAGCACTGGTATAGACAATGTTTTCAAGTAGTTTTATTGTAAAGGGGAAACAGATAAATGGGTAGTAGTTGGTGGTGGAGTGGGGTTAGGAGGAATCCACACCATGGGGGGAGTGGATTATTCATACAGAGTAACTGGAGGGAAGTGATGGTCTGGAAGCAGAGAGGTGGGTATTTATGGAAGTTTCTCTTCTGCATTCTTAGTGACATAGGAAGCCAATCCTCAGCTGAGAAACAGCTTGGGGGAGGAGGTTCTCTTTTATAATCACACTATAGACCGCAGAGTTTGACACAAGCTGCCTGGCTGTAGACTAGCTTAGAAGAGAAGGAAGGGACATTATGGTGTACTTTCTGGGTTCACTGGTATTCCATTTCCAGAGACATAAAATGAAATAACCCACTGGACAGCTTGTCCCGCTTGGTCATCTTCTCCCTTTTATTTCTTGGATCTCAATTTCTTTTTATCAAAGCAGAAAATAAAAGACTGACTTTCAACCACCTCTGTTTGCTGGGTGTTAACATAGTTCCTTCTGCTGCAGGCAGCTTGGTTTCTTTACGACTTAATTGCCACAAAATGTTTCAGTCCAGAGCCCTGCATTTTCCAACGCATCCTTTTGTGTTTTGTGTTTTCCTACTTCTTTTCTGCCTTCAGGAAAGAAGCAAGAGGACAACTCGCTTGTCTCTATCACTCCAGAGAAGTCTGGGTGGACTGGGGAGGCAGCCTCCCACCCCGCACCCTCCACCGCCATCGCCAGACTTGGCCACTCCTGGCCTGAGAGCAGCCAGGCTTCAAAGAGAAACCACTACTTCCTCCCCCAGCCCCAGCGCCAGCTTCACAGGCAGCTGGGCCGCTGATTAAACATGGAAGTTTCACTTCGGGCTACTTTCAACATTTGCATTATTCCAAGTTATTTTCAGGTATCCCATAAGGGATTTTTGGACCCCAGTACATGTGTGGTTTTGAAACTTTTCTTCATAGCTGCAACACCCAAAGGTCCAAAATAACGTTTGAATACAATCCTTTCAGTGACCCCTGTGCTCCCTGGATGGGACCCAGGGCGGTGTTGAGAATCTCAGGCAGCCCACCAAGCTGCACCAATAGTG
This sequence comes from Panthera uncia, assembly GCF_023721935.1. Classification (NCBI taxonomy): domain Eukaryota; kingdom Metazoa; phylum Chordata; class Mammalia; order Carnivora; family Felidae; genus Panthera; species Panthera uncia. The sequence continues at coordinate 19,896,496 of NW_026057576.1, read as the reverse complement.
ACTTCTGGACTCGTGACTTGCCGAAGTGTCAGGTTATTATGTTCTGGTGGAGAGGAAATCAAAAGGGGTCTAAGGTGACCACTCTCAGACTCAGATTTGGTCTGAGGTTTGGCCGGAATCAAAACTTAAAAATGGTCAGTGTCCTGATCTTTCTTTTTCTTCCCTTGCTGTCTCAGAGCAATGATCACATAAAAATACCCCGAGTTTATTTCCTGTGAAATAGTTGCAGTTTACCTTTGAGCTGATGAGCATCTGTACTTAAAGGACCATAAAAACTAGAAGAGTTTACAAGATGCCGTGAGCTGGCACAATGTGGCAGGAGAGGAGAAAGCACTCAGGACGACTAAATATTTTACAGCACCCACAATTTTGGATTGTAACTGCTTGAACAGATAACTGCCCTTCTCTCTCCGGCTCCCTTCTCCTCTCCCTTCCCGTTCCTTTGGCTTGCTTTCTTTCTGCCATGTTGGTTTTTTTTTTTTTTTTTCCCTCTTACTCAAAATTAACTTTTTGCATTTAATTCTGACTGCTTCCTCCAAGAGTTAATTTGTTAGGTAACTATTAAACATTTTATAGAATTCTCTGAGCTTGCCATAATCATTTTCTTGGCTGACCATCTAGAGTCATTCCATGCCATGGGACAGTTGGAACTGGAAAGACAGGAATTTTTGTGTGGGTTGAGTTGGGTTACACCTGCTATTAAAAAGCCAGTCTTTGTGAACACAGAAACAAAAACAAATAAAATACAAGATAGTAACCAGCCAGCCTTACTAAGCTGCATGCCTCCTTCTCTCTACCATTGTCATTTTTGTGTGTGTTTGATTTGTCTGGGTTTTAGAAGTGATACCTCAATTTACAGCCTCCATAATCCTCAATGAATTAGTTTATGGTGAAACAAATCATACCAAGAAGGACTCCTAAGTCAGAGAGAATGATCTCTTTTGACTCTAAGGAGCATTTGATTTTAACAGCAGTTTGTTTCAAGGGGGTGCTCTTTTTTTCCCCCCCAAGGAAATGCTCATTTTAACAGTGGAAGGTATGATGGAAGAAAAAAAAAAATGTTTCTAGGCATTGTTGGTTTTTGGTTTTAGTATTGGGTTGAGTGTTAGGGCTAGGCAAATGTTTTTTTGCAAATGAATGAATTTTCTCAATTTTTATAATGCTGAAAACTGAATGACCAGATGGTACAGTGCTCTGGCTGTGGGCATTAGGTAAGGCATTGAAGGACACTGCCCGCCAGAGGCAGGCACCGTTGTCCTCTGACTTGATGAAGGACTTAGACTTTATTTTATTTTATTTATTTTTAGAGATTTTTTAAAAGTTTATTTATTTTGAGGGGAAGAGAGAGAATGAGCAGGGGAGGGGCAGAGAGAGTGGGAGACAGAGAATCCCAAGGCCCGATGTAGGGCTCAAACTCAGGAACGTGAGTTCATGAACTGAGCCAAAATGAACAGTCAGTCGCTTAACTGACTGAGCCACCCAGGTACCCTAAGACTTGGATTTTAAAATGCAGTTGGGTTTCATATTCTGTCTTCATCGTCATTCCGTGGCCTCATGTCAATCTACCATAAAAATTAGAAGTATCTGTTAGGAAAAATGGAAGAAAGAAAAAAGTAAAGACAGAATTGCTCTATTGAGAAGTTAAATCAAGTTTGAGGGAGCAAAAATGTGTTGTATGTATGGGGCAAAGCTACACGAGGGCTCTCATGTTCTGCTGGAGGGTGCAGACCAGCCATGAGGAAGTCACAAGAAAAAGAGTCTTCATACTTTTTGCAGGAGGCCTAGTTTTCCAAGGGCCTGACACAGAAGCGTGTGGACAGTTGAGAAAAGCAGCAAATTCAGCCATCAGAAAGCTAGCTCCAGTGTTGAGTGAACATTGTTGAACCTTTTCTCATTTAACTCTTAAGTAGGGGGTAAGGGAAGTTAAAAGGGGTGGTGGTAGGGAGCCCTCTTAGTTTTTATTCAAAAATTTCAGTTGTGCAGACTCAGTAACTTCTCACCACATGCAGCGTGGTGGCTCTGGTTAATAATACTGTATTATCACTTGAAACTTGCTAAGAAGGCAAAATGTAAGTGTCCTCACCATAAAAAAAAAAAGAAAAAGAAAAAGAAAAAGGTCACGATGTAGGGTGATGGAATATTTACCAGCTAGATTAGGGTGATCCTTTCATAATGTGTCACGTATATCAGAACATCAAGTTGTACACCTTAGCAAGAGACAAATTTTATGTAACAAACAAAAACAAAAAACTCATTGCCGACCTAAAAATTGCATAGATTTTCTTGTATATTGTCTTCTAAAAATGTCCTACTGTTTCATCTTGCATTAAAGCCTATGATCCATTTGAATACATTTTTATAAAATGTGGGGGGGAAAGACGTGTGATTTTAAATGAAGGACAAATCCTTAAAAAAAGGGCAGATAGTTCTTTGTAGCTGTGGGGGGTTTCTCTACATTGGGCTTTGGCCAGCACACCTCAGCCTCAGCTCCTGCTGGATTTTCCGGGCATGACAGGATGGGCCGCTCAGGCAGCCACCTCTGCCCCGTTGCTTGATTGTTTCCACGATGTGGGCTTATGTCCAGCATAGCTAGGTTGCTGGTTGGTGTCATATTGTAGGTTAAGTCACAATCTAGCACTTCTGATGGTCCCCTAGACTCCACCTTTTGGCTTTGCTCTGGTGGGAGTCAATCCCTTGCCGTATAACACACATCTTTTTTGGTGAGACCAACTCTGGAATGTTTAAAAATTATTTTGTATTGTGGTAAAAAAAACACCGCATAACATAAAATTTACCCTCCTGACCATTTCTAAGTGTATATAGTTCAGTAATGTCAAGCAGATTTTCGTTGTTGCATAACCAATCGCCAGAACTTTTCCATCTTGCAAAACTAAAACTCTATACCCATTAAACAACAACTCCCCATCCCCCCCTTCTTCCAGCCCCTGGTAACCACCATTCTACTTCCTATTTCTAGGAATTTGACTATTCTAGATAACTCATACAAGTGGAGTCATAAAATATTTATCTTTTGTGACTGACTTATTTCATGGAGCATATCCTCAAGGTTCATCCATTCTATAGCATATGTCAGAATTTCCTTCCTTTTTCCATTTTTTAAAATTTTTAGTGTTTACCTATTTTTGAGACAGAGAAAGACAGCATGAGTGGAGGAGGGGAAGAGAAAGGGAGGGAGACACAGAATCCGAAGCAGACTCCAAGCTCTACGCGGTGAGATCATGACCCGAGCCGAAGTCAGATGCCCAACCAACTGAGCCACCCAGGTGCCCCAAATGTTTATTTATTTTTGAGAGACAGGGAAAGCAGAGCATGAGCAGGGGCGGGGAGGGGCAGAGAGAGAGAGAGGGAGACACAGAATCCGAAGCGGGCTCCAGGCTCCGAGTTGTCAGCACAGAGCCCGACATGGGGCCTGAACTCACGAACTGTGAGATCATGACCTGAGCTGAAGTTGGACGCTCAACCAACTGAGGTACCCAGGCGCCCCAGAATTTCTTTCCTTTTAAAGGCTGAATAATATTTCATTGTGTGTGTATGCCACATTTTATTCCATTCGCTTCTCAGTGGACACTTGGCTTGCTTTCACCTCCGACTCTGTATTTCTTAGGATTCAACAGTTTGAGTGGCAATGCTGTTCTATTTAAATTTCTACAAAACTCTGTCCCAAGGCCTTAGTTGTCTTACTACATGAGACATCTTTTCCCCCAAAGCCCTTTACTGATATTAAGAAAGTATCAACTTGAAATAAGGCAAAAGGGTAACTGTATGTTCTTTCCCTGTCTTACTGGAACATTTTCTAACAGGCCCACCCAAGGATCAACCGATTCATGGAGGGAAGGTGCCTTATCCAACAAACTCTTTGCTATTGATAAAGGCTCAGACTCTGTGAAGTGACGTGTTTATTGGTAGAACTTTGTTGGGTAGTGATGCAATGCAGGTGCTTTTGATCTAATTGAAGAGATGACCCTACAGGTTGTACTTTTATTGCCGTGTGTGACATTACCCAGTGTTCTATGTAATCTAGTAATCTCATTTGGATATCTCTTCTTCAGTTTTCTTATATATTCAGTTCCTCAAATGCTTTTTGCATCAACCCCACCATTCTGCTTGCTTTCACGTTGATGAATTAAATAAATCCTTGCCACATGCTCATGTTATGTTTACATGCGAGCCGTATTTATGACTTCAAAAGATTACACTTTGAATTTCTCTCCTGCCAGAACAGCCAGTGTAAATTACCACATTTCTTCATTTCAGTGAAGTTTTTGTTGCCAAGCTATAGAGAAGCCTGATTGTGTCAGAAACGTAAGCACGAGCTGTATATTAGGATAAGGTAGAAAACAGCTTCCTGCTAAATATACGTATAGCATGATTTTCTTTTCTTTGCTTCTCTTCCATCTTTTTTTTTTTTTTTAAGAAAACTGGTCAACAATGCAACAATGCATTTACCCTGTAAGTGTGTCCGAGCATTTTAATCTACTATGAGGGCAAGGTACATTTCCATGTTGACACATTAGAACGGCTAGGCTTCTGTCCATCACAACTGAAGTCTGCAACCTGAGCCACGAGTCTGGGAAGGCCTCAAGGTGGGTTTCCCAAAAGTCAGAGTGGGAAGGCTGGCTAAGCTCACAGGTTGCAGGAAAGATTATAAAATAAATAACAAGCTAAGTTTCCATAAACTCTGCATTCCCATAGCCACCTGCAGCCAAACCTCCCTCCTTTGGAGATGTGCCCCTTTCTTGCAAAGGGTTTACTATTGTGGCTTTACTCTGCACTGGCAAAGTGCTAGTGACTGTGGAAAGCAAGCCAGAGACACAACCGACCCCTCTTGCTTTCTACCTGTGTGTGTGTTGTTGTTGTTATTGTTGCACGGTACAGCCACGGAGCGTGGGATTTTAAGTATTCCAGAGATCAGTTTATTTGGCATTTAGTGAGGATTAAGTGGCTCATTTTAAGAATGTGTCCCTAAAGATCAGGGACTTACTCTCAAGGACGGAGGTAATATCTTAGTTGACTTCCTTTGTAATATCTGATACCTAGAAGAGAGACCAGCCTGAATTAATCAGAGCTTTATTGAATTCTGTAGGTTTTGTTTCTTCTTTTGCACCACGCAAGAGAGAATACGAAGATAAGTGGTAATTTCGAGACTAAAAGGAGGATTAGAAAAGCAAATTAGGTCTTTTTAGTGAGTATTTTCAAGGCTATAGTAAACTCTGTTAAAAGTCTCCCATACAGCTTAATCATTGTCACATTGCAAACTCTTCTTTGATAAAAAGAAAAACTTTAAACTACTGCCTTCCTCAGTTTTCTCTGTCTATGTGTGGGAGCTACCCTCTGGGAGATGGTCTGTTTGAATGTGACTCTAAATTATTCAGTCAGCTGGTGTTCCACTCTAATTTGGTGGCCCTTTGGCTAGATGGAAAAGGTTGATGATCTCACCCAAGGACTACGAAGATAACTCCCTTGCATTGTGACTTTACTCTGTGGAGTCAAAGGGATGACAAATGAAGAAATTTCTCCGCTGAAGCGCATGAGGCTAATGTCTGTTTCTGGGAACTCTTTCTTAATCCTGGTTTTAGAATTTTATGAACCTCCACTTTCCTTGTAATACGTGTGTTTTAGGGTCGTTTCAGTCTTTAAGCAAAATTAGTACCTAGGGTTTTGTTTTGTTTTGTTTTGTTTTTTGGTGGTGGTGTTTTTAATTCTTACTCTGATATCATAATATTTCAGGAATAACCACAAGTGATTCTGTAATTCTTCCAGACGTTTTAGTTTAAACCTGAACAAACCATGGTCAGTATCAATAAATGTTTATTGAGTGTCAGCTGGGTAGGAGCCTTGTCTCTGGCATCTGAACAAGTCTGTTTCAAGTGGTTTGGATTTCCAAGATGTTCCGTTACCTGGGTTGGGAGTCTGAGATTTCCAAAGAGATCTGCATTGTTTCCTAAGTTTTAAAATTAAAGTCCCAATTTTTAAAGACATTCTCTGTAAGACAGGAGTACTTAGCAGTTTTCATTTATTAACTGCTTACCATGAGCTAGAAACTGTGGTTAGTCAAGTGTTTCACAAGCATTTCCAAATTTTAATCCCCACACCAACCCACTGAGTTGAGGGACGACCCTCATGATCCCCATTTTAGAGATGAGAACACTGAGTCTCAGTGAGAACATGCCATTTGTTCCAGGCCGCATAACAAGCTCGGAAACGAATCTGAGTCCAGTTCTGTCTGATTCCATGGCCTCACTGCTATATCATGTCGTTTGTTTTTTGATTGCCTCTTGCCAGTTCTCATTCAGTGCCATGATATTTCAGGACTTATGCATCACTTGGTTATACATTTTAAACCTGAGGAAACCAGCCCTGCATCGGCGAATGTTTACCGAGTGTTGACTAACTCTATCCTTAACATTTTACATGTCCTTTTGCGTGGTGTGGATTTCCAAATATTTCATTAACCGTCAGACATGTTTCTGGCAGAGACTTTAATAGTGAAACTTATTTGAAATTCCCAATTATCTAGGATATTTTGTTTAAAGATGAGAACAGCCAGCAGTTTTAATTCCTTAAGTGTTGGAACATTTGGAAAAGAGAAACCCCAAATCAGCTTGCTAACAAATGGCTTAGTGAATGAATCGGCAGGATTGTGCTCTATGGTTCTTTTGGGATGTTGTCTATGTGTCCCCACAATCTGGGTGTAGTGTGATGAGTTGCCCTGCTGAGAAACCAGACTTGAAAGGATAAACAGGGTCGACAGAATAAACAGAGTAAACCCTGAGCATGGGGGGTGGGGGCGTTGCAAGCCAGCGTCCTTTTGCTGCCTTAAGTCACATGCCCAGCCTTTTGGGAATGCGCCCAAAGCTTTCCCTTTATGAACTGGTGGAAACAGCTTAACCCAGCCAATTTGTTGGATTTCTCATTGACTAGAGCAGCAGACCTGGGGGAACCTAGAAAGCTGGGCGTTGCACAGTGAACAAAACAAACACATGCACATGCCCATGCTGCAGAGAGGAAGGGGGTGTCACACAACACAGCGCTTCTCTATTTCTCTCTCTCTCTCTCTCTCTCTCTCTCTCACACACACACACACACACACATACACACACACACAGGATTAGCTAGAAAAGAAATGGATTTATTGTCGTTGATCATTATGCCTGACGCCTCAATTAATGGAACATTTGTCTAAAAAGCTTCCATTCAGGGCGCCTGGGTGGCTCAGTCGGTGAAGCATCCAACTTCAGCTCAGGTCACGATCTCATGGTTCGTGACGTCGAGCCCCGCGTCTGGCTCTTTGCTGACAGCTCAGAGCCTGGAGCCTGCTTCAGATTCACCGTTTCCCTCTCTCTCTGCCCCTCCCCTGCTAGTGCTCTGTCTCTCTGTCAAAAATAAATACACATTAAAAAAATAAAAAATAAATAAAAAACTTCCTTTTTATATTTGTCAAGTGATCTCCTCTGAGGAGCTTTAAAGGCACATACCAGTCCATGAGAACTGAGCAATTCGTCATCAAATGAATAAGGTGGGTTAAGGATTGGCAAGAAAGAGATATTGAAGAGGGAGCTGAGAAAAGTGGTGGAAAGCAAATGGAAGAATGAACCTTGTGTGCCAGCGGTAGGGTCACTTAGCAGCAGGAAAAACAACAGGAGAGCTCTCTCTATAGGAGAGCTCCCTGTTTGGACCCCCGAGGGACCTGGGCAAGTCTCCTTGCTGAGAGGAGAGGAGCTGTCATCTGGGAGTAAGTGCTTATGCCTTAAAAGCCCTTGTCAGTGTAGCCCTGTGCTATGAGCCCGGTCCAGGTAATTCAAGAAAATTGTAGAAGTTGCATCATTTGTGTAGCCTAAGAGCTGCATTTGGGAGCCTAGTCGGCAATGTCCCAGAGGTGGGCATGAGGGAGAAGAGAGAGGTGGTGGTCGGTGACAGGGACGCATGTGTCTCCTGGGCTGCTTTGAAGATCACCCACCGTGCCACCCGCCCCCGGCTGTGGGCCACCAGTGTGCACTTGTAACATGAGCTCAGACAGATCTGTTGACCCCCAGGACAGCTGCAGCTTGAGTTAATAGAACATAATTCAGCCCCTCAGCGATGCTTTCCTAGAAATCCAACAACGAATTCTCCGTGGATTCAGTCCAGGAATTCCCTTCCTATCTGAGAGAGCAAAAGTGCATCCTCTGGCATTTGTTCATTTGCAGCCGTTGGATGAGACCTCAGTGACCCATGTCTCTGCTTTTCTTTTTCTCCCTGTCCCACGTACCCTCCAGGGTCTTCTTAGAGGGTTGTGAGGTGTAGTGGGGCTACCCTTCCATGGTTAGGATTCTCAGCAGTAGGACTTTCCCTTGTGGTGTATGGAAGAGAGCCCCATTTCTAGTCACCAAGAAACAGGTACAGCTGAGACACAGTGACACTTGAAAGTCAAGGTTTTGAGGAAGAGGATGGAACATTGAGTTGAGACCTGGCTAACTCAGGATCTTTTTTCCTTCTCAGGTGAACACGTTCTTTTGATCACATCTCCCGAACAAGCATGAGACTTTCTAGGTGACATTTCTCTTCTTGGCCCAGAATACAGAGTATGGTGCTACTAACCAGAGCCCCTGGACTGAGGAAAGCGTTCTCCTGCACAGAGCCCAAGGAGACGGAGAGGGGCAACAGAGGAGGAACTGGACTTTGTGTCTTTGAAAGGTAGTCTCGTAATTTCCCCTGCATTCTTTTCCCCTTAAGAATGTGCTTTGCTCTCGAAGCTGAGCCTCCCTGTTGCATCTGAAGTCATTAATTCCTTTTGCCTTGATGATAGCCTTGGAGAAGTTCTCCTGCTGGACATAGATGCATTTCACAGTATGAAAAGAGCGCTCCAGAAGGCCACAGAATGGCCAGGGCTCTATTTATTTACTTTAGAGGTGGTGGCAGCTGAGGAAGAAGGTTCAAAAGAGACAAAGTTGTGCATGAATTATGATGTGATATGTTCAGCTTTTAGCTCGCCACTGGGCAGACCTTCAAAGTTAGTTTTCAATGGGCTTTTCTCAGGGGGCCACACCATCCTCTTCCAAATGTGAGTTTGAGGATGCTTCCCATCTTACATCACTCACAAATAACTGCCAGAGGAACCAGAAACAAAAACTATACAATTTACAGTTCCCCTGCTTTGATGTAAGGTGGGGTGGGGGGTGCCAAGCAAAGGCTTCTGAGTAGAATGTGGTTGGATTGCCTCAGAAAGCAAAGTCTTAAAGAGAGCAAGCTGCATTAGTGAATTAAAAATATTAGAAAGCCTTTACTCAGATTCACTTGAGCTTGATTTGGGTCAAGGTGGGGGAGGGGAAGAGGAACGAAACCCAACAGTCTGTGCCAAGGATTTGCTGAACATTTTTTTTTTTTTAATGCTGACGGGCATTAAATTAAGTAACAACTGAAGATTACACAAGAGTAAACACTGCTGCTAATGTTTGACTAAAAGCTAACTGAGGGCTCTAAGTGACTCCAGTTAATTTACACATCATGCCAATAACAGCCCCAGGGGACTGTGGGGGGGAGGGTGCGCTGCTCAAGGTGGGGGAGACTTTTATAGCCACAAGCCACGTTTTTAAATTTAGAAAAAGAAAACTAGAGCTGAAGGAGCTGCTTTAGAGACTCCAGGGAAGGAGAGACAGAAAAAGAGAGAAAGGGGAATTGTATGTCTGTGCCTGCTGGGCTTGGGTTTAAAAAAAGCGGGGGGGGGGGGGGGGGGACGTGTAACTTTTAAATAACTCTTCTAGGAGGAGGGAGTGTGCTAGGATCAAAGAGTTAACTGTTCCTGTGGGACAGGAGTCTTAATAAATTCTGGACTGTGCCAAGGGTTCCATCCATCCCAAATGAAGGAGCGTAAATTCCCCCGTGAGATCAAATAAAATTGATTTAACTTTGCAACGTTTAGCTTCAAGTTAACATTTAAGTGTACAGCAGATGATGTTAAAATTATAGTCCCTCTTCAGCACAACCTCTTTTGATACAGTTTTAAATGCTTTTAAAATGGGATGTGTCGTTTATTTAGTAACATAGCAGTTGATATCCTTAGATTGGGATTTCATCATGCACTTTAATTTTCTAGGGCATTGGGGATGACCATAATTGCTGAACAATTCAATGGAGTGGAATGGGCTAAGTCAGCACTTTTTATTGCATTTTTCCACATAATATCTGAAATCTTCTTTCTCATTTCAGTGTGTTTATGAAAGCAAGGCATTTAACCCTCACATTTCCTGGGCTTGAATAATTTTCTTAATAAGGCATAAAACGTTTGCAAATTTGCATGTCATTGCGAAGGAGGTAACTCTGTTTAGCATGTCGGGGATCAGGTCCTCTTGTCTGGTGCTTGACAACCTTCAGGGGATCCTCAAGGAGAGCCAGTGTTTCCAAAGACCCTCTTTCTTCTCAAGTTTTTGTCTTCTCTCAGGCAAAAGCAAAACATCTGCTGTGCTAGGCCAGTCTTAAGTTTAGTCTTGGAGTCTCAAAAATGAACAGTGGAAAGGTCTGGATAACATTGATGTTTCTGGGTTTGCCCAGATGAAACTTTAAAAATCCTAAAAGCCACCAAAATTTCTGCTCTTTCCCTTGATTGTCCTGGATTATCAGGCTGGAGAAATGGAATGGGTGGCTATGTTCCAGTGCTATTGAATGTTGTGTGAACTTACTGATACCAGCCTTTTGACTCTGGCAGCCTATTCTGATTTCTAGCATTCTCCGGAGACCCTCCCAGCATGTCAGAAACCAAGCACCCTGTCTGCAGGGTCAGCCCCGACGCTAGAGAAGCTAGAAGAAAAAAAAAAAATCATGCCGTCTCATCCCTTCCACCCTGTTAGTTGACTCACTCTGTGACTTTTATTGCCAGATCCAAAACTTGATGGCCGACCTGACTAAGGTCACCAGCCCCACACAGCTATTTAAAAAAATTGAAATCACTTGGCATTTTCAGTTCTTGCCATTTGCGAGTTTTTTCGAACATTCTGATGAGCAGTTCTCAAAAATGTATTGCCTCCAAATAGGAAGGTGGGCCAAACCACAGCAAAATTGAAAGTGGCACTTCAAGTGACTGGAATTAGTCGACACTGGTGTGGCAGCTGGTATCCACCATACCTGATGTTAAAACCAGAGACGAGGGGCGCCTGGGTGGCGCAGTCGGTTAAGCGTCCGACTTCAGCCAGGTCACAATCAGCCAGGTCACGATCTCGCGGTCCGTGAGTTCGAGCCCCGCGTCGGGCTCTGGGCTGATAGCCTGGAGCCTGTTTCCGATTCTGTGTCTCCCTCTCTCTCTGCCCCTCCCCCGTTCATGCTTTGTCTCTCTCTGTCCCAAAAATAAATAAAAAACATTGAAAAAAAAATTAAAAAACAAACAAACAAACAAAAAAAACCAGAGACGAGGGGTCTCCCATGTCTTCTGGGCCAGTTTGTTACGCAACCTTAAGGAATGTCTAAGGGGGGGGGTGGGTTTTCACGTATGGAGAGGTTTTGAAATGTGAACAGCTAACTCGCTGTAATTCATAAAAAGTTGGCCATGAGTCAGTGACTGTAGATATTGTCACATTGTGTGAACAAACAGCCTGATTGTAATGATGTGGCATTTCCTGTCCTTGTCTTCAGTAGACGACACGATGTCAGGTGGCAGTTGTCTGCTGTTTTAGCTCTTCTCCTTGAACCTGAAAAGGGAAACTGATGTAATTTCTTGAGACTCTGAATCGCAAAGCTGGGGAGTGGCGAATGGTACGGTAATAACAGGAACAGCTGAAATTTATCGTGAATCTACTCTGCGCACTGCTCTGAGCAACAACCCCGTGAGGAAGGTACTATCGTTCTCTCAGTGCGAAGTTTGGGAAGTGAGGCACGGGAAGATAAGCCAAGTGTCCATGGTCGACCAGCAGTTGGTGGAGGAGGAGGCTGGGTCTAGCCATAGCTGTCTTCATCCAGTCTTGGGCTCCGCCAGGGGGAGGAGAAGTCATCACTGCATTCCCGGGCATCCAGACACATTAGACACCACACACTGGAGTCGGGGGAGAGAGATTGGATTTCTTGAAGCCACGTCAAACCCCAGTCTCTATTATGCCTTAAAAAAAAAAAAAATCCATCTCTTCCCATCTCTTTTTGCAATTTAGAACACACACTTCAGTTTTTAAGAACAGATTATTTGAGGGGTGCTTGGGTGACTCAGTTGGTTCAGCGTCCAACTCTTGATTTCGGCGCAGGTTCTGATCTCATTGTTCGTGGGACCGAGCTCCATGCTGATAGTGCGGAGCCTGCTTGGGATTGTCTCTCTCCCCCTTTCTCTGCCCTTCTCCTGCTTGTGCTCTCTCTCACTCTCTCAAAATAAATTCATAAACTTTAAAAAAAAAGAATAGATTATTTTATTGGAAAAGCATGATAGCCACACTGAGCTTACCACACATCAGAAATTATTTAAAGTACTTTACATTTATTATTCATTTTATTCTCAACTGTATGAAGTGGATAGTATTTTTATCACCATTTTACAGATGAGCAAACTGAAGCAAAGATAGGGCATGTCACTCATTTAAAGTTGCCTAGTTAAGGGGATGCAGAGATAGACGCACACCCAGGCAGTCTGGTCCCATGGCCCATGGTCTTGACACTACTTATCTCTGTCTCCAATGAGCTGAGGGCTATTCAATGAGATTCAAGCTTCAGGAAAATAATTTGGGCTGGGTTCTATCACAGCAGATAGTGGAATTGGCCATTTCGTCACTACTGTGAGCAGCACTGTCTGTGTTCCCTCTGCCGTTACAGCAGCACATTCCAGGACGGACCCCAGGGGGAGGGTCTGCGAAGGCCTGAGTTACCCCCCAGCAGCTGAGACTGGGTGACTTCTAACTCTTACTTCTCTATGCCCTGGTTCTCTTGCCTCAGAACCAAGGCCTGACAACAATGGCCTCTTTTATTTGTGGTGTTTTCCAAAGCAATCTCGCACGCATGTCCTCATGTGATAGGAGTCTCACCAAGGTTCTGTGGGGGTGTGATTGTGCAAGAACCGTCTTCAAGAATTGTGAAGCTAAAAGGGCGGGACACAAAACCTCGTTTTTTGATTCTAAGCCAAAACACGTTTAAACCATATCCCTAACTCTGTCTCCGGTAGAGACAACATCTAAGAACAAGTTTCCCTGTCATGTTGCAGTTTCTGTGGTAGATTGTGGCCCCTTTTTCTTACAGCAGGTCTGTATGCAGCGGTCCGACCGGCCACGGGAACTGGCTGAAGACCACTCACGTGTTCACGCTGTATTCTGTGCTCGGATCCACCTGTCATGGTGGACACCTTACAGCAACAGGTGAGGATATCAGAACTAGTTACGTTTAAGAGCTCAAGTTGGAGCTGGAGCCCCCCGGCAGGGCAGCAAGGACAACCAACCGTACAGAGAAGAATGATTAAAATAAGCTGGACTTTGGCTTCCGCAGAGAAATGTTGTTTCTTCTTAGAGCAGAGAAATTAACCAGACCTGTTGATAGTGAGTGGGGGCAGGTCTCCCATACTCCCCCTTCTCCTCCACTCCCTGGGGTTTGGGAGCCCAGGGAGGCTTAGATAGATGGCCTACGTCATCAGGACTGCTTGCAGCCCACAAGGATCTAGTTAGCTAGAGTCTGGATACCAGAACCCCAGCTCAGAATTTCAGAACTGTCTGGGAAGTTTCCAAAGATCTGAATCTGTGACCTGGAAACAGGCTTTTACCACATATCCTCCAGTAATGTGACTGGCCAGCTTGTAAAGTGATCCTAAGGAAAGCTCAAATCCTCTGCTTCAACCAGGTGGAGGGAAGGAGTGAGCGGAAGAAAAGCGAGGAACCTGGAAAGAAAAAGGCCCCAAAAGACGTGTGAAAGGAAAGCTCACAAAGCACCTTTTTAAGAAGGCTTTAAGCTGGAGTTGACAGGCAAGGCACCAGCAGACGCATATGGGCAGGTTAATGTCCCTAAAATCAAGCAGGAGCCAGTAATAACAGGGTCAGGCAAATAGAAAGTTACAGCTGGTAAGGAAGTCTGTGCAGTACAGCATGAGATGTAGCAATTATTCTGCGTATAAGGCCTGGCTCCCCAGCTCTGGGCACAGACACTGGGGCCAGAGATCGGTTCTGCTTCTCATAAAGCATCGTCTTCCCTCTGGGACAGATCCTTGGAGAGTTAGGAGGGCTTTACAGTAAAGTCAAGCATTATCTATACTTACTGGGTCCTGGAGGCCAGGTTAGAAGCTGCGTGCTTGGTTATTGCCTGCAGCCGGGATGGTCTCTGTTGGCTGGATGGAGCAGGGACCGTTTATACGTGCGCCGTGAGCCCTGACCTAGCACTTGGGTGGCATTTGCGAGCTACAGCGGTGATTGCTGCTGTGACTGGGGCCCCGACTTCAGATCTGTTTGTTATCGCTTACCTTCCTCTGGTGGTTTGGGTAGGCGCTACTTTGGGGGAACAAACTAAATATGACAAGTTTCTGAGCTTGGCAGTAGCTGCCGATCGCTTGCCTGTCTGTTGCAGGGCTCTTTCTTTCTCTAAAGTAGTAGAGTGTTGGCTTCTGTTTCACTGGTTTCTATTTCTGTAAAAAAACATTTCAGGACTGCTTTCCTCATCGTTCCTACTAAAAATTAACGTTCCCTTCCTTTCTGCCCTGGAAGGGCTGACCCATATTCACCCGATCTGTTCCCTCCTCGCCCGCTGCCAGCACCAGGCGGGTTACCGCCATCAGATGTTCCGCCCTGGCCAGCACATGTTTTTAAATGACTGTGCAGTACCCGTGGTTATAAAAACAAATGGACCTAGACAAGGTCCCAGCAGGCCACGGGGATACACCCACGTTCTCCATCCCTGCTGAGCTGGGCTCTCGCTTTGAGTCTTCTCCTAGTCAGAACTCTAGATGCCCTCATTCGCGCGACTGTTTTGGTAGTCGCAAGGCTTGATGGGGCTCCTAGACGTGAAATGTGCACAGAAGGATGCTAGTTCAGAGGACACACTTGGGGGTCAAAAGTAGGTGTGAACTCTGATGCAGTCGCTTACTGAGTATGTGCTCCTACGGGTGAGTTTTTTTAACCTCTATGCCTCAGTTTTCCCATCTACAAAATGGGGAAGCAGCAACATCAGTCTGTACGGGGCTGTGAGACTTGCATGAGATCATGAATGTGAGGTTCTTAGCACAGTGCCTGATACAGGAGAAAATGTTATTTTAATACAAGCTTTGCTATTTGTTATCATTTCCTTGTTCTCCAAAAGGTAGCTGATCTTAGCGCACACCTGTTTATGTATGTAGGGAGGGAGGTCTGATGATTTGGAGAATGCGGAGAGGGGAGCCTCTTTGAAGCAAATGCCACATTTAACTCTCGTATCACCATCATCAGCCGGCGGCAGCTCCAGAACTTGCCCTGCTGCCTTCACATGAGCCATCCTCAGCTGGAGCCCAGGAGAAGGTAGAGTAGCAAGGGCCACAGAGCTCTCGTGGGAGGGGACTTGGTTATTCACCACAGGCATCACCAGGTTGTCACTTTGCACACAGGAGACGGTCAGACGGGACTGGCAGGTGATGCCCAAGGCATCACTAGACGCCCGTGGCACCATGAACCAGAGCCTTTCTCTCCTGCTGGTGAAAATTTGTAGCCCAGGGCTCAGTGAAGTACCTGAAAGAAGGCTGGTGATGAAAATGTTCACCTTTGCCTTCCAAGACCATAGCTCCTTCCCACAAGCTGGGCAACTGATGCACCAGAGTCTGCGTGGCCATCCATAGACCCTGCCAATCAGCATATCTGCCGAGCAGAGCAGCAGAACTGGCCATGGATACAGTGAAACACCATTTAAATCAGTGATTCTCAAGCCAGGAGTCCTCATGGCACAGACCTCAGGTGAGCTGGACTTAGCGAGGTGGCCAGAGTCCTTCTCAATAAAGGACCAAGTTAGCAAATAGAAGGTTCTCTAACTTCCCTCACATGATTAACTACAAACAGACAAACATGTATGGCCCCTCTCTGTACATACTGCTAAATGAATGCCTAATATATAAACAATTAATCGGGACATAGTAAGAGGAAAAAGAAAACAGATGAAATAAATAAGGCACCTTCTTAGTGTGACATATAATTCAGATATTCTGTGCTTGAGGTAAAGTAGCCCTAAGTGGTCAACTCCAGACCTAGGTGGATGATGAAGTCTGTGTGTCTGTGGGTTTGAATTTAAGCCTACCAAATGCCTTATTCTCCCACGTTTCTTGTCCTCATGTGTCTCCAGGGTAAGAGTTAATATAAGCTACAAATATTCTTCTAGGACTAGTTATTAACTGTAAATGTTGAAAGGCCTTGACAAATATAAAATGTTATATATAGGCACAACAGTAGATCAGAGAGTTATCTTCATCAAGTGGGACTCAGAGTTTTCCTTAAACACTGCAATCTCTTCGTTTCCCAGCAGTTCCAGGGCAGACTAAAGTTCCACGGTATATCTTTTTAATGTGGCAGGCCTCAAGGGTAGATTGAGTTAGGCAATTTATCCTCTTTTATGCCCTGTATTCACAGACAACACTCCAATGGGGTAACATAAAACCACAGATAGGTTTCTTTACAATGGTGTTTAAGCAAACTAGGAAAGCAGCCCAAGCCATGTGTGTGGAACCAGGAAAAGAGGTATCAGGGGAGGCCATGGACGTTAAATGACAAAAATGAGAAACCTTCCTAACTGCTCCAGACGTTATGCTTAAAGGCGCATTTCTTTGGCAACTTACATGTTTCTGAAATTGGTTCTCAGGCCTCGGATCACCCCAAGGTGTTGATGTTGCGTTTTGACTCAGTAGAAGCCAACCCTCCCCAGACCGTCCAGCCCTCGCCCACAGACCGCACGCTCACACCATGCAGCAATCAGATGACAGAGAGGAAAAGTTCAAAGAGGGTTATTTCTCAGAACCCGCTGGCTCATCTCCTCTCCAGTATGTTACTCACACTGGAGATGTACAAAACCTGTAAAAATATACTGGGACTCTGCCGCGTGCATACGTACATGCACACACATGTGCCATTGGCACTCATGCCACGAGGGCCACCCTTCCTGCCGGCTCCTCGCCTTGTCAGGCTTGTCTGCGCATGACGCCCCAACTGAAGGCAGGCCAAGTCTCAGGGGAGGAATCTGCCTGGGTCTGGAGCTGGAGTTCAGGTTTGCTGACTTGGGAACTGACCTGTTGGTCGTCAGCAAAGAAAACATGGCTGTTAAACGAGCAGCAGAGGACTTTGTGCTAGTTGCTGATGGCTGGCTTTGGTTCCAATTGGAAGCCTGAGAAGTAAAAATATTACAGAGAATATATAGGGACAGAAAACAGAGCAGAGGTTGCCAGGGGGTGAGGGTAAGAGGAAAGAGATTGGTTACGAGAGCTACAGAACTTCTCAGGGTGTCAGAAACATCTGTTTGGTAGAAGGGTGGTTATTTGACTGTGTCTGTTTGTCAAAATTAGTAGAACTGTGTCCTGAAAAGACGGAATTCTACCGATGTAAATGATAACTATTTAAAAACAATTGAAGGAAGACAGTCATTTTTGTCTATTAAATTGATGAATGTTTTGAACAATGAAACAGATGATTACATATTTTGGAGAAAGTTCAGGAAAAGAAAAGTATCATACACAGTCGCGGGAAGTGTAAAGATTTTTGAATGTTTCTGGCTGGAAATGTGGCAATATGTATCCAAAGACTTAAAGCTGTGAGTAATATTTTACCTGATAATTCCTCTTCTAGGGATCTATCCTTAGAAAATATTTTCAAGGAATATAAAGATCTAGGTACAAGGAAGTAAATTGCAATGTTGAGTGTAAAGGGAAACATTCTACAAATAAGTTTATGATTACAGTACATCTATAGGCAGTAAGAATTATATTTTCAAAAATATTTAAGACTTTGGAAAAAAAGTAAAAAATTAATATGAAGTGACAAAATTGGATACAAAGCTTCACATACAACATGCTTTTATCTTTTGTAAAAAATGGTGGGTTTGGTTAGTATGTGTATATATATATATATATATATATACACATATGTATGTATATATATATATATATATATACACACATATATACATATGTACAAACAGAAAAAAGACTGGAAGGATTTGCACAAATGAAGTGTTAATAGTGGTTATCAGGATAGTGGAATTAACAGCGGTTTTAAAAATTATCTTTATTTGCTATTTCTCCACACTTTCTGCAGAAAGAATGTATTAGCTTTATGATCAGAAATATAAATACTATTTTTTGCAGTTTTCTTTGCTATCAAGGGCTCCCCCTGCTGCTCACCTAAAAAATTATGGTGGGTTGGCCTCCTACCACTTATTTCTGATTTTCCTCATCTTCTAAAAAGCTCCATGCTGGATCTTGATGACTACTGTCTACTTGTTACTTGTCTTAGGAGCAAACTAATCTAATTTGAATACTTGGAATGATATGTCAAGTCCTAGTCTTTTTGTAAAAATTGCAATGTAATTCACATACACTAGTCATTCATTTAAAGTCACTCATGATTCAATGTTTTTTAGTATAGTCACAAAATTGTGCAACTGTCATTAATATATAATTCCAGAAAATTTCCATCATTCCTAAAAGAAACCTCATACCCATTAGCAGTGACTTCCTGTCACCCCCTTGTCCAGTGCCTGGTAATCACTAAGCTCCTTTCTGTGTCTATGGATTTACATATTTTGGATTTTTCATATAAATGGAGCCATATCATGTATGGCCTTTTGTGTCTGGCTTCTTTCACTTAGCAAAATGTGTACAAGGTTACAATCCATGTCGTAGCATGTGTCAGAACTTCATTCCTTATATGACTGAATAATATTCCATTGTTTGAATATTCCACATTTCATTTAGCTACTCCTCAGTAATGGACATGTGGTTGTTTCTACTTTTTGGCTATCATAATTAATGCTTTTATGAATATACACAAACATTTTTGTGGACATATTCTTCAGTTCTCTTGGGTATATAGCTAGATGTGAAATTGCTGAGTCATATTATAACTCTAAACTTTTTGGGGAACTGCCAACTCATTTTAGAAGGGACTATCATTTTATATTTTCACTAGCATTGTATGAGGGTTCCAATCGGTCCTTATCCTCACCAATACATTTATACTGTATTTCTAATTAAAGCTGTCCTAGTGGGTGTACAGTTTTACTGTGTTATGGTTTAGATCTGCGTTTCTCTCATGACTAACCATGTTGAATATCTTTTCACGTGTTTTCTGGCTAGAGTATGAAGCTTTCAAAATTGGGATGTGAGTCTTCCAACTTTGTTCTTTTCCCAGTTATTTTGGTTATTCTGAGTCCCTTGAATTTCCATATGAACTTTAGGATTATCTTGTTAATTTTTGCAAATAGAAGTTGCTGGGATTTTGATAGAGATAGGGATTTTGAAATCTATAGATTAATACAGAGAGTATTGCCATCTTAATAGTTTTAAGTTTTTTAATCCATGACCCCTAGATGTCTTCCCAGAAATTAAGGTCTTCTTTAATTTGTTTCAATGATGTTTTGTATTTTTCACTGTACAAGTCTTACACTTATTTTGTTAAATTTATTCCTAAGAATTTTATTCTTTTTAATGCTATTGTAGGTGAAATTTTCTTAATTCTATTTCCTGATTGCTCATTACTAGGGCATGGAAATACCATTCATTTTTCTATATTGGTCTTTTATCCTGCAAACTTGATGAACTGGTTTATTAGCTCTAATAGATATTAATGGGTTCCTTAGAAGTTTTTGTTTACAAGATCATATCACCAGCAAATAGAGACAGATTTACTTCTTCCTCTCCTCTCTGGATGCCTTTTATTTCTCTTTCTTCACTAATCAACCTGGTGATAACGTCCCAGTTTGATGTTGAATAGAAGTGGTTAGAAAGAAAGAACATCTTTTTCCTGGTCTTAGTAGGAAAGCTTTCACACTTTCAGCATTAAGTATGATGTTAACTGTGGGCTTTTCTTAGATGCTGTTTATCAGGTTGAGGAAACTCCTTTCCATCCCAGTTTATTGAGTGTTTTAATACGATTTTTACGTGATTTTTTTTTCATCCTGTATTTGTTCAAATGATTTTTCTGTGTCTATTGATCATGTGATCATTTTTTCTTCTTATTAATGCAGAGTATGACATTGATTGATTTTGGTATGTTGAACCAACTTTGCACTTCAGGGATAAAGTCCAGTTCATTATTTTGTGTAATTGCCCCCTTTTCTTTTTATATTGCTAAACCAACCGTGTCAGTACTTTGTTGAGAACTTTTGCATATATATTCATTAGGGATACTGGTTTATAGTTTTTTCTTTCCTTGTGATGTCTTTGGATTTGGTGTCAGGGTAACACTGATTTCATTGAATGAATTAGGAAATATTACCTTTTCTTCTATTTTTTTGGAAGAGTTTGTGAAGTATTTGTGTTAATTTTTCTTTAAACATTTGGTGGAATTTACCACTGAAGCTCTCTGTTCCTGGGCTTTACTTTCATGGAAAGTTTTTTTATTACTACATTTTTTTTTGGCTTCTTTATGTTTATTTATGTTTTCTATTTCTTCCTGAGTCAGTTTCACTAGTTTGTATCTTAGGACACAATAACTTGTGTATAATTTGTTGGAATAAAATTACTAAAATAGTTCATTTTAACCCTTTTTATTTTTTATGTAAATAAAAATAACTTATTTTATTTCTGCAAGATTTCTTTTTCATTCCTGATTTTGAAATTAAAGTTCTCTCTTTTTTTGAGGTAACTCTAAGCTAAAGGTTTCTCAATTTTGTTGATCTTTTCAAAGAACGACGTTTAGTTTCATTGATTTCCTCTATTTTTCTCTTTTCTATTTCATTGATTTCCACTAAAATATATATTATTTATTTCCTTCCTTTTTTGGGGAGGGATGGTTATTTATCTCTTATTTTTTTGGTTTCTCAAAGTATAAGATTGTTGATTTGAAATCTTTCTTCTTTTTCATAATAGATATTTATAGCTATACATTTCCCTCTTAGTGCTGCTTTAGCTGCATCACATAACTTTTGATATATTATCTTTTCATTTTAATTCATGTCAGAGTGTTTTCCAATTTCTCCTATGATGTCTTATTTAATTTATTTATTACTTAAGAACATGTTGCTTAATTTCCATATATTTGTGAATTTCCTACATATCTTTCAGTAATTGACGTCTAACTTTATTCCATTATGATTGAAAAACACACTATGATTTCAGTCCTTGTAAATTTAGTGAGACTTGTTTTATGGTCTAACATATGGTATATATTGAAAAACCTTCTATGTGCATTTCAGAAGAATGTGTATTCTACTGTTGTTGTGTGCAGTGTTCAGTAGACATCTGTTAGTTTTAGTTAGTTTATAGTGTTGTTCAAGTTTCTATTTCCTTTTTTATCTTATGTATAGTTGATCTGTGCATTACTGAAAGTGGGTACTGAAACCTCCAACTATTAATGTTGAACTGTCCATATATTCCTCCATTTTATTTTTGGTTCATGTATTTTAGGGCTCTCTTGGTGGGTGCATACTTGCTTATAAATACTGTATTTACTGCAGGGATTAGTCTTTCACTCTAATAACTATTTTTGTCTTAAAAATCTATTTTGTCTGCTATTGGTATAGACAGTCCTGCCCCCTTTTGTTTAACATTCATGTGGTATATATTTTTCCATCCTTTTCTTTTTTTAAAAGTTACTTATTTAAATTCAAGTTAGTTAACATATAGTGTAGTATTGGTTATAGGAGTAGAACCCAGTGATTCATCACTTCCATATAACACCCAGTGCTCATCCCAACAAATGCCCTCCTTAATGCCCATCACCCATTTAGCGCCCCCCCCACTCACCTCCCCTCCAGCAACCCTCAGTTTGTTCTCTGTATTTAAGAGTCTCTTATATTTGCCTCCCTCTCTGTATTTAGCTTATTTAGCTTCAACGTGTGTGTGTGTGTGTGTGTGTGTGTGTGTGTGTGTCTTTGAATCTAAAGTGTGTCTGGGGTAGATAGCATATATTAAGTCATATTTTTTGTCCATTCTGCTAACATCACCTTTTTGTTGGGTGTAGCTACTGAAGCCTCTTCCCTGGTCAGTTAATGATCAGAAAGAGATTTTTTCGATGTCTAGAACCAGCAAATCTCCCCATCTTTGCTGAGGGACTCTGTGTACATATTGATTTACATCTTCGACACTCAGCCAAGAACTTGACAACTCTACCTTAGCCATCATTTCCTGTTTGTACAGAAACTCAAGTTTAGTCAGAGTTGAGAAGTTACCATGTTCTCTGGTATTCTCTGAGCATGTGCATAGCCATGGACTTGTGCAGGACTCCACATATGCATATGGCCTTTTGATTTCCAGGAATAGGTTGGAGTTTTTCAAAGTTATCTATGGGCATCTCAACTTTTCCTTTCAAGTCTTTTGGTTAGTCTGTGGTTTGTAACAACCATTTTCCATTGCTTCAGACAGCTGCAATATTCATCATTTACTTCTGATGGTTTTTAACCAATAGCCCTGAGAAAAAGTCTGTTTGTTTAGGCGACCTGTGAGTCAGATCAAATAAAGGCAGTCTTGCAAGTGGGGTTTTCCAGGGTATCCCTAGACAAATAGTTACAATTCTCTGGAAATGGATATTTGAAGAAAGCGTAACCTCTTTCTGCCCCTTCCAGTGGCTACAATGCTGCTGTTTCAACATGGGCTGTTAGTTTTCAAGGCTACTGTGGATGTGAGAAAGATTGAGTGGGAGAATAATGGGAAGAGGACCTGTTAAAAATGCTACAAAGCTCTCCATCTTACTGAGATTCAACTATTTTATGGACAAACATTCCTCAGATCACTGCAAGCTTTTGGTTCATTTCCAGAGTCTTATAGTTAGCATTAACACTTTTTGCCAGTTTTCTCATTGATTTTATATAGGAGAGGATTTGGGGAGTCCTTTACTCTTCCATTTTTTTTTGATGACACCTTACATTCTAGATGTTAATACATTTTTTTGGAGAATTCTCAAAATTTCTGTTCACCATGCCTACATGGACCACAGATTTTTTTTTTAAACTTTTGTTGTCTTAACAAAGGTAGAGTTTGGTTTAACTCTCCTGGCAAAAGTGCTAAAAAAGCAGTCATCTGAGGACTTAGTCATTCCCTAAACAATACTAACTGAATGCATTATCACTGGGACACTGCAGTTAAAAAATGCTCAATAATATGTAAGCTTGATATATTTTACTTCACTTTTGCACAATGTGAGGTTGAAACAAAACAGTATTCCCTAGGGAGCCAGTAAGGGCGTCTTTAAGTGGCGGTCCTGGCACTGAATAGATGGAGTAGAAAAGATTGTGACTGTCAGCCAACAAGTATGTGAAAAGATGCTAACATCACTAACCATGATCAAAACCAAAATGAGATATCACCTCACACCTGTTAGGATGGCCACTATCAAAAGAACAGAAAATAACAAGTGTTGACAAGGATATGGAGAAATTGGAACACTTCTACACTATCGGTGGGCATATAAAATTATGTAGCCACTATGTAAAACAGTATGGAGTTTCTTCAAAGAAATTAAAAATAAAATTATCAAATGATTCAGCAATCCCACTTCTGGGTACATATACAAAAGAATTCAAAGCAGGATCTCAAAGAGCTATTTGCACATCCATATTCACGGCAGCAGTACTCACAACAGCTAAGAGCTAGAAGCAACTCAAATGTCCACTGAAAGGTGGATGGATAGAGAAAATGTGGTATACACATACAGTGGAATATTATGCAGCCTTAAAAAAGAAGGACATTCTGTCACGTGCTCCAACATCTGTAAACCTTGAGGACATTACGCTGAGTGAAATAAGCCAAACACAGAATGACAAATACCGTATGCTTATACTAATGTGAAGTACTTAAAATAGTCAAAATCATTTCAACAAAAAGTAGAAAGGTGGTCACCAAGAGTGGGAGAGGGGGGAGGGGAATTAGCATTTAGTGGGTGTAGAGTTTCAATTTGCAAGATGAAAAAGTTCTAGAGATCTGTTGTACAACAACGTAAATAACAGTATTTAACTGTACACTAAAAAAATTGTTAGCAGTTCAGTGGAAGAACTGAAGTTTCCATACTCTGATTCAGTTCTTTTATTCTCTAAGGTACATGGTATGGTTGATGGTTTAATGGCATTCTGATATACTGTGGTACGTTGAGATACTTCGGTATATACTGAACCATTTCACGCTCCCGTGATACTCCTTGAAAGGGTCCACTGACATACTAGCAGGATAATACTACAGTTAGTACTACTGTATTTGAAAAGTGATATGACAATGATGGCCAACCTTTATTAGTTGCTTACTGTGTACCAGGCATTGTTCCTTGAGGACTCTATCTCGTGTTATTTAAGCCTCACCACAGCCCTGTGAGGCAAGGCCTATGCCCATCCCATGTGACAGATGAGCAAACTAGGTGCAGGAGGTTAGGCAGCTCGTTCAATCTCTCCCAGCAAGTGGCAGAGCCGAGAAAGAAAGGAACTTCTAGAAAAGGAGAATTATATTGCGTCATATTTCGAAGGTGATCTCCATTCATTATAAAGGAGTGATATAGATACTCTGGCTTGAATGAAGCTGGAATGAATTCACTTCTAACCTTGAAGGGACAGGTAAATACCTTTATTACAAAAGGAAATTCACATAATACAGCTCCTCCTGTATTTAGCTCCTCCTAAACAAAGAAAGACATTAAAAAAAGAGAGAGAGAGAAAGATCTGTGCTGTGGGGGTGTCTCTTTTTATGTGAAAGGGCACCGCTGCACTTGTAAGACTTGGAGCTGCAAATAGCAATAGGGCTTAAAAGGGTACCTGCACTTGTAAATGGAGGACAGAAGCCACGTACTGTTATTCCTCTTTCATCCACACTCTGCAGCACAGTAACCTGGAAGTAGAAAGATACGTTGAGTTGAATGGGAAGGAAAAGGAGTATTTATGGGTATACGAAGGGGTCAAGGACACTCACTGATCCTTTGAGTGAGAGCCACACTTGCATTCTGCCACCACCAAAGCTTTCTTTTTCCATATGAAAGACAGCTCTGCATATAAGAACAACCACAAATTCCCTCTTTGCCATGCCACCAGAAGAACCCGACATTGTTGTAGATTAAGTCCCCAGTGAGCTCACAGATGCTTTGGCTGCAAAACTGCCTTGGAGAGTTGAGAAAATGGAGGTTTCCAGAAAATTGAGGTGAGTGGGTAGAGGCCTCTCAAGGCAATCATGTTAAAGTCAAGATACTGACACTTAGCCTACAGAGAAGAAGAAGGTGGACTGGGACGTGGTGTAATGTAATCTCAGTAATCAGTCTGAGTCTATGTGTGTGGATGTCTTCATTCACGTGGCTTCTCTTGCTGATACCCAACCAGTATTTACTAAGTCTCCTTGACCTTAAAGGACCCTGCTTGACTAGTTACAGTGATGGATTATTTGGATATGATGCTTGTTGAATGGGTCCTGAGCTTCCCTTCCTCCCTCGACATGGATTATGCACTCCCTCTTGGGCTCTTGTGAAAGTCACTTTAATTATTACAGATTTTGGCCCCCAAATCTGAGAAATTATAAATTGGTATCTTCAAATGGCAAGTGAGCCTTCCATAGTGTGTATGACTACAACCAATATGAATAACGGCTGTTCTTTACCGAGTGGCTACGTTGTTCCGTGTATTTTCTAAGCATTTTATGTACGTTAACCCATTGATCAAATAGGTACTACTGTATTATTTTCCTGGAGGAATAGACTGAGGCTCAGAGAGGTTAAGTAACTTGCCTAAGGTCCTTCAGTGAGTTAATGGTCTAGGAACAAAGGCGCACTAAGGAATTGCAGTACAAATGTGCTATTTCCGACCTGAATTTGTGAGACACATGCTTTAATAAACTATATTTAAAGAAAGGTAAAGGGTTTACCACCTTCTCAGACACTGAGTAACTTAAACTACGTAAGGAAAGAGAACCCTTGCCTCCTAGGGGGTGTTAGAGGACCTACAGATGAGCATTATGTATAATCATCATGTCATTCTTAAGGCATTATTTATAATTAACATGTCAGTTATTTAGAGTTGAAGAAATACTTGTAGATTATTTTAAAAGGATTTTAAGAAACAGTTTGTCTTAAGCTATTTAAATTCTAATTCTTCACATCCCTGATTTACTTAGCAAACTTCAGGCCCGTCCGGTAACTGCCCAAATTAATGGGAACGTGGACTAATGCAGTTCTGTGTAGAGGATTTGTAGCCATCCTTGTTTGGTTTTCTGATTTAAAATACATGTCTTGTTGACTGGGACTGGCTGTTTGGATATCTGTGAGATTCGTTCTTTGTAATGGTAATACGGTCAAAGCCTCTAAGGAATTGGATTTAGTTCCAAGAAACTGAAGTCCTCCTTTGAAGTGACCCTTTAAAAATATTAGCAAGTATCAGCCTTAATATGCAACTTGTATGCCTCACTGAGTTTTCGTGCGATTAGCAGCTATCACTCGCTCTTTGTGTGGAAGGTGCAATGGAGAGCAAAGAGTTGCAGTGAGCTGAGAGAACACTTCTGTTTCATGTCCCCGTCCGTGCCTGTTTTGGCCCAAATGACTCAGATGCAGGACTTCAGCTGCTTCAGCATTCTTGGGGTTTGTGTGCCAGCTCTATTGGAGACTAAAGCTTATATAAGTAATATAAAACCTCAGCATTTACAACATAAAGGCACCGCAAGATCTCTCCGACATTAAGCTTTGGTAGGATTTTATTTGGAGGAATTTTATTTTAAAATGTAATATCCTTTTCCTTTCTTTGGCAAATAGAATCAGGGAGAACTTGGATGGGACTCTGCTGCTTATGAAAAGTCTCACCCTGTTCACATAAGCAAGTCTGTCACCCTTGATCGGAAAGTAATCACTCATAAAGCTTAATGTTATTATCATCCCTCGGCCTGGAGTGATAGATATTCTTGAGGCCTTTTAAATAAAAAGTTTAAAATTGAATTTGCAACTCAAAAGATTGGTGGGTTCAAATGTTAGTTTCCTGCTGAGTAACTGTGAAAACAATCCTGAAGTAGCTAGTAGTGTGTTAGGGACGGCAGTTTTATTAAATGTCTTGATGGAGTGCAATGAAAACACGCTTTCGGTGTCTTCATGCAGGCTTTCCCTCTACAAAAATAATAGTCTTCTTATAGACGCTAGTGTTCGCCTTCACCCTAGTCGGTTATTCTCCCAGGGAAAGTTTTCTGCAAAGCTTTTCAACAGGAAGATGAGATTTGTCTCTATTGACCAATAAGACTCTCCTGTGGAAAGTGATTGACACTGCTCAGAGATTACTGATTTGCATGTCATCATGTCATTTGTTGCATAAGGTCTTAAGCCATCCGTTTGGCCCAAAATAGTACCACTGAGTATTATGTATGTTCTTGTGGTGATGTGCCTTCTAGCATCACCGATCTTCAACAAAGTCCTTGACGGAAGAGAGCGAAGGCTTCCTCTCACCCAATAGAAGACCAACAAGTTCATTTAAAGAGGTATCTTTCAATTATGAAAACTGGCAGGCATGAAAGGACACTTGGCAGTTGAACTTTGCAAAAACATTTGCACTGGCGGCTAAAGAGGACCTTCTCTTTTGCTGGCCTCATGAAAAAAAAAATGAAACATTTTGCAGTTTCACCTCAATTTCCTCTCTCCTTTTCCCCACAAAAACAAAAGGTGATTTTTCAAGGTCCTTGTATCAGCATTATTTGACATCCTCCTATGGGTTTGACCAAATAACTGACCAAATCCCTCAGGAGGAAAATGGAAAATTTGTTGTGATTTCCACCTCTCAGCCCCAGTCCTGTCTCCTGGTCAATGGCAAATTGTCTCTTTTCCCATGTTTCTTTATTTTTCCCCTCTATGGGCAAAACACAGCTGCTATAAAAACTAAAAACAGTGAAATTCCAGTCTTGACTAAAGTTGGGAATTCTTGCACACATGAAAAAAATCTTTGTTTCTCCTTGGGAAATTGGCAGATTGAAAATAGACAGCTTAGCTCTTCTCACGTTGACACATGAGCTGCAGGAATTGGATTTTTAAGAGATCTGAAATGTAACGTTAGGGAAAACAATGCTGTCACACGAAAGTGTGGCTTATGTTTATCTCCATACCGTGTGTCCTGTGTGGAGATCTTTATAGACAGGACCTGGAGCATCCCTTGCTTCCCGGGGAAGGCTATAGCTTTGTGAGAATGGGAATAGTGTTCCTCCAATGAAGACATTGTCCATTCTTGCTTAGGTAATGGGGGATTGTGGAGGGTCAGGAAGCCGCAGACTGTAACCGGCTGGCTGGTTAAGTGCATCCTTGAGTTTTCTGGCAAGACAGGGACAAAGCCCCCACACTGGCAGCTTTGAGTAACCTGCGCCTTAAAATATTTGTCCAAGATATAACATAACTCTGGATAATTTTATCCATGTCATTCAACACACCCTTGGTTCAATATCACTATATAATTTGTGTGTACATGTATGTGTGTTTTCTTCTTCAGGGTGTATCCTTAACAGAATAAAAGATGTGCTTTAAAATTCTATGCCTAGCATACGTATAACAACTGGTGAATGAGAGAAACAGCAACTCCGGTTTTAAACCCCTGAATTAACTCTCCTCTTTCCTACACAAGTTTATTTTGTAGTTTTGTTTCTAGTACCCAAATTAGAAAGAAAATGTAGCCATCTGGGGCAGTTTGGGTGAAACTTTTGACCCCGCCTGTAATGCACGGAGGGGTTGTCTTGCATTCTGTGCTGAAATGTACCTGTGGGGAAGAGTAATCCCTCCTGTTATAAAAGGAGAATGGCAGGGGGAGATCTTGGCTGCTTCTGGTGAGGATACTAAGCCATCCTGATTTACCACGGTTTATCGATTGATTCTCCACCTCCCTTCCCACCTCTAGTCTCTTCTCCCTTATAGCAGGCTGAATAGTGGTCTCCTGCATATGTCCAGAATAGTCCCCAGAACCTATGAATCTGTAACCTGGCATGGCAAAATCTGTCCCCAAAACCTATGAACCTGTAACCCGTAACATGGCAAAAACAGCTTTGCTGATGTAATTTAATTAAGGATCTTTTTTAAAAAGTTTATTTATTTATGTTTATGGGGGGAGGGGCAGAGACAGAGGGAGAAAGAGAATCCTAAGCAGGCTCTGCACTAACAGTGGGGCTCAAACTCATGAACTATGAGATTGTGACCTGAGCCAAAATTAAGAGTCAGACTCAACTGACTGAGCCACCCAGGCAGCCCTGGTTAAGGATTTTGAGATGGGAATATTATGCTAGATTTTCCAGGCAGTCCATCGTAATCACAGGGTCCTTATAAGAGGAAGGCAGCACGGTAAGAGACAGAAGAAGGCAGTGTGACTGTAGAAGCAGAGATTGGAATGATGGGGACATAAACCATGGCCATTTCCAGAAACTGAAAGAGGCAATGAATAGATTCTTCCCTGGAGCCTCCAGAAGGAATCAGCCCTGCTGACACTTTGATTTTGGCCCCTTAGAACTTATTCTGAACTTCTGACCTCCAGAATTGTAAGAGAATGCATTTGTGTAGGATACAGCCACTGAGTTTGTGATAATTGGTTACAGCAGCCCTAGGAAATTAACATACCTTTCCATCCCCTTCTCACCTTCTGTTCAAAATCTCTGACTTTGTCTGCATCTTCATTTTTGCCTTCGCTCACATTTCTTATTCCTGCCTCCATCCTTTTGGCCAAGGATTTGCCTACCCTTCCTTAAATTAACCGTCCTCCAAACCAGGATACTTGCATGGCCAAGAAATTTGCCAGTTCTGCCCTTCAAAGAGGACCTGCGGTTACAGAGCCAGAGTAACAT
Organism: Panthera uncia; assembly: GCF_023721935.1. Taxonomy (NCBI): domain Eukaryota; kingdom Metazoa; phylum Chordata; class Mammalia; order Carnivora; family Felidae; genus Panthera; species Panthera uncia. The sequence goes on along the minus strand of NW_026057576.1, from coordinate 19,866,642 downwards.
TCCCAAAATGTGTTTCATGGCACATAAGGTCCTTGACTAGGAATATGTGAACAAAGGGTATATAGTGATGACACACGCTGTGTTTCATATCCCCCTCTTGGAGACTCACAGTCCGTATTAGCATGTTGATGATCCTGAGAAACTCTATAATCTTGTTTAATGTAATGTTTTCCAAAGCTGTTTGGCCACAGAACACTTTTTTTTTTTCCTGTAAAACAGATGTGAACATATCTCAGAAGTGGTGTTCCAGGGAACTGGCTCGGGGAAAAGCTGCTATGGGATATACCTGGGGTCTTTGAGATACTGATATCCTTCTCCTGTGCCCTGAAGCAAATGCCCGTTTGGCCTCTGGATGTGACAGGGAAGGCAGCTTTCAGCCACCAGGTGTTGGGCTCTGTGGACTTGTCCTGGATTAGATGAGAGGTGCAATAAAATCAACGAATCCAATAGGCCCTGTGTATCTGTGGCAGTTTCCCACCTGGCTTCTTGGAATATGTATTTGAAATTCACATGGATAGATCTGACTCATATATCATAGATATGCAGTGGCCAGGGGTCTTAAATCCACAGACCCAGGGGATTTGCTAGCCAATGGCCTGAACAGTGACCGTGCAAACTCTTTAAAGATGTGGTCTGGAGAAGATAGAATCTATGAGAACCTCCCACTCAGCACAACCTTCCCGGTCCCTGAATCCACTGGTCTACCTAGAGCCAAGTGTCCCTCCTCTAGAGCAGTTAGCACTGACTGGGGCATGGGTCACCTATATGGTAGTAAAATTAGCTAACATTTATGTAGTATTTACTCTGTGTTACACAATGCTCTGAGCGCTCCACACATGTTAACTCCTTTAAGCTTCACAACAACTTTATGTGAAATCCTGAGGCATGAGGAGGTTAAAAATGCACCTGAAGTTGTGACTCATTAATGGCAGCACAGGGCTTTGAATCCAGGCAGACTGACCCCACATACCCTGTTCTCAAGCCATAATATTCATAAGTGGAAAAAGGATGAGCTTGGAGTTAGGTAGATTTGGGTTTGAACCTAGGCTCCCTCCTGTGACCTTGGGCAAGTCTCTTAGTCTCTCCCAACTTCTGTTCTCTCATTGGAAAATTGTGATATGAATACTTGGTGTCAGAATCCTATCCTGTGATTGCCAGTCTGTTAATATACCCACCTCTCCGACCTAAGTGACCCTCTCACCAACGTGTTTTGGGAGAATCATGACTGTAGTGGACATCTGCTTACTTTGAAGAAAAGGATTATGTTCTGCCTTTTGATAAACCGTGCTGAGTTTAGTTTTTATTTCTTGAATTGTTTTCTTATTACAAAGTTTTTTATTCTTATAACAAAAGTAATATGTACTGATTTTAGAAAAGAATGTAAGGAAACATAAGAAAAATTTTAAAATCACCAATAATTTTAGAAGATAATTGCTGTTAATCTTTTGGTATTAATATTATTCCTAATGCTTTTTTACTTGATATTTTCTAAATAATGCTTTTACGCTCCGTATTTTTTACTCATTATGTTCTGCTTCCAAGTGGTCTTTGAAAATGCAGTTTTGTAAAAATTGCTTCTTTTTACTTGATATGTTTTGAACAACTCTGATGTACTAAGTATTCTTTTGCAACTATATTTTCTTTAATGACTCCATGATGGGGTCTTAACCAATTCTATATTATTGAATAGTTAGGTTGTTTCCATTCTGTTTTTCATGATGGGTATTAAATAACATTGCAATGAACATCTATGAAATATATTTTTGATTCACGATTAACGGAGTCATTCTTGATGGCAACATTTTAAATCCCTAGATAGCAGTTGCATTGAATTGAAAAGAGAAGGACCTGGCTTGTTCAGTTTATTTTTACTGTGCTGATGCCCAGAAATATAATTAGGTGATAACTAAATAAATACCTATTAACAAAGATGATTAGAATCTAAAGCCGTTGCTTGTTTTCCAGGTAGATTCATTCCACAGATCTAGCAAGCAGGATCTGGGAGAGTGCCGGGTTCTTACCTGGCAGATGACCAGTATGGAGGCTCATATGGCCCTAGCTCTCATTAGTGGGGTGTGGCTCATGACCAAGAGATCTTTTCAGTATTCTAGAACCAGCAGGATACTGTTGGACGGGTGACAAGCTGAGCTTTTCAGAGTATTTTCCCCAACCCTTATTAGGTTTCTGGAAATGAGTGATGTTGTTGATCACAGGTGATGAGGTTTTAGCTCATTTGCTGAGAAATCGTCATCTAAAGTTGCTAGTAATTTCCCTAGAGATTCAAATTATGCAAATTTTCATTCTTAATAAGATCTGTATATTAAAGTCACTTTTTTATAATGGAATATCATGCAACAATTAATAAGAATATGTTAGATCTATGTTTTGACATGGGAAGATGTACATAATAGTCTATGACATTCATATTAAACAAATGCATAGATTTATATACATTACGTTCATATGTTCACAGAGAAATCAGTGAATGCATGAAAGCTATTAACGGTTGTTACCACTAATGGGTGGGATTAAGGAAGTACTTTTATTTTCTACTTTTTTACTTGCATTGTCATTTGAATTTTCACAATGAGTTTTCTTTGATGGAAATCACAATAATAAAGGTGCTTCTGTTGTTTTAGAAAGATAAATCGCTTTTTTAACGTAGCCTGTATTATTGTATATGATGATAAAGAGATAAATTTGATTGTATTTGGAACCCAGCTTTTATGCTTTGGGGTCTACAATATATGCTTACAGCATTTATAGTTAATCCTTTAAAAATGTGTTTTGATTAAAAAATAGACTCCATATTGCATATGCCATTTTTCCTCAAGACTTCTCATAAATATGTGTTCCTTAAGGATATCAAAAGCATTTTATTGGTGCATTAATCTATTCACCCATTCATTCCTTCAATAGACATTTATTGAATGTTTTCTACTTCTTGCCCTGAAGCATACAGAAGATAGAGTTGTGAGCCCACAGACGAGGTCCAGAACAGAACATAATCTATTCATTCCAATACATTTTAAAAAAAAAACAGATAATTGATGTTGGACTAGGTAGCATTTCACTGGTATTGCTAATTTAGAAGAAAATAAACTTTGGAAATGTGAAAGTAATGATGAAAAGAGAAAAAAGAATCAAGTATTTAATAATTTATTGCACATCATGTCAAGTGCAAGATTCCCAAAATCTTTCAAAATAGGCTATTATTTAGGACCCCTGATGTTATGCTTATTTTCTACCCTGCATAGTCTTTAAAAATTAAAAAAAAAAATTATGTGTGTTTGTGTGTTTATTTGTTTATTTACATATTTATTTATTTATTGAGAGAGTCTGAGCATGAGCAGGGGAGGGTCAGAGACATACACACACACACACACACACACACACACACACACACACTCATAGAATCTGTAGCAGGCTCTAGGCTCTGAGCTGTCAGTGCAGAGCCTGACACAGGGATTGAACTCTTGAACCACAAGATTATGACCTGAGCCAAAGTCAGCTATTTAACTGACTAAGCCACCCAGGCACCCCTCTACCCTGCATAGTCTTGAAGAAGATTTTCTTTATTCCTTGGAGAATTTTGGACAATGCCTGCAGCAGTAGAGGGTGGCCTAATATTCCTCTTTCTTCCATTCTGTTCTTTCTATGTTTATCACTAGCACAAGGTCATTACTAGTAGTGGGCCTTTGAAGAACTTCCAGTACTAAAACCAGGGAAGTTGCAGGCAAACTGGGATGAACTGGTCACCCTGAGTGTAAGGGAGGCTGTGGACTTCTGTGAAGAGTGAAGAAGAACGGTATGAGATGGGATTGCAGATCTTTCTATATTTACTGTGCTTTCGGAAGAAAGATGACATTTCGAAGTCCTTTATAATAGTAACCTAAGATGTTCTTTCTCTTTCATAGTTACCCAGTTTTCCAGTTTTTCCTTCTTACCTTTATGTCCAGCCTAGAGAAGCATCAGACACATACAACAATGAGAGAGAACTTGAGGTCACAAAACCAGTGGGCTCTTGACTAATGGAAGCCATGTGTCCCGGTGGGAGAGCCACTTCCATGGGCTCCATTAGGCAGCCACGGCTTGGCCACAGCAGTCAGACCCTTCATGACAGCACACCCTCAAAAGTTTTTTGAACAAGAGTTTTCCAAAAACAATACCACAAAGTGCGTCCTTCATCATCTCTTTGTGATGGTCTGTGGAGTGGCCAGGGGTAGGTTTGGGTAGCAAGAGTATAATCACTTTATATTTTTGGAAGCAGAAGGCATGTCTACTTATTGGCAGCTAAATGCTGGCATAGGCCAGAGGGGAAAGTTTAGATTACACGGCTTCCCTGTGCCCTTGTTTATCTAAACCAACCCCTGGGGCAATGGCTTTGGCAAATCTCTCAGTAGTTGCCTTTGAGGAAATCTACCAGAAGTCCTATTCTTGTGTTTTGAAAAGTGGGTATCACTTATAAAAAATGAAATACAACACAAGAAAACAAAACAATCCTTTCAGTGACCCCAAGTTTAGTCTCTGCTCCCTGACTACCCCATCTCTGAGCTCTTGCTGCTGTGGCTCTGCTTGGGGGCGGGGCAATGCCCAGGAACTGAATGCCAGCCTCTCAATCAGCCCTGATCCAGTGGGACCCACAGCTGGTTAGGAAGTCTGGATTTGGGTTTCCGTAAGGGAGTAGTTGTTATGGCCATGGTGATGAGGAGAAAGCAACCTGGTTCCAACTGTGAGCATAAAGGGATTGACACAGGTAAGCTCCATTTTTCCAGAGAGAACCACAGAAATCTGAATTAGAGATTATGCAGCAGAAATGCATTTGAATTAAAATAAATAATAATAGCTGCTGGAAAGAGAGGAAAGATCACTGACATTGAAAACACATGGGTTCCAGTCCTAGTTCTAGTCCTGTGAGCTAGGCTAATGCCATCAATCTGCTCTCTGGGCTTCAGTTTTCCTACCTAATGAATAAGAATAGATCATATGATTTTGCGCCAGAATTACTTAATCTGGAGTATTGTACCCATTGATTCATTCAGTGATTCAATATTTATTGTCATCTTCCAAATATCAATTAACTTTAAACACTCTATTAATCGCTCCATTACTTACTTCAACATTAATCAGTGTTTATTATGCTCCAGGCACTGAGATATAAGGAGATAAAAATACTTTCCTAATGAAGAAACTGGTATAGACAAATTTCTCACTTATGGTATTATCTTTCATAGTTACCTGTTAAATATCACCACTATTTCTAGACACATTTTATTTATTTATTTATTTATTTATTTATTTATTTATTTATTATTTTTGACACAGAACATGAGTGGAGGAGGGACAGAGAGAGAGGGAGACAGAATCCGAAACAGGCTCTAGACTCTGAGCTGTCAGCATAGAGCCCAATGTGGGGTTCGAACTCGTGAACCACGAGATCATGACCTGAGCTGAAGTCGGCTGCATAACCGATGGAGCCACCCAGGCACCCCTCTAGACACATTTTAAATGTCATCTCCTCCAAATGCCTCCAGTTTTTTTTTTTAATGCTACACTGGACTGTTTCATGTATCACTCATAGTCTTTTTCATATTCTTTTCATTATTAATTGTATTCCAATCTAATGTCCTTTTTTTTTTTTTTCAAGCTCCTTAAACTTGAAGACAGGTACTGAATTGGATCTTACTGTTTTCTGTCTCTAATGGCATCAAGCACAGTGACTAATACAGTAGGCACTAATTACATATTTGTGCGATCACATCAACTGGCACAGTCCTAATTAATGGCCTTTTCTTGTCTGTGTCCAGCTGCCCTCTGTCAGTGGTGTCCCCAGACTTTTTTGAAGCTAAGGTATTCAGCTAACAGCCAGAAGGAAACCTTTCACAGGATGGAAGATTGTTTTTTCCTCGAAGACAGGGAAACTCCCATTATCAACTTCCGAAATTTAAGAAGAGCTTTTGTTAACGTGAAGAATTCTGGATCATGACACATGTGTCATGACAACCCTTCCACATGGACACCAAGAATATTCATTGCTAGCAGCTGGGTTTGGATTTCCCTTAAACCAGCTGTATGTCTGGATGGAGGTGAGAATTTGCTAAGGGCCACAGGATACCTTCTGAATTCCACAGTCAATGCAGTTCAGGAAACTGATATGGTCTGGGCTTATTGTGTTGCACTTAACGGCAATAACTTGATACAGACTATTTTTAATGGATTTGCTTTAAGAAGTGGCAACAAATATACTCTGTTGAGTGTTCATGTGTTGTATGAAAGTCTGCAAAGTAATATTACCTACTTTTTATGGAGTGCTTCCAATGTGTCAGGTTTTCATTACATGTTTATTCCAGCGAATCCTCACAATGTGAGTATAGGATTGGAAGGTGCAGTGCAGGGGAAGAGGCAGCCAGTGCCTTACTCATTAATAGGGGGTGGTTGAAATAGAATTAATTGCTGCAATCAGAAGGAGATCCCAAACAAAAGTATGTGTGTACGAAAGTTATTTGCTCCATTATTGTCTCCCAGTTGATCCAGAATATCCTTATATTACTTTTCAGAAGATTTTGATAGACGTAATCCCTTCCTCCCTCTTCTCCCCAACCCCTCCACTGCCCCACAAAAAAAGTAAATCCTGATAGAGCACTGTAGACTCCTGGGAATATGCACGTGCATTTCCATAATTTAATTGATCCAGGCTCGAAAAACAATCTTACTGATGCTTAGAAATCAACCAGAGCAAGATTGTTGTTAGAAAGAAATATTGCAAGCCTCAGAAGTTTCCAAATGTGTTCATGATAAAGGCCTGTGGGTCCTTTCAGCATCCTGAGCTGGGAATTTACCTGCACTCAGAAGCAGGTTTATAGCAAATCCTGTAGAGATGGAAAGGGCAGAAGGAGATGCCTTAACACGATTCACCCTTCTTCAAATGATGGCTTTGGATTTGCACCGAAATTAGACTTTCAACCCAAGTGTGCCATTGCAGTTGGCTTACTCTTGGCAAAGCAAGGCTTCCTGTTTTTCAGAGAACAGACTTAAAGAGGCTTAGACCAGAGACATAAGAGCTTTCCTGCACACTGATCAGTTTTTACAAAACAGTATTTTAATTATTTAAGTGCAAGTGAATCAGTAACATCTGAATTAGATTTTCCTAGAAAAAAATACAATTGGCTTTTCAACTAAAGGGAGAAAGTGCTTGGTTGGCTAAAAGCAAGTTAGGTTTTGTGGTAACCCCAAAGTGTTTGAAAAACAATTTACATATCTGATGAGCTCAAAATGTCTCTGGATTAGGCCTTGTTCCCAGGATAAAATACACAATAAATATGGACATTTTAAACAAGGATCATATTGCATTCCATTTCACAGGGTCTCCAATTTGGTAACCAAAAGTTGAAAAAGCCTGTCCTAATTTTTTTTTTCAACTTTTTTTTTTTTTTTTTTTTTTATTTATTTTTGGGACAGAGAGAGACAGATCATGAACGGGGGAGGGGCAGAGAGAGAGGGAGACACAGAATCGGAAACAGGCTCCAGGCTCCGAGCCATCAGCCCAGAGCCCGACACGGGGCTCGAACTCACGGACCGCGAGATCGTGACCCGGCTGAAGTCGGACGCTTAACCGACTGCGCCACCCAGGCGCCCCTGTCCTAATTTTTTATATGACACATTTTCAAAACCATTTACAGTCTTAAAAAATTATTTAAATAATGGGAACATCTTATGAAGTAGAATTTTCATAGAAATTATTCAAATAATGAAAACATCTTAGAAAGTAGACTTTTCATAGTGTCAAAGTGGAATAACTTGTCAAATAATTTATTTTTGTAGTTACTTTTAACTGAGTCTATCTTTACAAGGGGGAAATTATTTCAGGAGAGTTATGAGAATATTTAGGTTCTCAGAGAGCTCTGGGACTGCAACATATTTTCCTGTAAAATGAGTCATCAAGATAATTTGTAGAACTTAGATCTGGTTATATTCATAGGAGGTTCACACCAAACTGGGTTGATTAGTGCTTAGTAATCAAATTTTGCTGCCCTGGCATTGTCTTTACAAGCTCCTGTTTAACCAGTATGGATGTCTTCTGGTTGACATTTATAAATCCAGTCGCCAGAGTGAGATGGGTTTCTGACTCACCAGTGGTAAAGTTTAAATGGAAACCAAAAGGCAGGACATGTCCATTGAAAGACATTCACTTATCAGTAAGAACCTGTTGACTGAAACTTGCTGTGAGCTGGCAATGTGGCTGGCAATTTGATGGTGACTAATTTGATGGACTTAAAGCTAGAAGACTTTGATTTTCTCTCCAACTATGTCAGTGGCGAGCAAATTATTTAGCTTTTTTCTCCTCATCTGTGGATGCCCTATGAAGTTCTGGAGAATAGAGAGAAAAGAGGCAACTTGACATGGGCCTCAGATACTGGCAAGATAAAGTTCTTCCTAGAGTTTTCATGTTGGTTTGGATTCTCTAACTGTACCTTGGCTTGATTAAATTTCTGTTAATACTTTGACTTAATTTATAAGGTATGTGCAGAGCCTTTTGCTTAAAGCTAGATCTTATTTTCTTCCAGAGTCTTGAAAATAGATGGTACTTAATAAATGCTTGTTGAATTGAATTGATTTCATATAATTAGGGCATACTTTTACATTGGAATGATGTACCTCATTTATTCTTGTATTTTTTGAGTATCTGTTCTGGTGACGTGATGCATGATATAGAAAAGCTCCTGTTTTTATGCTGATCGTTGTTTAAGCTGCTGTGGACTTAGAGATAATGAAGTACATCCTGGACCTCAAGAAGCTTATAATGTAGAGGGAAGGTAGATAAATAGAAACAAGTAATTGTAGTTCATAATACGGGCTGTGTGTCAGAGGCTACAGTTACCTACCCCAATATCTGCTTACCTATTTCTCCTTAGAAATGAATCCCAGTTTATATCTGGTTATGTGATCACCAAGAACAACCAGTTACATGTCCCAGCTTGCTCTGCCTTTAAGTATGGTCTGGGGAGATGTAAATAGAGACTTAATGGATTTTCCAAGAGGATTGCTGAAAGGAAGCTAACTTAGGACGAAGGACTGCTTTTTTTCACAGTTGCCTTTACTCCTTTTTCTAGCCAGAAACTCAAGCAGCTATCTTAAAACATGAAGGGAACTTGACTATGGAGGTCAAGTGCTAGAGTGGTGGGAGATATAGCCCAGGTCTCTGATGATACCACAAAGCAGTTTTATCAACCCTGGACTGCTTACTTCTCATTTGTTTTGTTTTATTTTTAACATGAGAAATAAGTTTCTATCTTGTTAAAGCCACTATTATTCTGGAGCTTTCTATTTATGCAGCCAATTAAAAAGCTAACAGATACAGGATATGGTGGGGGATTTCTACAAAGTAATATGGGAGTCCAGAGCAGAGGGACCTCATTGTGGCAGGGAGGCAGAAAAGTTTCTTTAGAGAAGGAAATCCTTGAATGAACCCTGAAGAAGGAATGGCAGATTGTTAAGAGGACAAAGTTGGAGAGGACAGAGATGATATTCTAGGTAAAGGGAAGACTGCTGTGTGCTGACATAGTGGTCAAAATGGGGGTCTAGTGCAGCCTTGGGAGGAAAAGGGTCCTATCCACAAAGTTCCAACTGGGAACTTCGGGGTTGCCATGTGGCTGCTTTAAACCCCTTGTCACTCACAAGATTGTGTGGGCTTTCCCAGGATCTGGGAGCAGAAAACGGAGAAGCAGTGAGGTGGGGTTGTGAGAACTTTCAAGACCAGCCAGTAGCATGGATGGAGGCCTGGCCCCCGGGGGGAATCAACAGGTAGGTGTTGAAGGCCTCCAACATAGGAGAGACTTGGTCACAGCTAGAGAATGCTTCTTCTGGGAAGGAGATGGTGCTTTGTGCAACGGAAGCGCAGAAAGACACTGAGAGAGGTCAAGGTTAAAATATGGAACAAACACTGAAAACTCAAGCAGGTCTATGACTTTGGGACATCTTGGCGTAGTCTGAGTAATTATGAAATCATCTGGCCATCTCTCTCTCTGGTATTTGCTTTTCTTGGTGTGGGATGTTGCAGATGCAACAGGGAACAAAGAAGAAAAAAAGAGCACTGACATTTGTAGCCTATTATGGGATGAATCTGGGTAATTGGTATGTGGTATGAGAAGCCCAATATAGAAAAAACAGAGCGTCTATACAGGGGCTGGGATACTAATTTCAGGAGGTGATTTATCTGAAAGTTTGCAGTAAATGAAAGCCCCCGGGGAATGGTGGAGGAAGAGATGATAAAAGGTGGACATCTGTTTTACTTCATATGCTAGGATGTCACCCTGCTTGCTTAGCGAAGAGGGAACTCTCCAGATCTGCATAGTGGTTGGGGGACCAGGGGGGTTGGGAGAAAGGGAAGAAAATGCAGTTAAATATGCCAATATAACAGTTCCAGAACAGTCTCATTTCCCAAGAAAAATGTGACGTTCTGGGACTCTCCGCCCTTGCAAAAATAATAGGTGAAGAGATCTGTTTCTTAGAGAAATATCTCATATGAATCAATTTCTCTAGGAAAGACAGAGATTCAGAGCATAATTTCAAAAGGAGATAGGGCTCCAGTGGGGCCTTTGTGGTGTCCATAGACTACCTGTGTTTTGGACAATTGTCCAATCGAGGACTGAATTGACTTGGGCCTGGGATCCTTAGCTTAGAACATCATTCTGGATTCATCATAGAATGTCTTTGTCTATAAGAGCATAGATGCCAGCATGCGATCTCTTGTGGTCAGAGACCTACCTCCAACTCATCCAAGGAAGTTAACACCCACAGGTCTGTAAGCCAGAGAGAAAGAAACACCGTTGGCATTTTGCTGTTTCCCTGCTGTTATAACCTATCTTTTGTCTATGAAGGCATGGCATGGCACGGCATGGATTCTGGAACAGACTGTCTACAGTCTGCTACTTATTAACTGTGTGACCTGTGTAAGTTAATTAGCTTTTCTGGGTCTCAGTCTCCTTCTCTTCACAACTGCCTGTGCTGAAGGGTGTGTGCGTGTGTATATGCATGTGAGTGTGCATGCGTTTATAGGTTTTGGATTATTTCCAGTTGACTTGGGAAAAATTTGTTGTATGTTAAGATTACTAATATATTGTCTTCCAGAAAGACTACAAATACTTTTTCAGGATTTTCTGTCATTTTGTTATTTATTAATGATATTTTTGACACACAGGCATTTTAATTCTTTGTATGGCCAGGTGAATCCCATTTTACTTTTTGATTTATACAATTGCTTTGGCTTAGAAAGCTTTTCTTATCCCAACAGACACACCTGTACATAAACTTCATGGTATCATCTTACATTGAAGTTTGTAATCCACTTAAAAGCTATTTTTATACATGAAGTGAAGTTCTAGGTAGATTTTTTTTTATCTGATGGTTCAGCTGATTTCCTCAAAATTATTTGTTGAATAATTTATTGTTGCTTTATCAGATGTTAAATTAGTATATAGTGTAGTTTGTTTTTAGCCTCATGATTCTTGTCGATACCACTTTGTTTAACTACAGTAGTACTATATTTTAGTAAGTCTGCTGGATTACTTTATCTTCTCAAAATCTTCTTACCTGTTTTTTTTCTCTCATTGATATTGATAAATGGACTTTAGGTCATTTTCTTCTTCAGGAAATTTCTACTAGAACAAAAGAAATACTTTAGAAGTATTAAATCTCTCACATAAAGACACGATCCTTTCTGATATATATTATTATTGTTTTCTTTGTATGGGTCATGCACATTTTGAGAACTGTCAGCCCACCAGTATTTCACCATTGTCCACTGTAAGATCCTGCAAAACTATTTCACTTTTGTGCACGTGTAAGCACATGTGTGTGAGGGCACACACACAATCACACAGAAGGAGCTCAGCATCTGACATAAACTGCTGCTCTTTTTAAGATTTGGCCTTTGTAAATGACTCCCCTCTAATTACAGAGAACATTCCTCTAGTATCTGTTTGTAGATGATATTTTAATCTCCACATCCTTGACCATTTGCAGTGGCAACAGTGAATCTCAAACTTTCCTAAGGGCTGACTTCAACCTTTTCAGCTAAGGAATAAATGGTCAGGTGTCCATTTTATGAGTGGCAGCCTTTTAACTCAGTAGAAACAATATAGTGGACTGAACAATGAACAAGTATTCATTGCTGGGATCTTTGAAGGTACCCGATACCGCTCTCCGCCTGATTTATAAGCCAAATGATAAATAAAACATGAGTCAGCAGGTGGAGCACTTTATTACTGATAGAGACTAACTTGAAGGTACAGCTCAGCTTAGAGCCCAAATGAACCCCTCAGCCACAGCTCCCCACTGGTTGAGCTACAGAAGGAAGGAGGAAGAAGGTCTGTTATTCTGAGAATTCTGATAGGTTATCTCAACTCCAAAGTAGGAGAATGGCTATCACTCTCAACCCAAGTAACTCTCTTCCCCTTTGGTGGGATGAGAAAAGAGGCACAATCTATCCTTGTGAAAACCAGGAGGAAAGAGGCATTCCCTCTCAAAACTCAAGGACAAGGGCAGGGACTTTATTTCTGTGTAATCTCAGCTAGAGAAAGAGGCTTGACTTCTCTTTATTGGTCTCATCACTTATTTTCTCAGCAAATACTTCTGTGCCCACCCTGCCGCAGGCATAGTTCTAGGCAACGGGGGATCAGCCCTGGAGACTGAAGACAAAACAGAAAGTCCCTGCTTTCTTGGAATTTGCTATCTGCAGGAGGAAATGCAGATCACAAACAAAATAAAGATAACTGTTAAGAGGTGAGAAGCCATTAAAAGTAGAACAGGACGATGGGAAGGGATGAGGGATTGGGGGTGGTTCTTGAATCTGGATGAGTCTCTGAGGAGGTCACGTTGAGCTGAGGCTCCAACGATGAGGCGAAAGAATCAGCACGGCGAAGACCTGGAAGGAGAAGGCCGCTGCAAGAGGCGGCATCTCAGTCCCCAAGGCAGGAATAGCCTCAAAGAGTTCCTGAACCTACACCTTGTGTTCTTGTGAACCAGCCACCGTGGCACAGAGGTCTCTGACCGGTCACCATGGCACTCAGAGACCAGGTTGCACTGTAATTTGGCATGGCATTTCCACTATAACAAGCATTGGTGCCTTAAATCTTTACTTGTTTAAAGGACATGTGATTGAAATTGTTACTTTTGCTCTTCGTACATTCTTATGAAGAAAAACAAACCCACTTGATCTGGAGGGCTGGGAATGAATCAAAACTGAGACCACAGCCTAACCTTTTAACACCCTTAAGAGCTATGATGGTGGTATTGGACAGAGACCTCTCTAGTGGCCAATAGCAGATAATCCTACCACCGTATGGGCTCGGCACTCGGGATACAAAGGCGGAGAAGGCAAACTTGGTCCCTGCCGTAGCCAAGAGGCTTATGGGGATGATAGATGCTAATAATAATTAAACAAGACATTGATTTTTCCTGGTTAGAATTATTCCTAGGTATTTTGTTCTTGTGTCGCTTAGGTGAATGAAATTATTTCCGCCGTTTTATATTTTAATCGGTTTTTGCTAGTTGTAATAGTTTGCGAGGGCTACCATAACAAAATGGCACAGACTGTGTGGCTCAAACAACAGCAGTTTATTTTCTCATAATTTCGGAGGCTAGAAGTCCAAGATCAAGGTATCAGCGGGTTTGGTTTCTTGAGACCTCTCTCCTTGACCTCTCTCCTCTCTCCTTGATGATCTTCTTGCGCTGTCCTTACATAGTCTTCCTCTGCACACATGCATGTCAGGTGTCTCTCCTGTTTCCAAATTTCCTCTTTAATAAGGACACCAATCAGATTGGATTAGGACATACCCTAATGGCTTCAGTTTGACTTAACCACTTCTTCATAGGCCCTATTTCCAAATACTGTCACATTCTGAGGTATTGGGGGTTAGGACTCAAATGAATCTTGGAGTGGGGATACAATTCAGCCCATAACACTTGTAAATAGGAAACCTATTTATTTGTATATATTTAAGGAGTATTCAGCTACTTTACTGAGTCTCTTCCTAATTCTAAAATAATATAATTATTTTTCTTTTGAGTTTTCTGGGTATAAAGTCATGCCATCTGAAAAAGTGGGAAAATTCTCTCTTTAATCAAAACTTTGTTTATGTTGGCCAGAGCTTTCAGAACAATGATAAATAATGGTCATGGGGGGGGGGGAATCTTATTTTAAAACTGATTTTAATGTTAGCAGCTCCCCATGAATATTAATTTAACAAATCTTTATTGAACTCCTATTACATTTCATGTATTGCTGTAGGTGCTGAAGATACCAAGATGAATAAAATGGACAAAAATTCTGGCCTGTATGGAGCTTTCATTTCAGTTGGGAGAGATAGACACGAAACATTAATAAGGAAGACATATAGTACGTTAGAGGGTGCTAAGTGCTGCAGAGTTGGAAAAGCAGAGAATGGAAAAAAGAAGTGCTGAGGTAGGTTGAAACTGCAGTGAGTGACGAGGGAAGGCTATGGTGACACTGAGTACAAGTGGATAATCGAGGAGTAAGTGGCAGAGGCAGGGGGAACAGCAAGTGAAAAGGCCCTAGGGTGGAAACATGCCCGATATGTTTGAGGAAAAGGCAAAGAACCCAATGTTGCAGTTGTGACGGGAGATGATGTCAGAGAGAAAACAAAGGGTGTGTAAGGTCTCGCAGGCCATTGACTTTTCTTCTACGTGAAATGATGAGCCCTGGAAAAAATTTGGAGCAGAGACCTGACAGGATCCATTGTATCTTGACAGAATCACTCTGTGTTGAGAACCAGTTATAAAGAAGGAAGGAATCAGGCAGAGTAGTTGGACTATTGCAATCACACCAAGAAGACATGGTAACGTGGAATAGGACGACAGAGGTGGTGGGAAATAAACGGATTCTGAGTATGTGTTAAAGACAGGACCACATTGTGTGTGGGGGGTAAGATAGAGAAAAGAATCGGCGACTTCATGGTTTTCGGTTCGAAAACCTGAATAAGCAGAATTGCCATTGTGAATATGGCACTGAGGGAGGAAAAATTTATGGGGGGATGTGAGGGATACTGAGCTTGAGATGATCTAACAGGCGTCCAAATAGAGATGCTGAACAGACAATTCGATTTGAATCTGGAGTTCAGGGGAAAGTGTCGCCCTAAAGATATCAATATGGATGTTGTTAACATGTGGCAAACCAGGGCAATAGATAATCACACAAAAGGAATGAGTATAAGCAGAGTAGATGAAAGGGCCAAAGACTGAGTGCTGGTGCACTCCAACATTTAAAGCTTGGGGGAAAGATGAAGAGCCAGTAGCCGAGAAGAAGCAATGCTTGTAATAGGAGGAAAACCATGGAGTGTAACAAACTAGAAGACAAATAAAGTGTCTCAAGAAGATAGAATAATCAACGATATAGAGTGCAACGGACAGGTCCTATGAGAATGGGTTCTGCAAAAGAATTTAGCAAAAGGCAAGTCATTAGTGACTTTGACCAGAGTCATTTTATTAGGGTGGGATAGGTGAAAGCGAAAGACTTGAACAGGCTTAAGAGAGAAGAGGAGGGAAATTAGAGAAAGCTAGTATGAATAATTCTTTCAAAAAGTTTAGCTAAAGAAATAGCAAAGTAGCGGAAAGGGGAAATGGAGTCCAGAGAGGGTATCCTAAAATCCTTCATAAAAATCAACTCCACTAAGGTATAATTGTATGTAATAAAATGTACCCATTTTGAATGTTCATTTTGATGAGTTTTGACAAACTCATATGCCCATGAAACCACACCATAACTGGGATAGACAACATTTATGTCATCCCCTAAAGTTCCCCTGTGCCCCTTTCCAGTTAATCCCTCTACTGCCGACCCAGGCAACCACTAATTTGCTTTCTGTCACTATAGATTATAGTTGCCTTCTATAGAGTTTCATTTAAATGGAATCATACAGTATATGTTTTTTATGTCTGGATTTTTTTCAGTCAATAATAAACTTTTTTAGATTCATCCATGTTGTTGAGCTTGTCATAGTTCACTCTTTTTATTTCTAAGTGGTATTCTTTTGTTTTTCTATACCACAATTTGTCCATTCACTTGATGATGGATATTTATATTTGTTCCAGTTTTGGGCTATTATGAACGGAGATGCTACGAATATTTGTGTGTAAGTCTTTGTGTGGACCTATGTTTTCATTTCTACTGTATAAATACTTTAGAAATGGAGTTTCTGGGTGAAATGGAGTCTGTACAACTTTATAAGAAACTGTGCATTTGTTTTCTGAAGTGACTGTACAATTTTCCTACCAGCAGTATATAAGATTTACAGTTGTTGCAAATTCTGACAACATTTGGTATAACCAGTCTTTTGAATTTTGACTAGTCTAGTGGGTATGTAGTGGGTATCTCATGATTTTCAATTTCTTCATAAGGCTGTTTTGGCAATTTGGAATTTGCAAGGAATTTGTCCACTTCACCAGAACTGTCCAATTTATTGTTCTAATGTTCGTCGTGGTATTTGCTTACTTCCCTTTTAACGTCTGTATGGTCTGTAGTAGCACCTTGAGTTTCATTTGCGATATTGGTATTTTGTAACTTCAATCGTTTTTGTTGTTACTGATGATGACTACTTTAACTAGAATCTTATCAAATTTGCTGTTTTCAAAGAACCAACTTTTTTTTTAATTGAGATTTATTAATTGGAATATTATATTGGTTTTGGGTGTACAACATGGTTCATTATTTGTATGTGTTGGTAAATGATCACCATAGTAAGTCTAGTTAACATTCATTACTATACACAGTTATAATTTTTTTTCTTCCAATGAGAAACCTTAAGATTTACTCTTGGCAACTTTCAGATATAGGATTCCGAGTTATTAAGCATAGTAACCATGCTGCACATTACATTTCCGTGACTTATTTATTTTATACTTGGAAGTTTATACTTTTTGGTCACCTTCAACCATTTTACCCACTTCCCATCCCTTGCCTCTGGCAACCGCCAATCTGTCCTCTGTATCTATGAGTCTGATTTTGTTTTGTTTTTCAGATTTCACATATAAGTGAGAGCATATAGTATTTGTCTTTCTCTGACTTATTTTACTTAGTATACTGCTCTCAAGGTCCATCCATGTTGCTGAAAATGGCAAATTCCCTTTGGATGAATAATATTAACATATCTCAAATTTTACGTATCTCAAATATATGTCCTGTGTGTGTGTGTGTGTGTGTTTGTGTGTGTGTATACACACCACATTTTCTTTATCCATTCATTCAGTGATGAACAATTAGGTTTTTTCCATGTCTTGGTTATTGTAAATATTCTGCAGTGAACATAGGGTGCACATATCTTTTCAAGTTAGTGTTTTCATTTTCTTTGGACAACTACACAGAAATATATGGTAGTTCTCTTTTTAATTTTTTAAAAGAAACTTCATGCCGTTTTTCATAGTTGTTGCTCAAATTTACATTCCCACCAACAATGCACAAGTGTTCTATTTTCTCATTATTTCTTATAATTTTTGATAATAGCCATTCTAACAAGTGTGAGGTTGTATCTCACTATGGTTTTGATTTGCAGTTCCTTCTTGATTAGTGATGTTAAGCACATTTTCATGTACCTTTTGGCTATCTGTGCATCTTCTTTGGAAAAATGTCTATTCAGATCCTCTGCCCATTTATAATTTGATTGTTTATTTTTGCTATTGAGTTGTATGTTTTTTATATATTTGAGCTGTTAGTCCTTTATTAGATATATAATTTGCCAACATTTTCTCTCATTCTGTAGTTTGTCTTTTCTTTTTGTTGATAGTTACCTTTGTTGTACAGAAGCCTTAAAAAGTTTTTAACGTTTATTTTTGAGAGAGAGAGAGAAAGAGAGAGCATGCATGCAAGTGGCAGAGGGGAAAGAGAGGGAGACAGAGGTTCTGAGGCTGGCTCCATGCTGACAGCAGAGAGCCAAATGTGGGGCTCAAACTCACAAACTATGAGATCATGACCTGAGCCTAAGTCAGATACTTAACCAATTGAGCCACCCAGGTGCCCCCAGAAGCCTTTTAGTTTGGTGTAGTCCCACTTGTTTATTTTTGCTTTTGTTATCTGATTTTTTTTAATTTTAAATGCTTATTTATTTTTGAGAGAGAGAGAGAGAAAGTCAGGGAGGGGCAGAGAGAGAGGGAGACACAGAATCCAAGCAGGCCCTAGGCCCTGAGCTGTCAGCACAGAGCCTGATGCGGGGCTGGAACCCACGAACGGTGGGATCGTGACCTAAGTCAGATGCTTAACTGACTGAGCCACCCAGGCACTGTTCCATGTGTCTTTAAAAAACAAACGTGCATAGGGGCGCTTGGATGGCTCAGTCGGCTGAGCGTCCGACTTCGGCTCAGGTGACGATCCCACCGTTCGTGGGTTCGAGCCCCCGTGTCCGGGTCTGTGCTGACAGCTCAGAGCCTGGAGCCTATTTGCGATTCTTTGTCTCCCCCTCTCTCTGCCCCTCCCCCACTCGCACTCTCTCTCAAGAATAAACATTAAAATTTTTTTTTTTTAAACAAATGTGTATTCTGCTGTGATTGGGAAAAGTCTTCCAAAAATGTCAATCATGTCAAATTTTTAGTGTTGCTCAAGTCCTCCATGTGCTTACCAATTTTTAGTCTTGTTTTTCTATCTATTACTAAGAGAGCAGTGTTGAAATTTGTAACTATAGTCATCATTTTGTCCATTTTTCCTTTCAGTTCTGTTAGTTTTTGACTCATATATATTGAAATTCTTTTATTGGGTGCACATACATTTGGGACTGTAATGACTTCATGGTGAATCAACTCTTTTGTCATTTTGTTGTTGTTATTGTTGTCATTTGTTATTACTTGACTTTTGCCTAAAGAATATCCTTTTACATTTTTTTTTTTGTAATGTATGTCTACTGTTCATGAATTTTCTGAACTTTTTTGGTCTCAAAAGTTCTTACTTCACCCTCATTTTGAAAGCTATTTTTAATTGCACATTGCATTATGGGACTTAAGGATTTTTAAAATCATTTTAAAAATATAATTCCATTGTCTTCTGGCTTGCATACGTTCTTGTGAGAATTTGTATATTTGTTCCTCTGTGTATAAGGTCTTGTTTCTTTGGCTGCATTTAAGATATTCTCTTTATCAGTGATTTTAAACAATTTTATTATTATATGACTCTGTGTTTGTGGGAGTGTGTGTGTGTGTGTGTGTGTGTGTGTTTATTATGCTTGGGATTTATTGTGTTTCTTCAGTCAGTAGGTTTAGAGCTTTAGTCAAATTTTGAAAAAATCAGCCATTATTACTCTCCTTTTTTTCTAAGACTGTAATTACATAAATATTAGACTTCTTGGTATCACCCTAGAGAACACTACGGTAATTTTATTTTCAGCCTCATATCTCTTAGTGTTTTGTATTGTATAAATTCTATTATTATGCTTTCAAGTTTACTTACCCTTTCTTTTGCAGTGTCTAATCTGGTATTCAACTCATTCAGTAAACCTTTCATTTCAAATATCATATATATTTTTTATCGCTAACCATTTCCTTAGATTCATTTAAATAGCTTCCTTTTCTCTCCTTATTCTGTTCATGTTTTCCTGTAAATATTTGCACATAATCATAATAGTTGCTTTAGGATTCTTATCTACTAGTTCCATTGTCTTTGTTATCTCTGGGTTGATATCAATTCACAGATTTCTCTCCTGATTATCTGTCACATTTCCTACCTCTTGGCATGTTTACTCATTTTTTATTGAATGTTGAACATTGTGGTGCATATTGAGTGGATTTTGTTGTCCTCCTCTAGAGAGTGTTGAGCTTTGTTTTAGCAAGCACTTAAAGCTGCTGCAGATCAATGTGCTTCTGTTGAAATCTGTTTTTAAACTTTGCTTAGGCAGATATTGAGTAAACTGTAAAATTGTGTTCTATTATTTTTAAGTTAATTTTGATTTTCCAGCCCTCTTATTTTCTCTGTTCTCTTTCTTCAACTGTTATTAGAAAAATGTTGAAACTTTAAATCTTCTCTTCATGCTCTAAACCTTTATTTCATACTTTCCATGACATTTTTGTTTACATTAAGTTCTGGGAGATTTCCTTAGCTTAATGTGAGGTTACTAATTTGCTGTTCATCATTACTTATTTTGCTATTCAGCTGATCTTTTGAGTTTGCTTCAAAGATTATACATTTTTCATTTTAAGATCTCTAACTAGTTATTTTACATAATAGCTTTTTCTTATATCATAGGTATTATATCTTCTCTTATTCTTTTGAGAATATTATTACCCTTTTGTAAAAATTTTTTATTTATTCTATTAACTGTGTATCCTCAAATGTTAGCTCTTTTTTTGTTGGGTTTGGTACTTTTCTCCAGGTGTTGGTTGATTCTGGGCTTATACTTCTTTCAAATTGCCTTATTATTTTTATACAGATGCTGTTATATATTGTAGTTACTTTGAGTTATTGTAGGGGAGAGGTAAATTGTTCAGCTGGGCAGTACGTGATGGTAGCTCATCTTCTGGGTGAGTAGGGTTATATCTTACTCCAAAATATAGCTAAACTTCTGTGGAACTTCCCTATCTTTTGGACCTACGCATTCATACTTCTTAGAAGCAAAAGTCAGCCACTTATATTGTCCCAAATTAGGGATGAATGAGTAATGAAAACCACTGTCCTGAATGCTTCAGGTGTAGTAATCAGCTAACTCATTCTCTAAACTCTACCTTTCACACACATCACTTCTGCGTTTGGAGTGTCCTATATACACTTTCAACTTAGGCAAAGTGTTCTCATGTATCATTACATAGTGGTGTTTACTTCATTAATGTTTTGTTTCTATCTATCTTTCTATCTATCTATCTATCTATCTATCTATCTATCAGTAAAGGGCTTCTGAACAAGTTTATTCTACCGACCAAATTTTCTTGTGTTCTAGAGTGGTTAAGATTTTTCTTAATTTTTTTTCTATCATTTCATGATAAATACTTGAATCTCTCCTGTGGTGTATCTTCTTCATATTTATTTGGTTAATTTTCTGTTTTCTTAGTAAATTTTGCCATAATTTAATATCCCATGTTGTTGATTTCAAATAACCAACTTCTGTAGTTGTTAATTTATTTTCTGCTTTTGATTTTACTGATTTATTTGTTTGCTTAATTTTTTAATTTTCACTCTATTTCATTTAATAAAAATTGAAATGATTACTTTGCCTTATATTTCTGTTTTGGCTGTATCTCACAAGTTTAGTTTATAAACTTATTTCTTAAATTATCTTCTGAATTATTTGTTATGATAGTTTGACTCTTAAGTCAAAGAGAAATTGGGAAGGCTTTGTAATTTCTAATTACTAAGGTTTTAAAAAGCTTTTGTTTTTCTTTCTGGAAGTCTCAGCAAATATCTTGTCATATATCATTAATTCAGATTGTTTGTGCTCATCTATGTATCAAGTTATGTACTCATATTTGCGCTAATTATTATGGTCAGGGCGGTGATAAATGAGGCAATCTGGCCTTAAATAAAACAGGTGACTAATAATGGGGGACAAGTGGTTCCCCAAAGACTATAGACTAGAGTGTTGCTTGAATGGGGAAAAAGAGGAATGGATTTTAGATGGCAACCACAAATACCCACTAGAGTAGACATCCATTTTCCTTCCTTATTTTATTATGAACATCATAATGAAAAGTTAATGGCTGCTGCATTATCTTTGCAAACCCTACTAATGACATAGAAATCAAGAACAAAATCACAATCTTGTATTTGCCTTTTAACTCAGTTTTAAAACTCAGTTTTTCCTTGTACTGTCCATTTGAAATAGTTAAGATTTATATCACTGTTCTTATGCTTCAAAATTGGTAACTGAGGCTTATAAAAATAGAATAACTTCTCTGTTGTTCTGCACTTAGTTTCCTTGGACTAGACAAGGCAGCACACTTTCCAGCTGCAAATTCAACCAAACACCATATGTCTTCTTTACCTATACTCCAACAAGTTTTTCTCATTTTAAAATTGCCATATAATTTTTGGTGCCAATTACCCTATTTTGAATTGCTACTAAAAAACCCTATCATTTTCACTTATGATTACTTTTTTCTTAGGGGTAAATTACATATAGTCTTAACCTCATAATTCTGGTTAGGCTGATGTCAGTAAATAATATGATGTCCTTTTTAATACCATATTTGAAAATTCTCTTGCATTGTTTATAGATTTCATTTTGTGTTTTTCTCTATTTTTAGGTTAAGTGATTTAAAATTTTATTATCTTTTTAACCAGGTTATAAAGATTGTATTCATGTTTACTAAAACAGTGCTTTCTGTAATCTCACAATCTGGTAACAGTATTCATTCTTTAAAATTATGACTCCCTAGAGGTCCACTATGAAGTGGGGGCAAGGTTTTTTTTTTTAGTTGAAACTTTCAAGCAAGGTACATGCTTGATTTGTTTTACTTTGATGTTACAGTGATAAGGAAATTTTTCATTAGGGAATAGATGCTTTAACTCTGTTCTTCAGGCCTTAATTTCATTTCCTGAGGTTGGATACATTGTTATATATAGTAGTTGGAATTTATACTGTGGAGTAGCTTGAGAAACTGTGTTTTGTAGTTGGCATAAAAGTACAAACCATTCATACAAACAAAAATTTATGGTTTGATGCTCATGTTTTAGTCTAACACCATGACCATAATTATTTAGCTTTCTATTTAAAGGGTCCTTAGCCTAATGAAAACAAATCTTGGAAATAGTTCCTTTTTTATTATACAAGTCCTGATATTTTTCTTCTCAGAAATATCAGAGTGTATTTCATTTTATCTGGCTCATAAAATCGATGTTTGGAATGTCACAAACTTATAAAAACTGTAATGTAGAGTTGTTTCATACTCTATATTTTTATTTTATTAGAAGAGATGTATATTTCTTCAGCTTTATATGTATGAAAAGAGCAACATGGTATAGTAGAAAGATCACTGGCTTTGGGTTTAGAAGATTCTAGCTCTCGCGTGGGCTCTAGCATGATGTAGCTGTGAAATATTTGGTTGGACACTTGATTCTCTGAGCTTGTTTTCCCATGTATTTATGGGAATAATAATATCTGCCTGACCTTAAAGAGTAATTGAGAGAATCCTATGAGACAGTATACAAGCAAGATGCTTTGGGAACTGCCAAAAGCAATGCCAAGTGGTGACTGTGTTAGCTTTGTGTGTACATCTGTGCTTCAGGCCCAAGTGTAAGCAAAGCTCCACCAGGCCGTTTAAGAAGGGAGAAGGGAAAGAATTCATGAAAGATAGGCCCCTTTCCTTAAAGAAATTCTTTTCATCTGATGTCTAATTTGGGTAGGCTGAGACATGCCCTATTTTTATCCTGTGGAGAATAGCATCATCGTGGCTACCTCATGTTCATTTTCTGGATTTTCACTTTTGCTTCCATAGAGTGTGATATTTTAGATTCCCAAATGCTTACTCATGATTCTGACTTTCTTTCAAATAGTAGTGCATCTTCTTTATATTTTAATTGTAATTGCTACAAATACAACACAATTTCTTATGCTGATTTTTTAAGGATTTAAAATATCTTTCCTTCTCTGATTTTATTTTTGTACGTGTGATTAATTCCAATAAGTATATCAATTATTTCGGTTAAATGTCATCATTCAGAAGATTCATTCAGATTAATTATCTTAATAACTTTGTTGTGGAGATGGGTTATGTGGCACTTAGGGACAGGTAAGCAGTGGGTACTGATAATACTAAGTCAAATAAGGTAGTCTTCAGGCAACTTTATATTCAAATCAGGAAAATGGAGGCTCCCACAGCTCGAATAGAATGTGATAAGAGCTAACTGGAATAGTATAAAGAATAGAGTGCTCTAGCTTGGATTGGACATCAATGTATTTTTTTTTTAATTTGGTAACCAAAAGAAGGATGAACACACCTAACATTTTAACACATCAATAATTCTTCTATTTATCTAGAGAAGAGTTTATAAATTGGAGGCTGTAGGCAGGATTTGGCTTGCATACATTTTTGTTTTGGCTCACAGAATATTTTAAAACTTTGAGCCAACATGTAAACATTGTATTTTATACAAACATCCAAATTTCCCAGTTTGTTTTGAAAAAAATTATAGATTTGCCAACATCAGTTCTGCTTTTGTACATGACAGTCATTTGGAGATGAACGGAACCTACCTGCCCTAAAGGCCAAGTGCTTTCAAGTTGACTATTGGCGATGCTACTTCACACGCCCTTCTGCTTGTCATTTCTTTTTTCTTTTTAAAGCTTATGTATTTTTGGGGGGGAGGGGCAGAGAGAGGGAAAGAGAGTTTCAAGCAGGCTCTGCACTCCGTGTAGACCCTGACATGGGGCTCAAACTCAGGAACTGTGAGATCATGACCTGAGCCAAAGTCGAGTCAAAGATGCTTAACTGACTGAGCCGTTCAAGTTGTCATTTCTGAAACCCCAGGTTGGTTCTTACCTCAGAACCTCTGCATCTACTGAACTGTAGTCTGGAAACCTTTTTTTTTTTTTTTTTAATCATTTTAATTCCAGTGTAGTTAACATAGAGTATTATAATAATTTCAGGTGTATAATATAGTGATTCCGCAGTTCCATATAATACTCAATACTCATCAAGATTAAGTGTGCTCTTAAATTGCTTTATCTGTTTCACTCGTTCCCCACCCTCCCCAGCCTTCTTCCCTCAGTAACAACCTGTGTGTTCTCTATAGTTAAGAGTCTGTTTCTTGATTTGTCTTTCTCTTTTTTCCCTTTTCTTCATTTGCTTTGTTTCTTAAATTCCACATGAGTGAAATCATATTGTATTTGTCTTTCTTAGTGGATTATTTCACTTAGCATTATACTCTCTAGCTCCATCCACGTTGTTGCAAATGGCAAGATTTGATTATTTTCTATGGCTGAATAATATTCCACTATATATATATATATATATATATATATATATACCCAAACTTCTTCATCTATTGATGGACACTTGGGCTGCTTCCATAGTTTGGTTATTGTAAATAATGCTGCAGTAGGGGCACCTTGGTGGCTCAGTTGGTTAAGCATCCAACTCTTGATTTTGGCTCAGGTCATGATCTTGCAGTCATGAGATCAAGCCCCATATTGAGCTCCATGCTGAGCAAGGAGCCTATTTGGGATTCTCTCTCTCTCTCTCTCTCTCTCTCTCTCTGCCTTGCCCCTCTCTCTCAATAAATATATAAATAAATAAACAGTAAAAAAAATAATGCTGCAATAAACAAAGGGATGCATGTGTCCATTTAAATTAGTGTCTTCATATTCTTTGGGTAAACACCCAGTAGTGTAATTCCTGGATCTTAGGGTAGTTCTATTTTTAATTTTTTGAGGAACCTACATACTGTTTTCCACAGTAGTTGCACCAGTTTGCATTCCAGCCAACAGTGCACAAGGGTTCCTTTTCCTCCACATCCTCACCAACACTTGCTTCTTGAATTTTTAATTTTAGCCATTCTGACAGGTGTGAGGTGGTATTTCATTGGGGTTTTGATTGCATTTCTCTGATAATGAGTGATGTTGATCATCTTTTCATGTGTCTTTTGGCATTCTGTATTTCTTCTTTGAGTAAATATCTGTTTGTATATTCCACCTATTTTTTTAAGTTTATTTATCTTGAGAGAGACAGAGAGTGTGTGAGTGGGGGAGGGGCAGAGGCAGAGAGGGAGAATCTCAAGCACTGACAATGCAGAGCCTAACGCAGGGCTCGAATTCACAAAACTGTGAGGTCATGACCTGAGCCAAAATCAAGAGTCAGATGCTTAACCAACTGAGCCACCAGGTACCCCTTCCGCCATTTTTTAAATTGGGTTCTTTGGAGATTTTTTGGTGTTCTGGTATATAAGTTATTTATATTTTGGATACTAACCATTTATCAGATATGTCATTTGTGAGTGTCTTCTCCCATTCAGAAGGTTGCCTTTTGGTTTTGTTGGTTATCTGCTGTGTAGAAACTTTGATTTTGATGTAGACCCCTAAGTTTATTTTTGCTTCTGTTTCCCTTGCCTCGGGAGACATATCTAGAAGGATGTTGCCACAACCAATGTCAGAGAAATTACTGCTATATTTTCTTCTAGGACTTTTATGGTTTCAGGTCTCAAATTTAGGTCATCAATACATTTTGAATTTATTTTTGTGTAAGGAAGTTGTCCAATTTCATTCTTTTGCATGTAGCTATCCAGTTTCCCTGGTATCATTTGTTCAAGACGGTGTCTTTTTCCCATTGCATATTCTTTCCTCCTTTGTCAAAGATTAATTGACCATATAATTGTGGGTATATTTCTGGTTTTCTATCCTGTTATTGGTCTATGTGTCTATTTTTGTGCCAGTATCATACTGTTTCGATTCCTACATCTTTGTAATATAACCTGATGTCCGGAATTGTGATATACCCAGTTTTGTTTTTCCTTTTTGAGATTGTTTTGGCTATTTTGGGTCTTTTGTGGTTCTCTACAAATTTCAGTATTGTTTGTTCTAGTTCTGGGAAAAAATGTTGTTGGTATTTTGATAGGGATTGCATTAAATATGTAGATTATTTTGGGTATTAGAGACATTTTAACAATATTTATTCTTCCAGTCATGACCATGGAATATCTTTCCAGTTCTTTGTGTCATCTTCAATTTCTTTCATCAATGTTTTATAGTTTTCAGAGCACAGGTCTTTCACCTCTTTGGTTAAGTTTATTCCTAGGTACCTAATAATTTTTGGTGCAATTGTAAATGGGATTTTTTTTCTTAATTTCTCTTTCTGTTGCTTCAATATCAGTATATAGAAATGCAACAGATTTCTGTATGCAGTAAAACTTTGGTTTGCGAGCATAATTCGTTCTGGAAACATGTTTATAATCCAAAGCACTTGTATATCAAAGTGAATTTCCCCATAATAAATAATGGAAACTCAGACGACTTATTCCACAACCCAAAAATATTCATATAAAAATGATTATAATACTGTAGTATAATGCAAAATAAAAAATCAAATACAAATTACAAAGAAAAATAAATAAATTAACTTGCACTTCCCTCTGAAAGCCTTCGTGGCTGGTGTGAGGGAGACAAGAGACAGGAGGATTACTGTGTAGGGCAACTTTCTCTATCACTAACACAATCACTGCTATCTATTGGAGCAATGGAATATTTCTTTTTGTGCACCTTTCACAAGGAATCTATCCAATGTCACTTGCTTTTGGCTACTTTTGAGAATTTTGTGGAAATATGACATTTCATTGATGATCACACACAGTCCCGCAGTGAAAGAGAGAGAGAAGAACCTTTGGCTCAGCTGTGATTCTGTGACGTTTGGCATCACCTACTACTTGTATTGCAAGGCATTGCTCGTTCATCAAGTTAAGATTTATTAGAAATGTTTGCTTTCCTTGCAGAACACTCGCAAAACAAGTTACTCACAATCCAAGATTTTACTGTGTTGATTTGTATCCTGTGACCTTTCTGAATTCATTTTTCAGTTCTAGAGTGTTTTGGTGAAATCTTTAGGGTTTTCTCTATATAATATGTCATCTACAAATAGTGAAAGTTTTACTTTTTCCTTACCAACTTGGATACCGTTTATTTCTTTTTGTTTTCTTATTGCTGTGGCTAGACCTTCCAGTACTATGTTGAAAAAAAAGTGGTGAGAGTGGACACCTTTGTCTTGTTCCTGACTTTAGGGGAAAAGCTCTCAGTTCTTCACCATCGAGTACAATGTTAGCTGTGGCTTTTTATATAAGGTTTTTATTGTGTTAAGGTATGTTCCCTCTAACCCTACTTTATTGAGGGTTTTTATCATGAATGGATGTTGTACTTTGTCAAATGCTTTTTCTGTATCTATTGAAACGATCATATAGTTTTTACCCTTCCTCTTATTGATGTGATGTATCACGTTGATTTGTGAATATTGTATCACCCATGCATCCTGGGAATAAATGATACTTGATCGTGGTGAACGATTTTTATAATGTATTGTTGGATTTGGTTTGCTAATACTTTGTTGAGGATTTTTGCATCCATGCCCATCAGAGATATTGGCTTATGATTCTTTTTTGGTGGTATCTTTATCTGGTTTTGGCATCAGGGTAATGTTGGCCTCATAGAATGAATTTGGAAGTTTTCCTTCCTTTTCTATTTCTTTGGAATATTTGAAAAGAATAGGTATTAACTCTTCTATACATATTTGGTAGAATTCACCTATGAAGCTGTCTGGTCCTGGACTTTTGTTCGTTGGGAGTTGATTACTGACTAAATTTAATTGCTAGTAATGATCTATTCAAATTTTCTATTTCTTCCTGCATCAGTTTTGGTGGGTTATATGTTCTAAGAATGTATCCATTCCTGCTAAGTTGTCCAGTTTGTTGGCATATAATTTTTCATAACATCCTCTGACAATTGTTTATATTTCTGGGGTGTTGGGTTTTTTTCTTCTTCCATTTGTTATTTTGTTTATTTAAGTCCTATCTTTCTCTTTTCCTCTCTCTCTGTCTTTCTCTCTCTCTCTCTCTCTTTCTGTCTCTCTCTGTTTTTTTTTTTTTTTTTTTTTTTGATGAGTCTGGCTAGAGGTTTATCAGTTTTATGGATTTTTAAAAAATTTTTTATTATTTATTTATTTTGAGAGAGAGAAAGCATGAGCAGGGGAGGGGCAGAGAGAGAGAGAGACAGAGAGAGAGACAGAGAGAGAGACAGAGAGACAGAGAGGATCGCAAGCAGGCTCTGTGCTGTCAGCACAGAGCCCAATGGCAGGCTCAAACTCACAAACCACAAGATCATGACCTGAGGCAAAATCAAGAGTCAGATGCTTAACTGACTGAGCCACCAGGTGTGCTTTGTTGATTTTTTCAAAGAAACAGCTCCTAGTTTCATTGATCTGTTCTATTTTTTTTTTTTTTTTAGGTTATATATCATTTATTTCTGCCCTAATCTTTAGTATTTGCTTCCTTCTGCTGCTTTGTGATTTTCTTTGTTTTCCTTTTTTCTAGCTCCTTTAGATATAAGGTTAGATTGTTTGCAAGATTTTTCTTGCTTTTTGATGTAGACTTGTATTAGATTGTTTATTTGCAAGATTTTTCTTGCTTTTTGATGTAGACTTGTATTACAATAAACTTTCTTAGAACCACTTTTGCTGCATCCCAAAGATTTTGGAGGACTATGTTTTCATTTGCATTTGTTTCCTTGTAATATTGTATTTCTTCTTTGATTTCTTGGTTGACCCACTCATTGTTTAGTAGCATGTTACTTAACCTGAATGTATTTGTGCTCTTTCCAGATTTTTTCTCGTGTTTTATTTCTAGCTTCATAGCGTGGTGGTCAGAAAAGTTGCATGGTATGACTTAGATCTTTTTGAAATTGTTGATACTTGTTTTGTGGACTAATATGGGATCTATTCTAGAGAAGATTCCATGTACGCTTGAAAAGAATGTGTATTCTGCTGTTTTAGGGTGGAATGTCCTGAATATATTTGTTAAATCCATCTGGTCCAGTGTGTCATTCAAATCCACTGTTTCCTTGTTGATTTTCTGTTTGGATGATTTGTCCATTGATGTACACGGGGTGTTAAAGTCCCCTACTGTTGTTGCATTATGATCAATTAGTTCATTTATGCTTGCTATGAACCCATGTTGGGTTCATAAATATTTACATGTGTTACATCTTCTTGTTGGATCGTTCCCTTTATGATTATGTAGTGTCCTTCTATGTGTATTGTTACAGACTTTGTTGTAAAGTCTGTTTTGTCCAATGTAAGTATTGCTACTCTGACTTTCTTTTGACATCCTTTTGCACAATACGTTTATTCATCTCCTCACTTTCAATCTGCATGTATCTTTAGGTCTGAAATGAGTCTCTTCCAGGCTGCCTATAGATGGGTCTTGTTTTTTTTTTTTTTATCCATTTCATCACCATGTGTCTTGATTGGAGCATTTAGTCCATTTACATTCAAAATAATTATTGATAGATATGTATTTATTGCCATTTGTTATGTGTTTTGTGGTTGTTTTTGTAGTTTTTCTCTGATCCTTTCTTCTCTTGCTCTCTTTCATGGTCTGCTGGCTTTCTTTGGTGATACACTTGGATTGCTTTCTCTTTATTGTTTGCAAGTCTATGACTGGTTTTTGAGTTTTGATTTAGGATTGTATATAACATCTTCAGCATATAGCAGTTTATATGAAGTGGATGGTTGCTTAAGATTGAACCCATTATTACTCCTCTCTCCCCCACGTTTTAGGTATATATTTTCATATTTTTACATCCTTTTAGTTTGTGAATCCCTTGACTGATTTTTTGCAGATACATTTACTTTTACTCCTCTTGTGTTTCCTATATTTTATACTCTCATTTTCCTTTCTACTCATAGAGTGCCCTTTAATATTTCTTGTAGGGTTGGTTCAGTGATCATGACCTTTGGCTTTGTTTGTCTAAGAAAGTCTTTATCTCTTCTTCTCTGTATGATTGCCTTATTGGATAGAGTATTCTTGGCTGCAAATTTTTCCCTTTAAGCACTTTGATTATATCATGCCCCTCTCTTCTGGCCTGCAAAGTTTCTGCTGAAAACTCCACTGAGAGCTTTATGGGGTTTCCCTTTTATATAACTGTCTTCTTTTCTCTTGCTACTTTTAAAATTCTTTATCACTACTTTTTGCCATTTTGATTACTATGGGTGGGCTTCCTTGAGTTGTTATTTTGTTGAGGGGATATCTGTGCCTCCTGGATCTGCATATCTGTTTCCTTCCCCAGATTTGGGAAGTTTGCAGCTATTATTTCTTCAAATAAATTTTCTTCCCCCTTTCCTCTCCTTCTTTTGGCATCCTTATAATGCAGATGTTATTATGCTTGATGGAGTCACTGAGTTCTAAGTTACACCCATTTTGCAGAATTTTATTTTCTCTCATGGGCTCAGGGGGATTAATTTCCATTACCCTGTCTTTCAGGTTCCTAATTTGCTTCTCTACTTCCTCTAGCCTCTATTTATTCCAACTAGAGAATTTTTAAATTTTATTTTTTGTGTTCTTCATCTCTGATTGGTTCTTTTTGTCTCTTTGTTAAGAGTCTCACTAATGTCCTCCTCTCTTTTCTCAAGTCCAGTTACAGTATCTTTGTGATCACTACTTTTAATTCTCTAACAGGCATATAATTTATATCAGTGTTACTTTCGTCTGTTGCCGTGATTTTGTCCTCTTCTTTCATTTGGGATATATCCCTCTCTTCATTTTGTCAAACTCTCTGTGTCTGTTTTGTGTGTTGGGAAAGTCAGCTACATCTCCTGCTCTTGAAAGTAATGACCTTCTGAAGAAGAG
This sequence comes from Panthera uncia, assembly GCF_023721935.1. NCBI lineage: Eukaryota > Metazoa > Chordata > Mammalia > Carnivora > Felidae > Panthera > Panthera uncia. Next base: position 19,835,339 of record NW_026057576.1, on the reverse strand, counting down.
GTCCTGTGGTGCCCTGCAGGGCAGTGTCCTCCGTTCCCCAGAACCCGGTGTCTCAGGGGGTGTCTTCTATGTGTGTTGCATGCGCCCTACTGTTTTCGCTTCACTGCTTTTTCCTTCCATCCAGTCATCCTGTTTCCCTGTTGTGGGCAGTATTTGGCGGGGTGCGGCATGCAGGTTAAGAAGGTGTGTGCGTACCAGCCTGTTTGTGAAATGAGACTACAGTTGCAGGTGCAGGGACTGGGGCTGCGTGGGTGGAGCATGAAATTTTAACAAGGTGCTCCCTGGGCTTCCACAGGCCTGCTGCCGCTGCCACCACCGCTATGACCGAGGTCCCACAAGGTGCGCTAGTCAGGAGATGCGGCGTTGGAAGGTTTGTGCTGGTCTTCTGGGGGAGGAGACTCACAGAGCTGGGACTTAGGCAAGTCTGACTGGGGAGAGTGGATGGGCCAAAGCATGGAGGGTGGGGTCTGGGGGAGTTGGTCAAGCAAGTTAGGTGGTGAATGTAGGTGCCATGCTGGTTCCTGCAGGTGGCCGTGTGTTTATACTGAGGGGTGGGAGGGGGAAATGATACCTACCAGCTCCTTTGTTCCTGGAAGGGTCTTCCTGTGATCTCTTTTCCCTCCTAGACATGCTCTGAGATGAGTAAATAGCTCTCCCTCTATATGTCCCAGAAGTTTTTCAAACTACAGCTTCTACAGTGTATCTCTATGGGCTGTTTGTCGTGCTGTCTCTTTAAGGGCAGAACTCAGTTTCCTTCACCCTTGGGGCTCCCCAGAACTAAGTAGCTGATTTTTAAAATTCCAGGCGTTAAGTCCCTGTGGCTATAAGAACTCACGAGATTCAGCCCCTCTCTTTCAAAGCCAAATTTTATGGGGATTCATCTTCCCTCCATGGACTCCCAGTGTGACAGTCTGTTTCTCACTCTTCTTCATGTCTGTGGCTCCCCTCCGCCACCCACCCCCACCACCTCCAGCAGTCACGGTTCCTCTCTCTTCCCACTGCATCTTCGCCCTTCCTGCCCTCTACAGTGTGGCATCTTCTCCACCTGTGGTTGTGGAGTTTATTCTGCCAGTCTTCAGGTTGTTTTCTGGGGTATTTCTGCGGATGTGAGTCTTATCAGGATGTATTCATGAGACGAGGTGAGCTGAGGGTCCTCTAATTCCACCGTCTTCCCAACCTCCTCCTCTAGTCTGGAAACTTCTTCCTCTGTGTACCTGTTGGCTCAGTCTCACAATTCACTGAAGCCTGTGGTTAAAGGTCATCTCATAATAGAGGTTCTTCCTGACCTTCCTCCCCGAAAGGACACACTCATTTTATCCCTTTATGGTCCTTTACTATTCTCCGTGGCACTTACTGCCATGTGAAACATTACGTATTCTCCATGTGTTTGCTTATTTATTATATATGCCCCCGTGATGGAGCATATGCTTCATGAGAGCAGGATCCTTGTCTGTTTTGTTCACCATGGTTTCTCTACCATCCACCACGGTGCCTGGCACAGAACAGCACTCAATAAATATGTGTTGAAGAAAGCCGTTCCTGTGGTTTCTGAGCATGCTAGGGCTGGGGATCAGGGTAAATGGGCCTCTGGCCTGCCCTGCCTCCTCAAACCAAAACCAAAATGTAATATAATTTGAATATTAAAATGCTATCTGAAATTTTGCATGTATGACTTGTATATATTGTGCATTACACCTCTAAGTATATAAAAAGTTTTAAATCTGCATGATGTATCCTGGCCATGAGAAGCTGTTCTCGGGGTCTGATTACCTGAACACTGGATAAAGAACCCTGATGGGCTATGATCTCTACAAGTTCAAGAAGCCGTGGCATGCACATGGTTCAGGACGTACAGTTCAATTGGATCGGCTGAAATTCTGCATTTTGTGGTTTTTCCGTTAACACCTGACAATATAGTTCCCCTGCTAGTATATTGTGCACTTTTATTTCATGTCATACTAAAACCACAAAGTTATGGGTGTGGGCAAGAAGAGGTAGAAAATAACACATCTCATGGCTTTTTGTTTCTGAATTCTCATACTTCCCGCAGCGCTCTGCATTGGAAGTAAAATTTTGTCAAGAGTATTAGGGGAAATAATTGAAGAAATTTTTGACAGGATAGCTGAGGAGAAAATGGGAGAGGCAACATTTTGAGTCCAGTTCAATTTTACCACAATGTAAAAATAAGCTCCCATAAGCCCCCGGTCCTCACTGTGCCCCAAGCAAATGACACAGACATGGAAAGATTTTTTTTTTTTTTTCAACGTTTATTTTATTTTTGGGACAGAGAGAGACAGAGCATGAACGGGGGAGGGGCAGAGAGAGAGGGAGACACAGAATCGGAAACAGGCTCCAGGCTCTGAGCCATCAGCCCAGAGCCTGACGCGGGGCTCGAACTCACGGACCGCGAGATCGTGACCTGGCTGAAGTCGGACGCCCAACCGACTGCGCCACCCAGGCGCCCCAGGATTTATGTAATTCAGTGGGTTTCACACTGTTAGGAAGAAATATTGGAGAGAGGGAGTGTCACTGGGAAACCCTGACTGTGAATTTGGCTTTTCACCAGCTTGACCTGTGGGGTGTGTGTGTGTGTGTGTGTGCATTCACACACATGCAAGTGTATTTCAGAAACAATTAAGAGATATTTCATTTTGTTCCTTCGCAGCTCTGCCTCATTCCCATTTGTTACCACTTCTTCTTTCTTCTTTTCTTACAACTCAAAGAAAAAGCATAATCTCACTGTCCACGATTTCTTCTCCATCTATAACTTAATGGCTTCCCAGCTGTGCTATTTTCTGTTTTATAGTAAATAATTGTAAGGCATTTTCATTTATCCAGAAAATTTTTATTGAGTGCCCACTAGTTCCAAGCACTAGCAAAACAACCAATAAAGCCTTTTGAACACTTTGTATGATCTGAGTAAGCTCTCAGAGAACTTTTAAAGATACCAGTCGAAAAACCCATCCAAGAAATATGTTGAGAAAAAGTAAACAAATGATGTTCCTTTCTCTTGCAAAAGATAGACACTTAATCCTGGTGTTCGGTGGAAAACTTTACTGTAAGATGTGTAGGGAGGTTCTGTATGCCAATGGTTCTCTATCAAAATAACTACAAATTCTAACACTCGAGAAGAATGTCTCAGAAGAAGCCAGGACCAGATGTTTCATGACATATGCATAAACAGCACACAGGAACATGCTTATGTATTTTATTATCCTTTTTTCATCGGGCTGAGATGCCTAACCCAGAGATACAGGGAAGGTTATGCCAACATTGTATAGAAAATTCTCAGCCTCGCTTCATGCCTAAAGATAGAAATATAAACACTGTTTCAGAGACTAGCTGAGTCGGTGGCCCCCTGGGTATGAAGGGTGTCTTTTTTTAGGGACGTTTTATTCAGCAAATTATTGAGATGACATCATGTATTGTTGTTAGCTGAATTCTGTGGTAGAAAGTGGGTAGGAAGAAGCCATAGTACTTTGGAAAATTAATGGCATTCACTATTTCCCAGATTCTTTGAAACCAAGATTAGAGCAGCAGTTCCAGAAGCAGGAATACTTGTTTTTTTGGAAGAGATTTCTTTGCCTCTCCATTGGTTCCAAGAGTGGACTCTGTTGGTGTATTTCATGAGAGTTGTGAATGTGGAAGTTATAAAATGCGTTGATAGGTTGTGCTACCCATTTGGGCTGTTGGAAAAGTCCCTGGGAGCACAGGGTTAGGTGGCCCTTTCTACCCGTGCAGTTGAGGCTCTGGACAACTGGAATGGTTGGGGAAAGGGAAATTCAGACATTTGATTTTCTGATGAACTTCACTAACAGGAAAAGTTATTTATTCCCATACTTGGAGTTGAAAATATTTCTGAGAAGTCTGTTTACCTTTATCAGTAAATACTATTTAGAAGCTGTAATGGAACCTTTGCTCATGCTTGAAAATCTTGCATCATTGGACATTGTAAATTCCCTGCACTTGTACAGTGGAGATCATTAACTGTGGCCTAAATATATAGCACAGGACTGTCCATAGGTGGTGAATTTTGGACTAAATCCCTCATAAAGGCTTACATGCTGCCTTTTTGAGAGCTAATACTTAAGATTCTGGGTAGCTGTATGTGCCTATTCTGCGGACGCTCAGCCACAAGCATTTTGAGAAGAAAGATGGAGAATTCATTTGTAAAAGCTACATAATGATTGACAAGGGAATGAATAAAACCCCAAGCCTAAAGATTAACAACTCAAAACAATCCCATCCTGTAAGTGAATAAGGTGAGACCGGGAGAAGTGAGGTAAATCATTCAGAGCAAAGCCACAGAACAGGTTAAAAGGAGAGAGAGGCCAGGCCTCTGTCTCCCAGGAGAGTCTTTCTACCATACCTGACCGCCTGCACAGCCCAGTGGGGTCTCATCAGCAGACTTGGGACAAAGGGGATCCCCTGCCAGTGGGGAACCTGGTCACTCCTTTGGGTAAGCCCTTTTGCTCATAGCTATCATTTATTTGACCCCCTACTGTGACCATACTCTCTCCAGGTTCTTCTTTCATCCTCGCAGCAACACCATGAGGTAGTATGATCATTGTGCTCACTATACAGATGGGCAAATTGAGTTCCAGCCCCATTAAGGAACTTGCTCAAGGATGTACAGGTAGAAAGAGACCGAGCTGGGATCCAAATCTTGGTTGGTGGGGTTTGAACATATCTTCTCTCTACAACCTGCTGTGTCCTTCACTGTTGCTCCTGGTGGGGGAGGGTGAGTGGTGCCCTGTTAAACATCTCCTTCCCCGGCCCCCAAGATCACTGCGGTGCTTGGCCAGATTCCTGGCACCTGTGATCTTGGAGCCAGCTGCAGCTAGACTTTGCAGGCCTCAGAGGCGGGGCTGGGTGGGCACGCCCCTCCCAACCGTGTGAATGAGTGTTTGATTTGCCTTAGCTCACCATTGGGTGGAGTCCACTTTGGGCAGAACACTTAGTGGCTGAATAAACACTCAGAGCATCTTGGAAAGGCTGCATGGACTGGTGGTTTGACACCGATCTGGACTGTTTGGAGAGGCGCCACTGAGAGCCAGCTTCGACCACTGGTGCGCTATTGAGAGACCTTGTCTTCTTAGCCTCTCACTGTCCTAGTTTCCTTGGAGGTCAACTGAGGACAAACAAATCCTGTTATTTCTGCTGAGTTTCTCTTCTCCAGGCTGAGGACAGAGGCAGGAGACGCCTCTGAAATGCTGGACAAAATAAACTAAAGGCAGCCAAAATGGAAGAGGCTGCTTCACAGCCTCATACCTGGGAGAATGACAGGGATGCACAATGCTGGGCACAGATTAAAGAAACACTTTGTTTTCTATTCTCAGAAGCCCTTGGAACTGGCCCATTGGAGGAGCTGTTTCCTTTTATCACCTCAGAGACTGGAATAGAGGCTTTGGGAGCTGATGCTGTGGGTCCATTACCTGGCTCTGACTTGGATCTCACAAAGGTTTAATTCAATTAAGCCATGACCATGAGCCTGAGATAAGTGCAGGATAGTGGGAGCTGGCAGGTGATTGTGAAGGCTGCTGCATGGACGTTGGAGACACATGGGCAGAGTGTTCCCAATGTGCCGAGACAGCCTGTTACATGGAGGAAGTTGGGGATGCTCTGCGGTGAATTACTCACTCTAAAGCTGGAGTGTGAACATCAGGGACTGTTTTGTAGTATTTTTTCATTAGTCCGTAGAAAGATCTAATCTATACACATATGAAAACTCACAGGAGATCCAAAAACTAACCTAGAAAAATGTCTTTGATAAAGTGAGTGTTCTTGAGTGTATAAAATCAGTTTTTCTTTGTCTGATTGAATGAGGCATTTGGCGATTGAAGATGGTTGGCAGGATAATCAAGTGCCAGTATGTCTTCAAAGAAGACGAAAGAAGAGCAAGAGACAAAGAAGATAAGACCATCTATGATTGGTATATAGAAATCCATTTCAGCTTTTTGCATTGTTGGTGGGAATGCAAGCTGGTACAGCCACTCTGGAAAACAGTACGGAGGTTCCTCAAAAAACGAAAAATACAACTATGCTACGACCCAGCAATTACACTACTAGGCATTTATCCACAGGATACAGGTGTGCTGTTTTGAAGGGAGACATGCACCGCCATGTTTATAGAAGCACTATAGACAATAGCCAAAGTATGGAAAGAGCCCAAATGTCCATTGATGGAATGGATAAAGAAGATGTGGTATACACACACACACACACACACACACACACACACACAATGGAGTATTACTCGGCAATCAAAAAGAATGAAATCCTGCCATTTGCAACTACGTGGATGGAACTGGAGGGTATTATGCTAAGTGAAATTAGTCAGAGAAAGACAAAAATCATATGACTTCACTCACATGAGGACTTTAGGAGACAAAACAGATGAACATAAGGGAAGGGAAACAAAAAGAATATAAAAACAGGGAGGGGGACAAAACAGAAGAGACTCATAAATATGGAGAACAAACTGAGGGTTACTGGAGGGGTTGTGGGAGGGAGGATGGGCTAAATGGGTAAGGGGCCCTAAGGAATCTACTCCTGAAATCATTGTTGCAGTATATGCTAACTAATTTGGATGTAAATTTTTAAAAATAAAAAATAAAATTTAAAAAAATCCATTTCTGCTAAAAATATTCCAAAGGAGAGCCATCTCTGGAGCTTGAGACCTGCATCATTGGCTTTTAAAATACTTTCCCTTTCTATTCCCTGTTGATCTCTATCCAAATAAAATAATCACACTCAAGTAAATTATTTCTCACACTGTGTCTCACAGAGAACACTGCAATTACTGTGGAGCTGAAAAATTACTGACAGACATAAGGGACGTGTTGCTCTAAGTTGCCTGGAAAGGTGTCTAAACAGTCCAGCGACTTTATGTGATTAATGAGCATGCAAGAGTCAACAGTAGAGGCGGGAGTTCTGAGTTCAATTTCTTTTCCTTGATGCTAATGAGCAAGGAATGGAGACTAGCTTAGATTTAGGACATTAAATTAGGATCTGGGTAATTTAGAATGATGATAATGTAGCCCTGAATAAGAGTTGTTCCCCTTCTTCATCTATGTGCCAATTTAGCCCCCCCCCCCTTTTTATTGGGTGACTGTTTGGTGGGAATAACGAAAAATAGCGCTAAAATAAATGCTGAAGATTTTTCAGAAAATAAAAAAAAAAAAAAAACAGATATCTAAGGGGACAGCAGTGACCTCCTTCTCGTCTTTCAAGGGTTCAGCTTAAATAACTATAAATTACAACTCTCCTTGCCAACAGAACTTCCTTGACTTGTATAAGATGTTAGTTCCTGCTCTTAGAAAATTTCATAGCTCCCTGGATTTTTCTTTGCAATATTAATCACAATTGTAATTCTACAGTCTCTTGTGTTTTTGTTTAGTATCTTTCTTGATGTCATGAAGGCAGGGGTGGTGTCTATCGTCTTCACCTACATATTTCCAACTCCTATTGGGCACAAAGTAGAAACTTCATAAAAATGTAGAATGAATGAGTGAATGAATAAATGAATGAATGGCTCTTTCATAATTGCTACTAAATTTGCTGTTAGAACTGCATTCTTTGTACGTTAAGTTTGTTGGAAGCATTCAGAGAGATACTGGTCTGATGAATTCAGTTATCTTTCAAAAGCTAGAAATTTCTTTAGACGGGCTGCTGAAACTAAGGATATGTTTTTCTGAAGTAAATTCTCAGTTTCCAGATGATAGTGTCTATTTATAGCTATAAGTTGACACACAGCTACTGACACAGAACAACTCAGTTATATTGGGTTTATATTTCTGAAGGGGAATTACCATGTCAAAATGAGATTGCTCATCTCTCACTTGTCGACAAGCTTCATCATTTCCTCATAATCAAGATTTGTGAACATCCTATTGGGAAGGGTTATCAGAGTCATGGAAACCAAATAATGATGGTCACTGAGCCTCTCTTACGGGCCAAGGCTTTTTAGTTATTTGGTGGTCATTGAGCCTCTCTTATGGGCCATGACTCAAAAGCCTTCACTGCAGTTCAAGGGTTAGGTCATTTCCATGGCCCTGGCTGCTTGTAAGCAAAGCTATTTGTTCTTAATGTGGATACCAGACCTATACAAGTGAAAAGTTTTCTTGGAATCTTTTGGACTTTTTTTCCCTACTGATTTAGGGGAAATTTCCAAAATAAATATCAAAGAGCCATAAGTCAACAAAGAAGAAAGTCATAAATTGATAAAAGGGAAGAAAAATGTGATTTCCCTCCCTGCTCTCTTTCAGGAGATTGAAAACAAGGTTTTGAAGGCAAGTTGTTAAAATCAGGTGTGGGTGCAAACTTGGACCTTCCATATCTGGTCTGAGTCTAGGTCTGTGTTTTCTCAAAAAGCATTTCGAACTCCATGGAACCAATGTAGGCAAGAGGAAAATGCTTAGGACTGCACAAAGTGGAAGCATTTGCCTTGTGTCGCCTCACACTGTGCTACTGTGGAGGGCAATGTTCATTCCATGTAGACTCCAGTGAAGTGTTTTTCCACACCAGAGACGACAGCAGAATGTTACTGTGAAAAAAAGTCAATATTTTCACTTCTGTTTCTATCTGGTTGACTTTAAAATGTCAGTTGTCCAGATAGAAAGTTGTTCTTGCACTCTCCCGTGGTGGAGGGGTGCGGGTTCCTTCCACGCAGCACCGAAATGCCTTGTGGTTGATGTAATGGAGCGAGGTTTGGTACAGTAGACTGGCCCAGGGACTAGGCCCATGTCCTTGTTTTGGTTTTGACACTACTTCATCTCAGGCTTCCTTGTTTCTGAGTTTGAGTATCATCTGGTTAAGCCTTAGTTTACTTATCTGGGAAATGGGTGGACTGAATAGATCATCGCGTCTGATCTGTGGAAGTCTTACATTGTGTGAGTCTACGATAGTCAGGTGAGTGGATGATTAAGTTCCTACTTAATGTGGTAAGAATGTGAGGTTACCCATGCCCAGGCCTGGTGAGTTTAGTATGTTGTCAGGGCCTGTCGCCTTCTATCCCACTCTGTTCCCATTCTTACAATACATTGACAAAAAATAAAGAGAGGAAAAATTTGGGGGATGCAAAATTGCGTACAGCGTGTTTACATTTGCCTTTTATAGTCTGTGCTAGAGTGCCTCAAATAGTACGGCTTTATACTACTTGGACAATTTAACCACTTCTCAGCAACTTTGATAATTCTAGACATTTTACCATTTAAACATATTTTCCAATATCCAATCTATTTTTTCTTAGCCTATATTTTCTGTTAGATTTTTAAAAGAAGTCTTCATTTGCACACAACAGTTTCTAAATTACAATATAAACTCTACTACTAACACTGTGATAACAACAAATAGCTTTAGAATGCTTTATTTTTTTTTAATTTTTTAATGTTTATTTATTTTTGAGAGTGAGAGAAAGAGTGCAAGAGGCGGAGGGGCAGAGAGAGAAGGAGACACAGAATCCAAAGCAGGCTCCAGGTTCTGAGCTGTCAGCACAGAGCCCGACGTGGGTCTTGAACTCACGGAGTGCGAGAACATGACCTGAGTTGAAGTCTGCCACTTAACTGACTGAGCCACCCAGGCACCCCAGTTTTAGAATGTTTTGAAGTTCATTTTGTCCATAGGATTCATCCCACTGGGGCGTCCAGAAAGTTATAGTTTTTTTTTTTTTATTTGAAAAACAACAGGCAAATACTGATGTTATATTGGTGAAGGGTGGGGGGACAGAATTTTAGCCATCAAGATCTTGCATTTTGGTGATAATCCATTTTGTTATTTGCAACAATTTGCATTCATCTGAAAATCAAAACTCAAATTTGGTTGAGCCTCAAGATTGTGTTTTTAAAGACTCATGACTTGATCTTGCTTGGTAGACTTACAATTTAAAGAGAGAGAAAGAAAGCTATTAAATCCTAAGTCGAGAGGGGTGGATGTATGAAGATCCCTTCTTTTATAAACCAAACAGACAACTGTGCTTCACAGAGCAGGAGGGCCATACTTGCCTCTGAACTGGTACCACTTTCAGACCCAAGCAAACACCTGTGCCTTTTTTCCTCCAAGAGCTTTCAATAGTATCACTCCTCAGTGACAAATGGCCCTACCAATATATGTTCTCTCTTGTAGTGCCCACTTGACGTGGTGGCATCACACTCTCCCAGTCAATCTTAAGCTACCCAGGGTAAAGGAATGACATTTCTTGTGTGAATGAGACCACCCTTTATCAGTCTGCCTATAGGCCCTTCTTGTCGTCTTTTTTGGTGGCAGTCTAAAAATAGCAGAGGTGCGGCCAACACTGAAAAAGTCACGTTGAGGGAATGCAGAGATTACATCCTAAAAAGTACAGGAGCAGACACGGTTGGAAGATGTGTTGTTCTACGTTTATTGTACAAAATTCTGAACGGTAAATTTAACATGATCAGAAAAGAAATTATTGTCTAATTTTGCCTACATTCTCTGGATATGACTTGTATTTGTGGTCCTCACTCGTGAATCAGGCACGGTAACAACTTTGGAGTGAGTTATTAGAAGCCAATATTCACATGGTTATGATGTAATCATTATCAAGTAAATTCAGGGTCAAGATCTAAAATGTTTTAATATACACAGGCTCTGAAGAGCCATGATACTGTGGCTAATAACAGTGTGGCTACTTTTGCTTCATGATGGCAGATATGAAATTGACCAGCAAGGGCACAATCGACAATAAAGAGCCTAAAGAGAGAGTTCCTGGACCTGAGCTGGAAGCGGTGGTGCCCAGAAAGCACACGTGCCGATTGGACAATTAGACCAAGAGTAAGTAAGTAGCTCATCTCTACCTAGTACTCTCAATCTTCACTGAGAAATCACTGTATCTCACATGCGACCTCTGATTTTGTAAATATTTTTTTTGAAGTTAAATTCGTGTAACATAAAATTAATCCTTTTCAAGGATACAGTTCAGGGGTGGGAGGATGGGCAATATGGGTGAAGGCGAGTGGGAGATACAGGCTTTCAGTTACAGAAGGAATAAGTCACAGGGATGAACGACACGGCACAGGGAACACAGTCAATGACAGAGCAATAGTGATGTATGGTGACAGACAGTAGTTGTACTTGTGGTGAGCACAACATCACATATAGAGTTGTTGGATCACTAGTTGTGCACCTGAAACTAATGTAATGTTGTGTGTCAACTATATTCAAATAAAAAATTAAGAGAATAAACTGCACAATTCAGCGGCACTTAGTACTTTCACAATGTTGTACAACCACCACCTCTATCTACTTACAAGATACTTTTATCACACTGAAAGGGAGCCCTGTATCCGCTAAGAAATGACTCCCGTTTCCTTTATTTTCCAGTTTCTAGCAACCATTAATCTTTCTCTATACGGATTCCCTATTCTTGATACTTTGTATAAATGGAATCATACAATATATGGTCTTTTGTGTTTGGCTTCTTTCGTTTAGCATGTTTTTGAGGTTCCACCATGTTGTATCATGGATCGGTGCTTCATTCCTTCATGTGGCTGAATAATACTTTGTGGTATTTGGTAATTGGTATTTGGTATTTGGTAAACCAATACATTTGGTTTACCCATTCATCAGTTGACATTTGGGTCGTTTCCACCTTTTGGCTGCTGTGAATGGTGCTGCTACAAACACTTGTGTATAGGTTTTGTTTTCAGCTCTTTTGGGTATATACCTAGGAGTGGAATTGCTGGCTCGTATAGTAACTGGATGTAGACTCACTTGAGGGGAGTTTTCCAAAGCAGCTGCATCATTTTATATTCATACCAGCAGAGTATGAGGGTTCGAACTTCTTTTATACCCTCACCAACGCTTGTTATTTTACATTAATTCTGATTATAGTCACCCTAATGGGTGTGAAGTGGTATCTCACTGTGGTTTCTGTTTGGTGTAATATATTTTTAATCAAATTATTTTTTTTGATATAGGCACAGTAAAAAATATTTGTCCCGGGTGCCACCTACCCTAATAACAGCTCCAATCATCTTCTCAGAGAACCAATTAAGGAATAGGCCTCCCTTTCTTCATGCCTTAAAATTCTTATCTTGAGAGTAATTCTTATGTTACATAACATAGATAGGACTACAACACATATATGTAATTCCACATATATATGGTAATCGCACACCTGTCACACATACATGTAATTACACATATATTACACATATATGGTTGTATTCTGGGAGCATATTTTGGGACACTTCAGAGCTTATTGGGAATGCAGAATCTTAGGCACCCACACCAGACTGAATCAAAATTCACATTTGGACAAGATACCCAAGTGATTTAAGGTTCAGAGGTCTTGAGAGCTTTCTGTCTTTCTGAAGAGGGAGAGAAGGAGTCCATGCCAGGAAACCATTTGCAGGTGCAACAGATAGAATCCAAGCTTAATAAAACACAGGTGTAGTGTGCGACCTCAGGGTAGTGGTTCTCAAGCCTGGATGAATACTGGGAACCTCTGAAAGTTTTAAAATATTTGTGTCTCGGTTCCAACCCCTGAAAGATTATGGTGTAGTAGGTCCTGGGTGGATCCTGCTAAGAAGATTTTTGAAAATCCTCAGGTGATTCTAATGCATGATCAGTTTTGAGAACTATCTGTGTGAATAGCATTAGCTGAGCTATTCTCAAAGCAGTGATTTGCAAGTGGGAAGGAGTGAGACTTTTCCATGAGGACAGAGACGCAGAGGAGTGGCCAATGTTGCTGGCGTAGGGCAGAGAGTAGAAGCCGGGGCTTATAGTGAGAAGAATTCATCCGTGGAAGGCATCAAAGCCTTTAACTAGAGTTTTAATATTGTGCAGAAGGCAATTGAGAGCTCTTGTAGAGCATTAGAAGAGGGGCAGGTGATTTTCATTACTGTTGGACGATGTGAATTCTGGAGACCAGCACATTTCTATAATATAAGGTACGGACTTAGGGCTTTGCCCTTAAGATTGAAAACAAAGAGGCAGAAGACAAGAATATATAAGGTTCCCTCAGAGTTTAGTCATGTAACTATAACTCATTAGTAGTTCTCTAAGTAACTTAAAACTTCTCCAAATTCAAGAAATAGTTGAGTAGTTTAAGAATCCATAAAAAGACAAACAAATATCATATGTGCATGGTTGCCTCAAGGAAACTTTCTATGCCTATAAAAAGAATTTGTTTACTGATAATTAAGTACTCTGCAGAGTTTTTCTATTCAACAGTTCCACACTTTCCTTCATTCATATTTTTATTCATTCAACAAGTATATTGAGTGTGTGCTTAGGATGTTATAGGGGAGGTTTAAGAACCAGAAGTGTGTGTTTGGACTAGACCATTGGTTCCCAAATGGGGCAGTACCCTCTGTGGTGGGTTTTGGAAATTTAGGGGATGTTTTTGGTTGTTGCAGCAGTTGGGGTGAACTAGTGGCTTGCGGTGGAGGCCAGCAATGTTAAGTGACCTGCTATTCCCTGAGATGTCCCGCACGATGAAGAATGATCTCATACCCACACAACTTGCTAATAGCTTGGACATTCATGTAGGTGGAAAACCCTGTTTATAGTTATCCAAGCTTAGAATCAAACTCACATATGTTAAATTATCTAAACGTAGAACCTAAACTTGACTGTATGTACACAAACACACACAAATACTTCCTTGAGTTTTAGTAAATGTAAGACTTTACCAAAACTGGTCCTACTGTGCATACTGAGAGAAGATAGTGCCTTGTTTCATTCAGCCCTTTACCAAGAATTGTTCATTGTTTTGGAAAATGGCATCACCAATGGTAATAATGAACCTGGTGTTTAAGTCTTCATTAGTTTGATTTTGCAGTAATTCTGCATATAACATATTGAAAGCTAATTTTTGAAAGTGCTTGCAATTATGGCTTTCATTCAGCTGTAACGTGAGCCTGTGTGACGGTTAGTTTTATGTGTTAACTTGACTGGGCTAAAGGATGCCCGGATATCTGGTGAAACATTATTCCTGGATGCATTTGTAAGACATGTTTCTGGGAGAGATTAGCATTTGAGTTGAGTAACCTGAGTAAAGTTTACTGAGTAAACTGAGTAAAGAAAACCACTCTCACCAATGCTACTGAGCATCATCTTACCTTGAGGGCCTGAATAGACGGTGGAAGGAGGGCAAGTTCACTTTCTCTGCTGGAACTGAGACATCCATTTTCTCCTGCCCTGGGATGTTGGTGCAACTGGTTCTTAGGCTTTTGGACACAGGCTGTGACTTACACCCCGGTCCTGGATTCACAGGCCTTTGAATCGGGACTGAATTAACCCCAGCTTTTCTGATTCTCCACCTTGTGGTTGGCAGATTGTGGGATTTCTTGGCCTCCATGTGCATGTGACCAATTCCTACGTATGACTGTATATATGTATATATGACTCAGCCACCCAGGCACCCCATACATGTCTTTTTTAAATTATAAACTATTTTCTTTTAGTTTTACTCTATATTATAATTACAGAAGGGTGTTAATTATGTAACAATTATTTGTGCAGGTAAACTATATTGTCTATGGAGTTCATTTTAGAATACTAGATGAGATGTTAGAAAATATTTGTCATCAAAAAGAACACTGAGTTTGCTAGAGTTGAAAAACACTGGACTAAATCATCTTTAAGGCCCTTTCTCCCCTTGCAGTCCTGAGATCCTCCCTAATCTAGAGCGGGGTTTAAGAATTCAGGCTCTTAGAACCAAAGGTCATTGGTTTGAATCGAGGCTGTCCTACTTCCTAGCATTACAGTCTTAGGGAGGTTTTTATAACTTGTTCATGCCTCATTCCTCATCTGTAAAATGGTGTAATAATATCAGACACTTCATACAGTGGTTGTGAGGGTTTAATGATTTCTCTATACGTAGCTTTTAGAAGGTGCTCACAGTGAAGGCTCAAGAGAAGGTCTTATTCGCTTCCTTATCTCTTAGACAGCTATAAGCGGTAAACATGCCCCAGGCTCTCTGCCTATAGCTCAGCAAGCCCATGGATCAGACACAATCATCCGAGGTAGGGGTTGGTCCAGCTTCTCCTTGGTCCAGACTCACTCATCTGTGGACATTGGAGCCCTGGCCAAGCAGTCCTCTAACTGGTCAGGATTGGAAACATGGCTACCCATGTGGCTGGGGAGGGGAGTAGGTGTCCCACAAGAAGAGGTGTCCCACATGAGTAGGTGTCCCACAAGAAGTAGGGATTCTGTTTCTAGAAGGGGCAAGGGATGCTTAACTGTTCTTACCTCCCTGCATGAGCCTGAGGGGTTGAAGAATACCCAGTTCTCCGTGTAAAGGTCATGGCTGCTACACTTGCCCCTACCCCTGACCAGCTACCAGTCTCTTCACTGAGAAGCTCGAAGGATGCCTTCTAAAATGTAGGTCAGATTTGCTTCCTCTGCCTTAAGCACTCCCGAGACTTCCCATCTGCTAGGGTCTGAATACGTGTGTCCAACCCCCAAATCCTTATGTTGAAATCCTAACCCCCAAAGTGATAGTGTTAAGAGGGTGGGGTCTTTGGGAAATGATGAGGTCATGAGAGTGAAGCCCTCATGTATGGGATTAATTCCCTTATAAAAGAAGCTATCGAGGGGCGCATGGGTGTCTCATTCAGTTAAGTGTCTGACTTTGGCTCAGGTCATGAGCTCAGAGCCTGAAGCCTGCTTCAGATTCTGTGTCTCTGTCTCTCTCTGCTTCTCCTCCACTCGTGCTCTGTCTCTCTCTCAGAAATTAATAAACATTAAAAAAAAAAAAAAAGAAGCTATAGAGAGCTCCTCTCCCCTTCCATAATGTGAGGACACAATGAGCAGTTCTGTGACCCAGAAGAGGACCCTCACCTAGCCACAGTGGCGCCCTGGTCTCGGACATTACCCTTCCAGAACTGTGACAAATAAATTTCTGTTGTTTATAAGCCACCTACTCAGTGGCATTTCATGATGCCACCTTGAATGGACTCCGACACCGTAGAACTCAGTGTAGTAGCCAGGGGAAACTTACCATGGCTCTTTATCAGACCCTGTGTGCCATGCCCTCAGCCCCCATCCTATCCTGACCCCATTTCCTCTGGCCACTCTCCCCACTACCTTCTCTTCTGCCACACTAGCCTCCAGGCTATGTCCTGAGAAGCCAGGCATTGTTTCCTCAGGGCATTGAACCTCTTGTCCTTCTGCCTGGAGCTTTCTTCCTGATGTGTCCCCATAACTCATCCCTCACTTTTCAGGTTCTTGTTGGAGGTCAGCTTACCAGAGTGGTCTTTCCTGATCACAAATATAAAACAGCAACACCATACTCTCCATGATGCTCAGTCCCTCAGCATTGTTGATTCTTCTTCATGGCACCATTCATTACCTGACACTTTTTATATTTCTTATTTCCTCCAAGCAGAGTATAAACTCCATGAGAGCAGAAACTCTTTTTTTTTTTCCCATGGTTATGTTTGCAGTACCTAGATGTTCTGGAATATACTAGATGCATGTTCTGGCTTAAATTGTGTCCCCCTATGGATGCTGGACTATTCACCCTCAGTACCTATGAACATGGCCTAATCTGGAGATAGGATCTTTTCAGATGATCACATTAAGATGAGGTCACTAGGGTGGGCCCTAATCCAAGATGTGCCTGTACACGAAGGGGAAATTTAGACACAAAGAGACACACACAGAGGGAAGATGTGAAGAGACACAGGAAAAAGACAGCTATCTGCAAGCCAAGGAGTGCTTGCAACTGACAGAAGCAGAGAGAAAGGCCTGGAACACATCCTTCCCTAACATCTTCAGCAGGGAGCATGGCCTTGTCTACATCTTGATTTCAGACTTTGGCTTCTTGACCGGTGGAACAATAAATTTATGTCATTCTAAACCACCTAGTTTGAGGTCCTTTGTTACAGCAGCCCTAGAAAATTAATATGGTGCATAATAAATGCCTGTTGAATAGTGGATATTGAACGAGCATGATCATTCTGCCAGTAGTGTGCACTTCTTCCAGTTCCTAGAAGTTTCTGGCTAACCATCTAGAAAGCAGAAAGTTGTCTCAAGATTAGTGGACAAATTCTCCGTAGAGGATAAACTTTTATTTTTGTTTAGACCCTTCAATAGTTAAACAGTAGGAGTATGGTCAGGAAGGTACCAGGTGAAATAAACGAAATGACAATAACACTTATAGAAAATTAACCATATGCCAGACACTATTCTAGTACTTTACATGTATTTACCTGCTTAATCCTCACCACAGCCCTCTGAAATAGGTACTATTTTTATTCCCAATTTCCAAATGAGAAACGGAGGCATGAAGAGGTTAAGTGACGTGCCCAAGGTCAGACAGCTGTTAAACAACAGTGCTAGAATTTCAGCCTAGGCAACCTGGTGTCTAATTTTAAATTGTTCTCTGTGCTGTTCTGCATATGTAATTGCTCGCCTGACTTCACAAACCCCAGCCTTCGGTAGAAGTCTGCTGCTTTAAGGATAGATGGAATGGGGAGGATGCCCGGCATAGGGTCATGTATGCAGAAAAGGGGCAGCCACTCCAGAGGTGAGAAACAGCTGAGAAAGAGAGGGAGTTCAGGAGCAGAATTTAGAGCCAGAAGGGGTACTGAGCACCCAAGCTCCCCATGAAACTCCAGACAAATCACAGAGTACGCCGGGTCACCTGGAGGCCGGTGTACTTACCGAAGAACAACGTACCCCTCGGGTGTTAGAGGACTTAGAACCCCAGAAGGATGGCAAGCACATCTGCCCAGTTGGAAGGAACAGAGCAGAACTTACTCTCTGATGGAGGGCACCCATTGGGCCTGCTAAACAGGTTGGGGAGGAATTACAGGAGACACGGACTCAAGAAAGAAGCAGTGAGTAAGGAACTCGGGTGAAGGAGGGTGGGGAGGCCAGCTGTGCCCTTTACGTGCTCCAGAGAACAAACCTTGTGTCAGCTTGTGGCTTTTGTAGGTGAATATTTTATGCTCTAAAAACTGGAATTCATTCTTTGGGTTTTATTATTTGTTAGGTGCTTCCTGAGTGTAGGGAGATAGGCTAGGTTCTTGGGGAGGAGTCACCAGCAGAGCCTCATGTGGTTTGCTTTCACGTGGTGGGACTCCTTCTCACTTGAAGGATTTGGTTCTCCTTTTAGCCACAGAGCATTTCATCCCGGCCGACGTTTTGAGTCTGCATCAGCTGTGTCGGCAGGGATCCCAAAGACCGGATTGCTCCCCTGGGACTCTGAGAAGGGCTTTTTCTTCTCGAAACCCCCCTTTTATTTAAGTGCTGGCAACAGGGTTATAACAAGGAACATATTTCAAGGCCATTTTCTCCATCCTTATCTATTTCTGCAATCTTTATTTTAGTAAATAAAAGCGAGGGGCCAAGTCCTGTTTTTCCCAGGACAGTTTTGCCTCTCACAGAGTGTATTTCTGAAATACTAACTCAGGGGCCGTTGGGGCGCCCTCACAGCACAAAGCGGCAGCCGTTGAAGCACACATTTTCTTTACCAGCCTTTCATCCATGTCCTTCCATAGACACACCAGATAAAAAGTCCAGAATGCTGCATTTCTCTTCACACAGACCTCAAGCTTTCTGACATCTGGAAAAAAGTGGTTTGCTATTTGGACCTTCCAGCAAAATTCTCTTTCAATTGGATTCACATAAGACTATACTGCTCACTTATAGTTTGGACGATAGCGACACCTTTCCTTTGACTTGGCAACACTGGAGGCTATTTGGATAAAAATGAAAGCCCTTGAAAAAGCATTAGGGACATTGCCACACTCCTGCTGTAAAGGTGTGAGAGACTGTTGCTCAGTCTTCTGACCAGAGCTGAAAAAGTCTCTTAGCTCACCCAGACCATGTCAGCCGTTTGAACTGGGATCTGAACTCCTGATTTAAAAGTCGACATCTTTAAGGTCTATTCCTGGGGTACCAAACAGCAGAGGTGCAGACAACTCAGGTCTGCAGAAGAGGGTAACCTGAGATGAAAACCCCTTTGTTAGCTTTGAAGGGTCTGGGTTATGCAGACCATCTGCTGACCCTGCTCATAATCCCAAGCCATTGGTTAGCACACCCCCCGCCCCCGCTTCCCTTAGCCTAGAAAGTTTTCCATAGAAGAGGATTTCGCAGATCTGAGGGGGGCTTGGCAAGAGAATGGAAAAGAGAATGAGAGGAAACAGAAGAGAAAAATCGTCAAGATGAAAAATGAACAAGATTTATGAGGGCAACTCATCCCTCGCCTACTGCTCAGTACTGCTCCCTGAGATAGATTTTCCAGTTCCTCATACAGACTGGTTTCAAATGAGGCAAATTAGCAGGCTGCCATCACTTTCTTTGAGAAACTGTCAACAGATTAATAGATCTTCCCAATATAGTAATTCTACCCCCCCCCTCCCATAGTGAGCCTATATTTTCCATCACATCACTGAATTTATGTCTCCCATGGAGTAGTCTAAGCCTTTGTTTATGCCCTTTGGATGCTTGTTTCTTTATCCACCACTATCGTATTTCCTTATAGCGATGTGATCGCTTGGCCAGGTTATATACATTTAAGCCTTTGGAGTAAATCCTTCCAACCCATAATTATTTTCATGCTGCTCTTCAAATTTCCTCTGTGTATTATCATCTTCTTATGCTTTGGGGCTCTGCCCTGTGCAGGGATAATGGTAATGGGGCTGTGCTTGGACCCCGATGCCTGGAGCAGGGATCAGTACCTGGGAGTCTGCAGTCTCCTTCTGGCTTCCACTCTTGCTTTAGGACAAGTTATTAAATCTTTTGAAATCTAAAATTTCTCACTGGTGGCAAAAGTAATTTTGGCCCCTTCTTTCAATTCTTGGCCATTGAGTTTCTTTTCATAGTCTGTAATCCCTACGCCCAAGTCTGGAGGTACCTCATTCTTATAGTAATCTGTCCCCACCATGTGGCCCTTTGGGCTGTGGGGACAAGATTAAGGGTACAGAGAAGAGAAGATAGGGTTTTGTGATTCTCACAGAAAGGGAAGGGGTGTGAAGAAATACAAGTTGCCTTATAGAATATGGATAGGGTTTAATGTAGGTAGAGGAAGACTGAATCTCTTTGGAACAAAGTGTTGACTAAATACAGTGCTTGCATCATACATACAGTCTCAAGAGGCTATGCATGAGATCACCTCTCTGCCTTATGTTCATTCGGTGCCTCATTTGCTCTCATCAACACACAGACTTCTGTTCTGCTACTCTGTTCTTGATTTCCTTCTTTCACCAAACCTCAGGCTTTGGATCCTATTTTTCTCCCATATGTGCTTAAAAAAATTGTTTTTTAAATTCATCTGTGTCTTTTGGTTTTATAGAAAGGTCTTGAGAAAACCTGAAAACCATTAGGACTTCGAAAGGCGACTTGATTAAGACCCGCCCCCCTCCCCTCCATTTAAGAAGAAAAGCTCTTCAAAGTTCTACAGCTATGAAGAACATATTTTTAGGTTCCTTGTGGTTACTTTAATGTCTGACCTTTCTTTGACATCGCGTTTGTGAGAGACAGGGCATATCTCCAGAGATAAAAATTTGATCCACCATTTTCAGCCCATGCCAAGTCCCAAATAGTCGACCCTGATTCATCCTGTTAAAGTCAAATGTTTGTCTTCTTTCATTCACACCCCTTGAGCAAAGCATCACTCAGACCTTTTGGTGTCCTTTCCTCTCCTCTCTCTACCTCCCTCCAGCTCAGGGAAACACAAGTTGCCCCTGAATCTGAGAGCTCAGCAGTCCTGACCAGGCATCGCCCTCTTGTGCCCTTTGCTGGTGTTTTCTGTCTGTCTTCTCTTCAGTGCTGATTACCTGGGTTTGAGGCCAGATGTGGGTCCTGCTTTTTAGAGACTTCCTTTCAGCTCCCCTCTGCCTGCCCCTGCCCCTGTGACCACTCAGAACTTACACTGCCTCTTCTAGGTTGCTCTAGATAGTTGCGACCCAGGACCCTGGATGACTACTCAATAGCCCAAGCCCCCTTCCAGGGTCTGTGTGCAAACGTGTCTGGCATTGAGCAGTGGCCAATGGGGGGCTGTGTGGGCAGTGAGGACAGAGCTTAGAGGTGAGGGCTGGGATGTCAGCCCTCTGTGTTGTTGGACAGAACCAGGGGAGGAAAGGGCAGGAGGATGTGTCCACAGGCCAGGAGCTGGGTGATAGGGTCCAGCTTTCCCTAAGCCTCCAAGTTCCAGTGCTGAGCTCTGAGGAGTAAATTCTAAATGTGCGGGAAGCCTTCCAGGTTTATCTATTAAGATAGAGGAGTAGACCCGTTTAATCGTTTGTTAGCATGCTATATAACTGAAGTGTCTAGACCTATTACACTAGGCAGGCCTTCCTTTGCATTCTTTGTCCTCAGCTTACTAGGGCACATGCTAGGAGTAATTCTGCTTGGGATAGCAGTTTGGGGCAGTCTGATTTTATTGCTCAGGGTGAGAATGATCAGAGAGGAGTACTTTCTGCTGAATGAAAGGGGAGGCTAGATGCTGAATCCCCCAGCCCAGCCTTCTAGAGATCCCTGGAGCTTCTCCATTGAAGCGTTTGCCCCCTCGATGGAATGTGGCTCTCTGGGGAAACAGCTGTTACAGTTCCAGAATCTTCCAGCCTTGGGATACTGGCCTTGGCACGTACTCTCCTAGTGGCACACGAGTGACCTTGCAAAGCTGACTGGGTAGGGGGCCTGCTCTATTTTATTACAATCATCACTCAAACCAAACCCAAGCAGTCACCTTACACCAGTACCGGTCTGTAGGGAACAAATCTTCCTTCTCTGTTTTGGCACAGACATTTGTGCTGTTTGATTCCCAAAGTACTGTTCATCTAAAGTCGGAGTCACTTGCATCGTTTAAGGAAAGGATTAAATATCCCTGTGTTCTTTTCCCTGAGTGAATAAAAAAGAAACATCTTCAAAATGATGATTTATTTTTTTAACCCCCCCCCCAAATAATATTATTAAACATTTTCATGCTGATGAAATAAACTTTTCAAAGTAATATGGAAAAAATGATTTCATTTAAACACCTTTTAGCCAAAAAAACATATGCTGCTGGTTAAGCAGTGCAGGAGTGGAGACGTCTGCAAAGCTTGCCTGCACATCTTGAGGTCTGTGGTTCTGCCACCGGCCCCACCATTGACTCAGGACTCAGCTGGGGTGGAACCCAGCAGGCAGGCAGACCCACGTGTCCTGGCGGGTCTCCAGAATACAGACGGTTTTGCCCAGGCGGGCATGGAAGTGACTGAGTGTGTGCATGTGGACGACTGTGCAAACTTCTCTGCAGAAGCAGCCTGCCAAGCCGCGCCACAGGCTCTCAAGGCTTCAGGTGTCCGGAGCGCTGACCGATTTATGACTGATGCGTGCATTTCTGTGTTCAGGCTACCCACAGATCAGAACCGTAAATAACTGCCAAAGAAGAGGACCCTTCTCTCTTCTCTGCAGTTACTTCATTTTACAGTATCAGGAAATCTCATCATAGGTAAGCTGTATGCCCGAAACCTTAGCATTAGCTATACTCCTTTGCAAATAAGCAGGAGAAAGCAAAGATACAAACTCCTTGGAGCCACCCTGGATAGGCCTGTGTAAGAAACATTTACACCTTCATTTAGTATTTATCGTGAGCTGATTGTGTGGCCATCAGTTAGGGCAAGAGTTTTGAACCAGCAAGGATCAGAAGGGTGGGCTGAGGTGGGACAAAAGAAATGCTGGTATCTCTCTCTCTCTCTCTCTCTCTGTCTCTCTGTCTCTCTCTCTGTCTCTCTCTCTGTCTCTCTGTCTCTCTCTCTCTCTCTATATATATATATATATATCATTATATTGTACCCCTGAAACTAATGCAACACTGTTTGATATTTAACAGTGTTGGATTAGTTTCAGGGGTACAATATAATGATTCAACAATTCTATTACTCAGAGCTCATCGTATAATCCCCTTCACCGGTCCCCTCCCCCATCTTTCCTCTAGCAACCACGAGTTTTTTCTCTGTATTTAAGAGTCTTACTTTTTTGCTTGTCTCTTTTTCTTCATTTGCTTGTTTGTTTCTTAAATTCTGCCTGTGAGTGAAATCACATGGTGTTTGTCTTTCTCTGTCTGGCTTATTTCACGTAGCATTA